>NC_064871.1:3941250-4290000 GCF_943734695.1 Anopheles maculipalpis
CGAGGATCGGCGACGGCGACGCCGCGAAAGGAACAAAATCGCCGCCACCAAGTGCCGTATGAAGAAGCGCGAACGGACGGTTAATCTTATCAACGAATCGGAAACACTCGACGCCCAGAACAAGGAGTTAAAGTCGCAAGTCAGCAAGCTGGAAACGGAATACCGGAAGTTGGTGGAGATACTGCAGGCACACGGTCCTACCTGTGTCCATCAGAAGGGCTATCAACCTCTACCCTCGCTGTCTACGATTATCAGCGGAAGTAGTGTTGCTAGTGGAGGAAAGTATCTTAACGATCTGAACTATCTTGATCAGGACCAAACGGGACAGGGAGAGATTAAGTACTCCGAGTGTCTTAAGTCGGGTACCTCCAGCTCTGGCGGTTCATCGATGGATAACTTCTCGAAGCAAGATTCTGGCAGCCTTCTTCCTCCCGGTTACTGTAAGCTATCTCCAACGGAACCGACAAGCTTCCTTCTCGACTCACCCTCAGAACTATCCGGAGCTATAGAGCAAACATCCAAATCGGACTACATTCCCGTATCTTCCTCTTCGGCTTCAACTCCATCGAACTGCACCAGTCAACCCCCTACAAAGAATGGACGATCGAAGCCAGGACCCAAACCACGACAGTCACGAGCACAAAAACAAACGAACCAGCAAACGGCGGCAGTAACGTCCACGACTACGAATCTTCCTTCGCTGCACAGTAATGCCATCACCACGACGACTACAGCTCCGTTCAGTAACAAAGGAAATCCTCTGATTGCAGCAACCCTCATGACGACGACACCCTCTTCCTCGCCCTCATCCGTACCTTCTCCATTAACTGTGGGCCATTCGGTTTCAACGGTGAACGTTATCAACCAGATCGGAACACTCGTCACCGCAGACGATGATGATTTTATACTGAAAAACGAACTCATCGACACCCAAAGCCCATACACATCGGTACAGAGTGCGGATCGGTTTCTGTTCGATGCAACACTCGATCTGTACAACAACAACGCACACAGTCCTCTAACGGCTGGGCTTAACTGTGGTCAGTCGCATCAAGCTCAACAGCATCAATCGCAACACAACCATCATCTGCAGCCCTCACAGCACGGCGGAACACTCAACAACAACAATCCAAGCATGGTAAACGAAAATGACAAACTGAATCACCTGAACGCCATTAAAGACAACACCTCCAACACGCTGCTCGAGTTTGGAGCCAGCTTTGAAACGCTTAAACCCGCCACGGTGGACTACACTCAGCACCAGCAACAGCAGCAACAACAACCGCAACACTCCAACGGGATGCATCATCAGCAGCAGCAACAGCAACAGTTGGACAGTTTGCTCGTGGTCGGCGATCCTACGCTTGGCCATCTTCTCCATCATCACCCGCAGCAGCAACAACAAAACCACCAACAACACCATCATCAACATCAGCAACAATCTCAACAGCAGCATCATCAACACCAGCTACAGCAACATCACCAGCTTCAGCAACATCAGCTGCAGCAACATCACCTCCAACAGCAGCAGCAGCAGCAGCAGCAGCAGTTACAGCAGCAACAGCAGCACCAACACCACCAGCAAATCGTCCATAATGCACTAGACCTGCTGGGACCGGTGGCAAACGATTACCTGCTACTACCCGACGATGATCCGACAGATTTCACCGACCTGGACAGTGGCATAACTGCGTACAACAGCATCAACGGGTGTTTGGCGTGACCAGCAGCTTTCGATCTTTAAACACACATACACAAAGCTAGCAAGCGCATGTTTACTTCCGGTGCATCGGTTGCAGATTCTTAGTGCTCTTATTCCGCGACCCCTATGTTCCTTATTTGCCTGTCTTCCAACACACGTCTGAACACTTCCACTTCCTTCGACAAAACTCAAATTCTCGGTGTGCTATTCCGACACACTTTGCAGCTTTCTGACTAACAGACCGTCCCCATGGTAACACCATTCGCTTTTTACCAGCATGCTACAATTCGCAACCAGAGTAGCAAAGATAGCTGGGCGTGGGGATTGGGGAGCAGATAGGATGTTCTGCGCGCTAAAATGAGGTTAGGTGGTGTTAAGGTGACAACCAAGGTGTCCAAAACTACGTAAGTATCAATCATACTTTCGAGCCAGTATATATTCCCTGAACTCCAAAGTTGATTCCTATGAAGCCCTTTTTCGTATAACCTTCCATTACTTTCGGAAACATTTGTTCGCTTTTTTTGTCTTCTTCTACAACAATAACTACCAGCAAAGTATATGCAAAACAAACAAAAAAGACTAAAAAAGAAAACAAACTAATGGAGGAACGAAGGAAGAGAAAAAAGCACCAACAACAACACAAAACTCGCGGAACAAAAACCGAACAAAATGGCAGAACAGAGCAAGAACTAAGAAAAGAAAATGGCAAAACTGAAAATGATCGGAAATGCATTCCTTTTTCGTGCGTAAGGTTCAATAATAATCGTATCTCATTTTATTACTATTATACTACAACTATACTGAATGTTATTAATATTATTATTCTTATTCCTACTACCGACTATTATTATTAACATTATTATTATTGAGACTATCCTTTTACCGATGTCTTTTTTCAGCTCTTTTCGTTCTGCTCTGTTCCATGTGCTTTTTCTCTCTTTTCTTGTTGTTTCCGGCACTCGTTTCCAGTGTTGTGGCTTTGTGCTACTTTTTTCTCTCTTTTTTTCGTCTTAATCTTCATCCTCCATTTACTTGTTGCTCTTTTCCGATTCCCGCCATTTATTGTCTACTTTCGACACTGGACTGGGCAGAGGCTTCTCATTTTTGGCAAGTTGGGTACCATTCATTTTGTATTTTTTATTCACACCCGCAAGCTAATTTTTGTCAACCAGCAGCAGCAATGGGGTTCGACACTTTTGACGGCATAATATTCAACCAAAACGAAAGAACAAAATGGATGTTAAACAGTACCACATGGTGGTAAGCTCTCGTACTTTTATGCTGGTATCTACCACCTACAGGCTCACCACACACATATTTATCTTCGTCTCACGGTATAAAGTAAAATCATTAATTAAATTACCATTTACCGCACACAGAGTGAGACGACTGTTCCGGTGACTTGAAAATGTACAAAAAGAAAATACTCGCCAAACAAATCGACAGCTTGTCACATGAGCAGTTCTTCGGTCACGAGGTGGATGATGCCCACCAACATTAAACCACATATGAGTGTCCAGTATTTTGGAGATTAAATCCGACTAATTCTGATTGATATATGGACGGAGCGAAAGAATCTCAAAACAATCAGCTTCCGTTTATTTTCAACTTTGGCATACCATATTTGGAAGGAGAATGGCGCATTGGTCTAAACCTCAACATTCCAGCGCGAAAAGAAACATCATTTTGTTCCATTTCGTTGCGGTTGTTTCGTATACACACACATACACACACATACACACACACAGAAAGATCACATTCAGAGCAAATGGCTAAGGTTCGAAAGGAACGATCAAATGAACTACGAGGAACAGATGCGAAAGATGGGTCACAAGGGCAAATAAAGCTAGTTAACGTCTATTATTAATGATATACACTAAACGATTCTTCAACACCTGTTCTATTGTTTTAGATGTGTGAACATACAAACAAAAACATGAAGGAATCCTTGAAGATAGTTCCTTCCACTTCGGACTGATGGATGCAGATATCTAACACTACTACCAACGGAAAGTTACCATTTTGTTCATAGCGATTACGCACTCTGGGTGTGTCTGGTCTCGTTGGACATGCCAAACGGAAAGTTACCAATCGTTTTTTTTTTTTCGAGCTGCAAGATCGCCTTTTATCTACGGGTGCCATACTATAAGTGTACTTGTGTGGTGTGTGCGAAATACTACTTATTTTACTATTAATCTCACCTAGTGATTAGTGGCAACGAACCAATCTCTTTCTAATGCCAACCTTGTAGGCATTCACTAGCCTGTCTCGTTTTTTTTATGTGGATTGTGACATTTGCCAACGCCAGAACGCTAGCAGTGTTGGCCCAATAAACGCATTTGTTACCAGGTTAAGATTTTTGTTTAAGTAAGCACCTCATCACCTGCATCAGCTGTTCCTCGTGCTTCGTTTACGTCCTCTTAGACACTTAGACATTTGACCGACACCAACATCACACCCGAAAACCTCCGCCGCGGCTTTAGTACTCGTGAGATCTCGGACCAGTGATCCTCTTCTGCAATCGAAAAGGCAGGTACCCACATCCACAAGCTAAAAAGTTCCACACAGAGTATCACTGCATCAACAACAAGACCAATTTCATATACATTAGCATTAGATTTGGATAGTTTGTAAGCGTGTACCTTAATTTGATTAAGCATAACAACAAACCGAAAGCTTACTGTGAAAATTAGTATATAGGGAAATGTGTATGATATATACAGCTAGTACTACTATTTGCTACTACCACTACTGTTACTACTACTAATGGCCTTCAAAACTGCAGCGAAAACACAATCGCCGTTCGTGCAATGGTCGTCGTCGCAACGACACGAGTATATATTATATATATTTATCACAACTAACACAACGTTTTGTTGCAGACTTCAGGATGTCTAGGGGCTCAGCTAAAAATGGCGCACCACATACATAATCGTTCATTGTATACCATTTTTGTTTGAAGCGTAACAGTCCGCTCCACCACTATCGGGAGCTTTACCGAGTCCTTCCCATACTCAGGTGCGGTTTATGAGTTTTGTTCTCTCTAGAGACTGGCTTCACTGGTTTTGTTCGACATCCGACAGAGATCTCTCAGTCAGACGGGATCTGACTAGGATGTATGCAAAATCGGTGAAGCTTAAGTGTCGATTCAAAGTGTATTAAAATGGCGCCCATCGCTTACGCCACCACCAATCAATGCATGCCTTACGTATTATATGTAAGAGGAATAGAGAGATCCGCCCAAGTGCGAATTAAAACAAAAAATAACAAAAAAAAACCCAAATATTTAATAATTGCAATGCAAAAATCGCCACCCCCCGCAAAAAAAACACGAAAACTGGATAAAATGCCTTCCTATTTCCATTGAATAGGTTATTATGCATGTATGCTAGTTAGTTTGACCTATTTGAACTTTTAATAGTTGCAACAAGAACACAAAAACAAACCCCGAACCGAAGAAAATTAAATACAAAACAAACAGATGGCGACAACACTAGTTTGAGAGACAAACAAAATATTAAAACATTCAACACTTAATGCTATACATACATTGCTCTAGCCTTAGATGTGTACAGCAGCTGTGTGTATGTACGGTGTTGTATGTAATGTTTTTTTTTTGTTTTAAATTTTATATTCTATACATAAACTTTGGTGCAATTGGTCTCAAAAAGTACGACCAAAAGCAATGCTAAAGTCTGCTTTTTTCGCTTCCAACTTTTACTATAGTTGTGGTGCCTGAACCGAGAGGAATCGTCAGTGTGATATAGAAATGAAGCAGGGACTCGCAAAGAAGAAGGAAAAAATAAAATAAAATACAATATATAACATCAAACGATATGAAACAAAATGGAAGACAGCTCTAACAAGATGGATTACATAGAAGAGGTTTAAAATGCGTTCTTAGAATCTTTTACAATACAAAAGACTGCTGAACCATGCTTTGTAAACTATCTCCAAACAACGTTTTCGATTTTTCTCCCCAAATCGATACACGCTAATCTCATGAAATTTTTACCTAGCTACAGAACACCCCCAAAAATAGCCCACAAAACCCCGTCTTTCTCTGCAATACAAAAAAAAAGGAACAACGGAAGATAACAAAGCAAAATTGCGCTATCGAATGAAATTTATTATTCTACTTTGTACCTGGGCTACCACCAGTGTTTGGCCTCGTTCATGTTTGATGAACGGAACAAGCAAAAAACAAAAAAAAAGGGCGACCAAAAAGGAACTTCCAAAACGGATGCGGAAAAAATACTTCTCGCTCTTGATTATTATTGCCGGAGTGGTGTAGAGAAAAAAAAAGACACGAGGAGATACCTTCCCGAGAAAATGTTCAATCGATCGATTTTGCGCACCAACAAGAAGCTAGTTTGCTTTACCTGCTAGTGTTTGTATTAAAAAGAAAACCCCCTCCACGAAGTGGTTAAGCCGTTACACATCCATCTTAATGCATCCTTTAATCCGTCGCAGCTTCCGTGTTGAATGCACAAACGTAAGGATTCCTCGAGACCGGGAGGAAGCAAAAAAGAACCCCTTCCTTGGATGTTACACGCATATAAGTGTTGCCTAATGTGAATTGCGCATCCATGTAAGAAATACAAGAAAAACCAGCATAGCTGTTAAATGAAAGAGCACAAAAAAACCGAAAATCCAAAATCATAATACTACTTCCGCCTTGTTAGAAACAGATAAGAGCAAACAGACAAACCAATAACGGCAAAATCGCGAATCGAAAACAAAAAGCATGTGCTAGAGTTGAAATATTTACAAGCGAAGAAGAGGTAAAAAACGGTACAAATGTAACCGACCAAACAAATAATGCTCGTGTGTGAGGAGAGTGTCAGTGTATTAAAAATCGAATAAAGCGAAGGAAGGATAAGAGAAATAATTATTCCGTATGCAAAATGCGAACAAAAATTGTTCAAAAGCGCATCATAAAACAAAACTGCTGTGCTGTGTTTATGTAAGAAAAACGAGGAAAGAGAAAGAGAAACGAAAAACCATGATGGATGGAAAATACATAAACAACATCGGACTAAAATAGCCCAATATAACAGCGAATGAATGGTGTATTTTGTTTTTGTTTCATCCGAAATACAAAAATGTAGATATAATCTTGGTCCTTAGCACAAATTTTTGGAGATCGTAGATCTTGTGATGTCAATCAAAGGTGGGATCTACTCAGTATCGACTGGTCCATATTTTTGTTCCTTACCCATCAAATATCGATAAATCTTGGAGTAGATCTCACCAACAACCTCCTGCAAGGCATATGGGCTTGCCTACCCAACAATGGAGAGGACTATGCGTAACTACCAGGTAAAAACGTCGGACACGATTTTTTCCAAGCCGTAGAAATCGATGAGGCCTTAGGAATGAGACTGTGCTATTCTGGGGAAAGGTGAACTAAAAGGTCAAGCAAGCAGCTCAAGCCGTCGGATTGGGTACGAGAGCTTTGAAGACATCCAAAGATCCATCTTGGATTCTTGTAATCAAACGTCAATATCGACTTCATTCAAAGCGACTTTCACGATGCATAGAACGCTGGATCTGAGCAGATTATTATTCATCCTAGTGACTCAAATAAGCATGTAAGGCATAGACTCTATCCTAAAATACGGAGGCCTCTTCATATTAGCTCAAATGGATACATCAAGTGAGATTTTTTCTAGTTAACGCTACAAATTCTAATAAAATTTCAAATCGACTAATTACAAAAAATGTTACGTCAGATGCCTTCAAGTTATTTAAAAAAAAAGATAGATAGACCTACCGACAAGAGGTGATATCATCACAAGGAATAATACAATCCACAAGGCTCAGTAGGATTAATGGCCTTATGTACGTAGAAGATTAAAGTAGAAGCCACATAAATGACGAGGAACGGCAAGTCTTGTTATGAAGATGACAACCATGACGACTCAACCAATGAAAGCGGGAGGTGTTTTGTGTATTTTTTACTCGATTTCTCGAATTAAAAATATAGTTTTTTTTATACACCACAAGCAGACAAACATGTAAAATGTATAATAAAAGTTATTTACCTTTTATTAGCTCTGCTTCCTTTCACGCTTTTGCTTTATGTTGACGGAAAAATTTCACCAGCATACCGTGCGCCTGCCCGTACCGCAGCTCCACACACTCCATACGTTCCGAGATCCAGACCGGCAACTTGCGCCTTATCCGGTCACCCGTACAGTACCGTGTGTCGATCAAAAGCACTGCCGCATAGTCCCGTACATGTCGCACTGCCCTACCAATACACTGGTTGACGGCTTTCATGCATAGATTCTCATAATACTCACTACCGGGTGATGGTCCGGTACCGGACGACGTTAGGCACCGATCGAGGTAACGCATCCGTTCGTTCAGCTCCGGGCTGGTACGATTCGGGTACGGCAAACCGACCACCACCACACACCGGCCAAGCTCGTCGGAAAAGTTTAATCCTTCGCTTAGCTTTCCACCGACCACGCTGAACAGTATGGCACCGGTGGCCGATCGTGCGGCACGTGCGTAATCGTGCAGAATACGTTCTACCTGGCCGGATGTTTTTGGCTCTCGAAACACGTTCTTACGCTCTTCTAGGCGTGCCCGATTTCCGGAGTCTTCTAGCTTGTGGAAAAAGTTATCCAGAAAATCGTACGAACTAAAAAACACCACAACACCATTTGGAACCACCTGGCAAAGGTTTAGTAGTGTCGATTGAAGCTCTTCCAGCTGCATATAAAAAAAAAAAACAAATTCTTTTTATTACTACTAAATTTATACAGAGTCAATGAGCAAGAACCTACCATTCCTACGTTTTGTTTGTTAGCGAAATTAAACAGAAATTCCTTTCCAGTTGGCCCACGCCCAAGCGCAATCGGTAGGACAGCATCTTTCGGAACGACATGGGGATAGCTTTTAATTGTTACTCGCTCCCGATGATGGCGGAATACTTGTTCTGTCAATTCTTCCGTCGGTTGCATCGTTCCTCCAGCCAACACAACCTACAATAAAGAATAAATGTATGGATTAACACTTCCTGTAACTCATTTTTAAATTACCCCTTACCGATCGACAGCTTTTAACGATCTCTTCAAACCGTGCACCCGGATTCAATAGCAGATATTTCATACTCGCTTGTGACGGATCTTTTCCATCAAACGACAACAAAATGCGACTATCACCTGTGCCATCTTCCAGCAAACACTCGAGAAAATTAATCAACGGCCTTATCGCATTCGTTACCGGTGGTTTTACTTGCAGTTGCTGATCATTTTCCTGATCAGTCACGACCGATTTCGATGCCGCTCGTCCGTCCTTCCTCAGTTGCGCTTTGCTTTTACTATCTTGCTCGAGATTCATTAGCAACGATTTTAAAGCACTCGTCGATCCTTTCGAGCTGGTGCCAACTTTCCCTCGGACCGATGGAACGTTCTGTTCGTTCAACTCCCGTGGCGAGTTTTGGGCAAACCCATGCACCTTCTGCGCCAAGCGTGACCGATCACAGAAGGAAACTATATCTAACAGATTCAAATTAAATATATCCGCTTCGAGTAAAAGCTCCTGCGTTTGAATCATTCGTGACGATTTGCCACCATCACTGGATAGTAATTTCTCCAACCGGGTAGCGATAAAGATGAGCTGATTAATGCGGAGAAGATTCTTGGTGGAAAATCGAGAAAAATAGCGTGCCTTGTAGGCCGACAGATGCAGCTTTGCCTGTCGTAACTGTTCTTGGCGTACTTCTTGACTGTGAATGGCAGCGATCGTATCGAGCAGATTGTGTGCCTCGTCGATGATAAGGATCGAATCTTGCAGCTCTATCCCGGATTGCTGACGTGTGCGCCGGTGCAGAATTAGCTGGTAAGGCACCATCAACAGCTGTGCATCGGGAATGGCTGCACGGGTGGCGTAATATGGGCAAGCATTCTCATGTTTGCCTGCCTTTACAAGATCCTCTATATCGGGCACTTCGAAGAGGATGCCATTTTTTAATCCTTCTATCGCCCGTTGGTTGTAGTACGGGCAAGATTGTGCCAGTTTCCTTCGTTTCTTCGTACTACGTCCCTCATCATCCGGTTTGCTTTTTCCTCCTTTCTTCAACAACTCCAAACATCGTTCGTTTATAAGCGTATTTGTCTTCAGCTTTCGTACCTCCGGATTGATGCAAAGGTTTTGTCGTGATGCAAGCGACACGAGACGCAGATCCTTTGCGTGTTCCGTTTCCTTCACCTCGTTAACCACCTGAGACAACTGTGAATGGGTTCGGCTGCAATAAATCACTTGCACTGGACGGTAGCGTTCCTCTTGCTCTTTGTGACTGTCCGCTTCCGGCTCTTCGTCGCTATCGTCACCTTCTTCCGGAAGTAAAAATTCATCCTCATCGATCGTAACATCCTGTTGCGGTGGTTCTTCCTTTAGCGGATCATCATTCGAACGAACCTTCTTCTCCCATCGAATCTTGTGTAGAACAGCTTGATCCTTCATCTGTATCAGATTCTGTTGATGCTCTTCTATCGATTGTTTAAACCCGTTCAACACATCAAGCTCTTTTCGCTGACCCATCGCATTGAACTGTCCCGTAATCCAATCACTGGTTATTGCGTTCTCTTTCTCCAGTCGTGCTATATCAGCTCGCAACCGGCCAATCGTTTCATGCAGTTCTTCTTCAACCAGCCGAGAATAGTCCTTCAACCATGTTAACGTTCCACACGTGAGACTCAACGATTTGCCGGTCCCGGTGGGACTTTCGAAAATTCCGATACCACCCGTATGCAGCACGGTGTAGAGCGTTTGCATGAAGTCTAGCTGAATGTCGTACGATACAAATGGGAATGCAAAGTCTGAACCCTTTTCTGGAGGCGAGAGTAGTTTCTTTGGCTTAAAAGATGCCATTTTAAATGAATATCGTATAATAATTCACACTTTTATCACAAACCACTACTTTTCACCTGTTCACTGTTGAGCGTTGTTTTTCTTTCTTTTTTGTTTCAAAACTTTGGCGCCTTTTTTGCTGTCATGGCATTCAAACTCAACAGCTAATACTCACACACGAGTTTACTCACAAAACACTGCAAAACACTACACAAAACATTTATAGTTAGTAATTTTATACAAAAAACGTGGTTAGAAAACAAAAGAACGCAAGCTATTCAACAAAATCACAAAAGAACTTGTTTTCTTCTGCCGAACATTTTTTTGTACCGAATTTGTAAACAAACCACCAACTGTCAATCTGTCGGTACAAAGCGGGATGCTGTTTTGACAATTGTGTTGACGTTTGTTTGTGCGTCGTTTATCGTGAAATTTCCTGCACCAAGAAAACACGACGATGGCGGCCGGTCCGATAGCAGAGAGAAATCAAGGTAAATTTTTTCCATTAATATGTGTTGCATTTTAAGAAATTGCGCTTATAACGTGAATCTCATTAGTGTGAAGCCCTTCAGCAACATAGGGACGATCATTTACTGTTCTAGTTTTCGTACAATTTGTACGCAGCAAGCATAGCATCCGTGTGTATGTTTACTTACCTCACTTTCCTCCGTTCTCAGATGCGACGATTTACGTTGGTGGACTGGATGATAAGGTTACCGAGACGCTACTCTGGGAACTGTTCGTCCAGAGCGGCCCGGTCGTGAACGTGCACATGCCGAAGGACCGTGTCACACAGATGCATCAGGGCTACGGGTTCGTCGAGTTTCTCGGTGAAGAGGATGCGGATTATGCGATCAAAATTATGAACATGATCAAGCTGTACGGTAAACCGATCCGCGTGAATAAGGCTTCAGCGCACCAGAAGAGTTTGGACGTGGGGGCGAACATTTTCATCGGCAATCTGGACCTGGAGGTGGACGAGAAGCTGTTGTACGATACATTCTCCGCGTTCGGTGTGATTCTGCAGACGCCAAAGATAATGCGTGACCCCGAGACGGGCAATTCGAAGGGATTCGCGTTCATTAACTTCGCCAGCTTCGAAGCATCGGACGCAGCTATGGACGCCATGAATGGTCAGTATCTGTGCAATCGACCCATCTCGGTTTCGTACGCGTTCAAGAAGGATTCTAAAGGTGAGCGTCACGGATCGGCTGCCGAGCGTCTACTGGCGGCACAGAATCCACTATCACACGCGGACCGTCCACATCAACTCTTTGCCGATGCGCCCGTACCGCCATCGATGCATCCGGGCATGATGGGTGGCCATCCGATGATGCCTCCGCCATTGTTGGCACCTCCTCCACCACCCTCCAATCCAGCGGCGGTCATCCCGCAACCGCCAATCATGCCGCCACCGCAAGCTCCGACCGGTTACGGTGGTCCTGGAGCGATTCCACCTCCTCCCCTACCACCACCGCTCGGTGTGCAACCGCAACCACCACTGCCAGCCGCTCCGATGGGTATACCACCGCCACCAAGGATGATTCCTCCTCCACCGTGGCAACAACCGGGTGCACCGGCTCCACCAGCACCAGTCGGAGCTCCGGCACCACCGCCAGCCCCTTCGGCCCCATTTCCACCACCGCCACCATCGTTTCCACCAGCAGGCAGCAATGTCGGAGGACAGTTTCCCCCACCACCTCCAGCACCCAGCACACCGCGGCCTCCTCCTCCCGGTGGGGTAAGACCGCCCCAACCACCACCACCACAGATGCCGGGTTTTCCTCCAAGACCACCGCCAGGAGGTGGATTTCCGCCTCAACCTCGACTACCTCCGCCACCACCTTCCGCTGCCTACAGCACGGACGGTTACGGAGCTTACTAGCCTAACTAGCGACGACAAAGAGACATCTTCACACTTTAGGAACAGACAAATCTGTTTTTCCTGCTTTGACTCCATGCGACAAAAGTGAAATTTAATAAAACCCAATAAAAAAGGATTAGTTTTTCCTTCTTTTCTTCATTTTCCAGCTTCTCGGGGAGTTTTCTTGTACCCTTAGCACTTCCTTCACGCTCTCGCTCCTACGTTCTCCTACGATACTCTGCAAATCTACACACTTTATGGCTACTCCTTCGTTTACTTCCGCGTTCGTCCTGCGCTCGTTTTTCTCCCTCCTTACAGCATTTTCTAATCCAAGTAGCTTATTCATCTAAATCGACACACACACGCACGCACAAACATCCATACATACATACATACATATACATATGCAAGAAAGGAGATCATCTTGGAGAGTGTGTCCACAATCTCTCTTTCCCAAGCCCTCAGCTAGACAGAGAGAATACAATATCTTGACAACCGCTACAACAGTCTGTGGCTCCTTTGATTGAATCGGTTCGATGGGGGTGGCCATTTTTTACCATTTCGATCGCTTCGACCAGTCCTTCGGGTTCCAGTGGAGACACTTGGAGTCGATTCGTATCTTGCGCTTTTCCATCGCTTTTTTGTGCTGTTCGATCGTTTCCTTGTTGATGCAGATAATGTACTGTCCCTTATAGTAGTTGATTAGATTCAGTATCTGTAGCGTGGAGATGACGTCCTCTTTCTTTATACTGGTCATTTCACATATTTCACTAAAAGAGAGGAGAAAAAAATGACATTAATTAGGAATTGTTTCTCCAACAAAACAGTGATTTACCGCGACCTTACCTTATCGTTATTTGTGGTTTTTCGTTGTCTCCGGTTGGCTTCTGGAGGATTAATATTTCTAGTATCGTTTGCGCCCAATAGCTGCGGTACGATAGTAAACCTAAATCGGACAATGGCTTCTCCGGTGAACCCGTTTTCCCTTCGAATTTCGACAATTCATAACCTGTCAAAAACAGCATAAATTATCGCTATTAGTATACAAAATGAAAAGGAGTTTTCGGTACCGTACCGACAGCGCAACACTTACTAAATTCTATTAGTAGTTTTCCGTAGCCCTTACGCTGGTACGGTGGAATAGTTAGTATGCACGCCACATTGTAATCTTCTGTGCTTTCCTTCTCCTTCGAAAAGTACCCGACGATGTGGAACCCGCGCGTATCGTACTCCGTCATCACGTAAAACAGAAACGGATCCGTATCGTAGTACAGCGTTTTGTGGTCGAGAAACAGTTTCGCTAGCAGGCAAAGGTTTTGTGCGTAACTTTTGTTCTTTCTTCCGTCGATCTCGAAAAAGCTGATCGTGCTCTTGCGATAGATCTCGTTTCCGGGTGGATGCCGCAGGTTACACTTTTTCGTGTGCCGCTCGAGACACTTGCGGCTTTTGCGGTACTTGAGACAAAATTCGCAGATGTAGATACACGACATGGTGCACATTTCCTGCGGGTAGGGTGAAAAATACCACGGTTTGATACGATGCTGGCCGAGCTCGATCAGCTGTACGTTTTTCATCCGCGTCACCACATCGTCGTGGTGTGCTACCATGCTGCCCGATTGGCGTGGCGTCGGTGTCGATGGGACATCTTCCGAATCTTCGTTTTCAGTGGAGGTTGCTTTCCGTTTGCGGCTGATTTTTTTCTGCAGTGCTGCCTCTAGCACAGCACCACCGTTGACCGTGATTTCGGCGGGTGCCTGGATCGGACTGGCAGGACGGGAGCAAGTAAGCGCGGGTGGTAATTTTTTCGGTGTCGTTACGCCAGTGTTTTGACCCGTCGTTAGCCCGTCTTTGCGTGGGAACTGCACCTTGCGCATATCGAGAAACTCTTCCGTTACCCATTCGTCTAGTCGTTTGTTAACTGAAAAAAAGAGCGGCATAATAGAAACGGGATGGTGAATTTACACATCTTTTACTGTTGCGGATGCTTCTACTCACAATCTACATAATGTACGTAGTAATAGCATTTCCGGTCCGAGCCCTCTCGAATGCTAATGATTTCCGCTAGTGGCCAATCGTTCGTCCCGCTCATTTTCACCGGTAACCGGCAGCCTTCCACCAGTGAGGACTGTAAACAAAACGTAAACAAACACTTGTAATCATTCGTACCAGCGCACTGGGCGATATTGCACGGGCTCATTTGTATTTTTCCGCTGCATATTTGTGGCCTCTTTCGCCCCCAGCACGCTCCAACCATGCCCGGAACAAGAAATAGCAGAAAACAGCAAAACCCGCTACTGTTCGTACCGATCCTCCACATACGGGCTTCCAGGATTGTTTACATCGTGCAAAGCGCAAACGGAATCGCTCGATACAGCGCTATGGAATGGAAGGGAACAATTTTAATGGCTGCAGCAGGTGAAAGACTTACCGCCGAATCGAATATTGTTTGTGCTGCGTCTTCCGAATCCATTTTTCTGTTATTTCTTACGGAAAAATAAACCCGAACCAGCCCGCAGTTTACTTTTTTTATTTTTGTTCCTTGCTGTTTGACAGCGAGCGAGCGAGAGAGATGAGTAACAGAGAGAAAGAGAAGGAAACGGTCCAAAAAATGACAGCTCGAGATTCGATGTTCTGATGTTCGAATGTAGGCAACAACAAAAGAAAGTTCGAAATTAAAAAAAAAACGGTTCAATTTTTATTTTAATAACGTTTCTATCTTTCAACAACAATAATCATACATATTTTACCTGAAGTGAACTCGACAAATCTCACGTCTGATCTAAGTTTTTGATATAAAATTGATTTTACAAAATTTATCGCATTTTAACATATTTCACAACGAGACACTAACTAACATTTGAATTTTAGTACAGTTGCAAAATTCTCTTTTCAGTAGAAACGATACGGGTTTTCAGTAGAGAATAGATACGAGTTCATCGGATTTCTCGAATATCTTAAATATTATCGATCTCGACCATCAGCAAAATTCGTTTAGAATTTAAAGGTTCAATGAGTAGAAAACGAAGCACAAGTTTACCAGAGGTTCATGCAGCTGCGCATGTCTTAAATGTGAAAGACTCGACAGTGAAACAGAGTATCAATTGATAGCAATTGATTTGAATTTGGTAGAGGAATTCGGATACTATTATACGATCTTAATTTTTTGGATAATAGCCTAAGCATATACTTACGGTCTATACTTCAGACTCCAGCAGTACATCGCCTTTTCCTTCACGACGTACTTAAACCCTCACTGGGATAACAGTGATACACGCTAGCTCCATTTTTGCAAAATATTCTTTTATTATATTTTTGCTCCCGCTCACATGAGAAATGAAAGTCGATCTGCCATGGTGCAAAATTGTAATAGAAAAAGAAAATCTAACCCATATACATATATCCCATACCCCATAGGCGCGCCGAAACACGTTCGTTCCGAGCCGCGCTAGAACACATAAACGAGGAGAGAACGCAAAAATAATAACTTCTGTAACTTTACAACCACATGATTATCTCCCGGTCACGGTTTCATGTTGGTATAAAACAGCAAAATTACATAAATAAAAAGAGACAATATAATTCGAACTACTACTGCTTTTTCTTTTTGGCGCCATTACCAATCTACCAGTCAATCAGATACAGCAGCGAAACGGAAAAAAATCTCAAACCATAATATACAGAAGAAACCAAAATTGTGCCCAAATCCGATACACGTTCCATGGTACTACGCTTAGCCTAAAAATTTTCATAACCTCCCTATAAACACTACACGCCATACTACCCCACCCAGTAGATCAGTAATCGCGCGTGTGACGGACTGGCCACGCAAAACTAAAACCGAGCAAATAAATATAATATACAATCTACGCCACAAGTTCCCTCGTCCCCGTTTTCCCAACAAAATAGAAAACAAAAACCACAAAACGGAACATAAAACACCTCCGAACCACGCGTATTCCTCCTAACCACACTTGTGCCGGTGCCGGTTCACTTTTTTAATTTTTCGCTCTCTCGCTAGTGTTAATGACATTTTCCTCGTCTCGTTTCGATCCGTTCCGAAGCACGTTGTTGCTTCTTCCGGGCGGTTTTTTTTCTTCTCTTTTCAGTTTCTTTGGTTGGCGCTTTTTGAGCGACCCTCACTAGAACGTCTTGCAACCACGTGTCTGCCGTGATTCGTCTCGCGCCTATCAAATTTTCGCCGGTGAGATGTCACGCTAAGCGGTAGTATCATCAGCAGCAGCATCATCATCGGTGTCGCGTATCGAATTCCTTACACTTTTATGCTAAAAATATAGAAACGGTTACCATTCCCCTAGTTCCCCAAGAGTCCCCAAGGTTCCCCTATTTGTTCCCACACCCCCAAAGTATCCCTAGTTGCGAGAGCATTCTAAGTCTCTATCTCACTCTCACTCTTTGCCCATGCTCGTCAGATTTTGTGCTGCAAAACATTAGCTTTGATTTATATCAACCGAGTCGAGGCCGGATGGTGAACGTTGTCGGAAGAAAAATTATATTAAACAATATTCGTACAGTCTCCTATTGAACAGATGAACCGACGGACACCGGTGCAACGACACTAGGAACGTGGTTGTACACGCTAAGCTCTACAGTTTCGTACCCGTGACGCTTAAGCCACCAATAACACGACCCATGACTTCCGTCGCCATGTTCCGAGCGTTTTGTTTTCGTACATTCCGACGGACGACCGCTTGTCGGAAAGTTGTCCCTTCCCTGCACGGTACAGATTGGCAGTTACAGTTGTAGTCAAGCCTTGAGACTTTGGTAAATTCGCCCCTATTTCTGGTTCTCCTTCAGCTTGCGTATAAACTCTTGCTGATATTCACACTTTAGCTTTATGTCCGGTGGACACATCGATAGGCGAAACTCGAGCGTGTCCGTCGACTGGTCCAGATAGCCTTCCTCCTGTAGCCGCTCGTGATCCATAAACTGTGGCCAACCCCAGATCTTCTTCAGCTTGAACACGTTCACGCCCTCCATTTTGATATTTGCGGTTGGATTTCGATGGTGCAGCAGTTCCACCCGATACTCGAACCTGCTGCACGAAAAGGTCGTACAAAAGCCAAAAGAACAAGCAAAAAGGTGTCAGAAACAAGAGCACTGATGTGTCCAAGATTTGGGCACGACATGTCCCGGTGTATTAAAATTCCGTTACAATTTCTAGTGGCTTAAGGACGAATAACGAATAACGAAAACCTGCTCTAAAATCGTAAAAAACAGTCCACCTACCTAGCAGATACTCCTTCGAACAGTATGAGATAGACACTGAGATGATTGCCACGCGCTTCGTTGTGTCCATTCGCGTAAATTAGTAGCCGCCACGAGAATCCTAGATCGTCTACTAATGGCTCCGAATAGATGAAGCTGTCCTTACGCTGCATCTCGGAAAAGTTGCGCAGCGTGTACGTCATCGTACTGTATGCCGGGATTAGTTCACTGTGGAATTGAATTTTAAAAATTGCAAAAAAGCCCCCAAATGTATGCAATTTGCACAAAAAAAATACAATTCTTTTTAGGCAACATTGCTCACCGTTTCAATAGCTCACACTCCCGCTTCGCTTCCAGTCGCAGAAGATGATGGTACTCGCACTTTGCCTTGTAGTTCGGTGGTCGTAACGAGAAGCGAAAGTACAGCGCATCCTGTTCCTCGCTTACGAACCCATTCGCACAGATCCAATCCAGCCGGGCGAAGCGTGTCCACCCGAATCGTTCCTGTATGTCGAACGATTGTGTACCTTCCATTTTGACCGTTTTTGCCGCATCGTTATGCAACAGTTCCACGCAGTACTCGTAGCTAGGGGAGGTAAAGGACACAAATGGGAACACGTGGATATTACGTTACGTGTACAAAAATTTCTTACCTTCCCGGAATGCCTTCTAGCAGTCTCAGGTACACGCTAAGCCATTCATCACGTCCCTCCTTGTCACCGGCGGCGTACACGATCAACCGCCAACAGCAGCCCAGATCGTCGTACGCATTGTCGGAACAGATGTCTTCCTGCGCTTCCCGCAATGCGCTGAAGTTGCGGACCACAAAAATGTTGGACGCATACTCAGGATACACGAGCGCTTGCAGTGACGCATTGTCGTCGCGTAAACTCTTTATCCTCATCAGATTCTGGTTCAGCTGACTGTAAGTGATGACAACATTTAAGTAGATTAAATAGAGCATTGCATGAGGAATAACCTCGATAAGACGTACGTATTGAACTGAGTACGAAGTTTCTCCTCCTTGAGCGTTTGGTATTCTTCCTGATATTGGCACCGTAGCGCTAGATTGGCCGGTCGTATCGAAAGTCGTATCAAGATGGATCCTTCCTCATTCAGATAGCCCTCCTCGAGCAGTCGTCGAACGCGGATAAACTTCTGATAGCCTCGTATTTCGCCCACCGTGAAGTGATCCTCCGATTGGAACTTTACCTGACGCGTCACATCGTCATGCAGCAGCTCGACCGTGTACTGATATCTGTAAAGGCCGAGATCAGCTCAGGACTTCTCAGGAAGCGCTTGGTGGCTTATGAGGAACTTAAGTGCCAGTCTTACCTTCCAGCGATACCATCACACAGCTCGACGTACGTACTCAGGTAGCGTTGGTTGGTGTTGTTCCCTTTCGGATACACGTTTAGCCGCCACCGGGATCCAACCGTATCGGTGTACTGTTTCGACAGCACGATCGAGGTAGTAGGATCGCGAATGTTGCAGATCGTAATCACATTGCTATCGTACTCGCTGTCAAACACAAACAAAACCAAACCATAAGTTAAGCAAATTATTATTATTCTTTTAATAACTACAAACTCACAACAACAGGGACAGTCATTAGTTCCCCGAAGGCGAAATCTCTTTACTTATCTCCGGTGTGATCACCAGTCTTTTCAACGTTTACGCTCTCTCTCGCTTTGAAGTGTGGACTAACTATCGTTATTAGTGGTCCCATTAGCGGCCGCATCGACCAACCAAAACGGGGACCAAAACGATCGTTTAAGATAGCCTTCGCCCGGGCACGCACACAAATTATCACCATCATAATTAGGGCCACCAGCCACTCTGGCGTCCGACCTCTGGTGGCCGACCAGAGTCACAATCTGTAACCATTCTGCCGCAACAGCTGTCACATGGCAGAACGTAGCCGTGCATAATTACTTGAATTCAACTCGTCTTTTCTACCAACTTCTTTACCTAATCCAACACGGGCAAGGTCATCCCGAAAAGATCTAATAGCCCGCCAGCGCTGCTACGATCCGAACTCGATCGCCTAGTCATCGACTCAATCTGTCAGTCCCGGATCACTGTCTAACCGGTCGGCCGGTAATAAGACGGAACAGCGCACGCTGAAACAGTACACCACATACAGCGTGCGTCCCCGCGCTTGGGGACACAGACAACCCAAAGCTTTAGGTCGTGTCATGGCGTAGTTTAAGCATTTAATGGAGCATGAAACACACCATTTTCGGAGGAATCAGTCTCGGGTGCGAGTGTGGAAGAAAGCATCAAACATTCCACCACAAAAACACCCTCCAAATTGACTCAGCGCAAGCACTATTCCTTCTCCGAATGTAATTATGATGCAAACACGGTTATGGAAAATGGCAACGTATGATCGGGTGTCTGTGATGTGTGATGAGCATCCTTCACCAGCCCTCCGTAAGCCGTTCTGGGGGACTGTATTGCGTTTTGCGACCTGTGCTTCTTCATTGTTTCTTCAGCCAGAAAATTGATGGTTTCAGCCGATGGACGATGATTGGCAGCAGTTAATCTTCCTTTTCTGTGTGCGAGCATCACTACACAATAGTTTAATGTTTTTGTGGGGCGGCCCTAATCGTTTTCGTGTACCGCTGGATGTTCGCTGGGGGCTATTTGTTCGGTGATGATGCACCCAGAGACCTCACTGTGTGCATTGTGGATCATCGTCTCACGGCATCGCGAAAGGTAGCAGACGGGTGTAAGCAGATCCAATAGCGCTACCCAATTTGGAGCATTCAATTAACGCAAGGTTACGACGCATGCATGTCATAAAGCATGCCTACCAAAGCCTCCGATTCCACAAGATTTTTCATCCCCACATCGGAAGCATGGTGAGAGAATGATCCTTTTAAAAGTGCGAACCAACGTGAGTTGTGCTTCGGTGTATTAGCGGAGGTTTTCTCACCTATTAAGCTTCCATTCCTTGCTGGAGCTAGGTGGACAAGTGGGTCAAGTACTTTGTGACCACCATTGTGTGATGCATAACCACAAACGCAGCCTACAGCCGAATCGTTGAACTCCACACAGCACCACAACAATTAATGCCTTAAAGGGTCTATTTGTTGGAGCTATTTTGTTATCAAGCTGTCTATAACGTGTGTGGCGATTGTCGTCCAAAGACATGTGTGTCAAATGGATTACCCATGGCGTACGCGTTTTCAATTAGCTTTCTCACTTGAATTGGATAACAAAAAACATAGAGCTAATGATTATTGTGCAACAAAAATAACTCATCTCAAGTGTTTTGTACCATACATATTGATCGAGAGATCTACAACGATAAATGCACAATGTCTTGATAAATTGATTCGTGTTTATGGCACCGAGCATCGATTACCCTGTCCAATAAAACATATTGCCATTAAGAAACTTAATTGTCTGTTCAACAGCCACAACCAACCTCTTCCATGTCGAGCGTCGTCGAGCTAATTAACGAACGTAGGCAAGCAAGCACACAGCGCAGGACCTTGCAGAGCAGCGAGTCCCCTTGCAGAGCAGCGAGTAGTGGATACCCCAGCAAACGCTTGACCGTCAGCAGTCCAAATATGGTGTAAAGCGACACTAAAAATGGTGCAAATTGTAGCAAAACTGTCCACGGGGTGAAGACAGTAGTTGTGTACGTTATCCTAGCACTGCTACATCACATCAGCACTAACTTTCATTTATTATTCCATCTCTTGATGGTTATCTTAGGAATGTCAACGATCTCTCATGAATGATTGCGATCTGATGATGGTGGTGTACTAAGTAATCTCAAGACTCAAGGCTTCTTTTGAAATTATAATCGCAGTCTAAAAAATCTTCTTCAACCTTAATATATCGCTTTGGAGGGTTTAAAGTTATGCAGAAATTGCAGGGGTTTTCAGGTGTGTTTACAGGAAAATCAACATTTGTGGTTGTATGTGCAGCTGTTGTATTATTCTCTGAAGCTTTCATCTTAAATGTACTCAAAAAGTTTCTATTCTTATGAAATTTTTATGAAAGGATCAATAGAATTGATCAAAGGAAGGCATACACATTCACGCAAACTACCAATAAACAAGCAGATCGGCTGTCATGGCGTCACGTTGCCGCGGCCAAAATAACAAATGAAACCATGTCAGTCGTAGTAAACAGTGGTGCATATGGGAGGTAAGCTGTTGTCATTAACATGCTAATTGCAAACCGATTGCGATCGCTATTCAGACACTTTCGCGGCTGGCTGTTGTCAGAGAGAGAGAGAGAGAGAGAGAGAGAGAGAGAGAGAGAGAGAGAGGGTCAGAGGGCGACAGAAAAAAAAAACGAAAGCCCCAAACGCCCTTGCATTGATTGCAAAAAAAACTGGCGTAGATCGATTGACAAATGAGTGCTACGAATTGAGCGATCGCTACACAAGATCGCCAGAAGCAGAGTCACGCATCCGTCGAGATCATTGTTGAACTACCAATAACGCTTGTAATGAATACGTTTATATTAAGACGACACGAGTGTAAATTAAACTACTGTACAGCTTGTTGCTCTCGTAGCACAGAACATTCGGTGCTACATAAATCATTACACACTTAAGCTGTACAAAGAGCGAAACGCTTTCTTATGCGCCGTACCGTACCAACCCCGTACAAGGTAGCATAATGCACGAGGGAGATGAATGCATTAAAAATAAATAAAACAAACATTCATCAACGAACCCAGGCGGCTTGTCTCAACGGAAAGGCCCACTAAAATATCAACACCGCCCCCGGGCTCGCATCTACGCCCCACACCCTTTGCCGGGAGTTTCGAGAAGCGAACCTCGTCGGACGCATACAGTGTAAATAAAACATAATTAACACACCATTTAAATGCACCCCACCGTCCTGGCAGCTGCTGCAAACCAGCAAACTGGCCGACCATTTGTGAAGGAAATGAAGAATAAGAAAGACACTCCCAAAACCGTCCCCACACTGCCGTGCTTTATATTGTCATTGCCGACGATCGGAAGCAGGCAGGGTTTCTCCTCTCACAACAAGACAAGAAGAAGAAATTTAATATAAAAATCGACCACAAATTTGAACCGAGCCAGAGGGACCGAGAGCGAGGCGTACGTGAACTGGGCCATAAATTGCACTTTGCTTTGGGTGATGTAAAAAATGATTTACAGCTGCACATCATAATAGAGTGCGAGAGGGCAAAACGCACACCGAAGCACCGTTTGGGCACACATCGAGGCGTTGGAAAAATGGGTAAAGCGTTGGGCAGAGGACGAACCTCATCAGAATACGCAAAGCGAACACTGGTGAATTTTAATTAATTCCTCTACCCCTCAAACATTTGCTTTCCTTAATTATGGATTATTTTTATTCCGATGGTAGATCGGAGCATCTGCATTGGGCCAGTCTTTCACAGACCGTTTTTTAAATAATTTAAACTGCCTCATGTACCGCCGAATATCAAAGGAAAGAACCACCAGGTTCGATGAACAAGACGTCACCAGCTGCCTGACTTTCACTCAAATCCCTCGCGCACCCTACCGTGATCCCTCTGCTTCTGGTTCCGCACCTTCAAAACTTCACATTGTTTGGCTTTTTTTATTGGCTCACTAGGCATCTTTCTCTTGGCACTAGAGATCGCTAGAGCAACACACACACACACACACACACAAACACAAACACACCCTGTAGTCAAATTAAGCGAACATTATTGGGTGAGGTATGTTTGTGTGTGAGAGAGGTATGCATGCGCCGGCATTAAGGTACAGGCCCCCGGCCGAAAACCTTTGCGCTGCCCACTGTTCGCGGGTGGCCCAGTATGCGCTAATTGACTTCACGCCAACAACGCACGTCAGCATCAAAACCGACAACGCGCGAGTCCTCGTACTCGCCACAGCCAAACGAACGTCACATATCAATGCGCGTTTCGTCGTGTGACGATTGTTAGCCTGTATTGTGCTGAAAGCGTGAAGATCGTCACCGATCGTCGTACTATTATCACCAAGCCACTTTCATCTTCAGCCCAGGACAGCCATTGTTCTTAGTTGGGCGCATGATAATTAGCGTTACATTAAATTAATATGTTCCATTGGCTGACTTCAATTATTCTGATGATTCGAGATGCACACCTGTGAACCCCTGCCCGGTGTGCATCACGTGAGTGACCACCAGGAGTGAGAGATGAATCAGCTACGCGAGCGCCCTTCTCACTCTACATTCACGTGGTTGTGAATATCTCACCGATGATGATGTTTCCCGCTCTTTCGGTGGATCTTTGGGGATCTTTCGAGGATCGATCGGTGAACAAGCAAGGAAGGGTTTAAACTATTTTTACGCTACACGATTGGACTCCCGCAGACGTTTCGCGGGACCCCTCCCAAATGTGAACGTTCAGTGCAACCATCACCACCATCACCACCAGGCCGGGAGGTTTAAACACGTTAATACGGTGACCGGCAACTCCCCTCTGGGGTGACCAATTAAAATTTCTCGTGATTGATCCCAGGGTGCACTTTCGCGCATTTGCTACCGATCTGTTCTACCTGGCCCACAGAGGATTTTTCGCGGTTCGTTCGAAGCAAACGAACCGTTTCGTTGGGAGCATTTCTTGGAGATCATTCCAATTCCAACGCCCCGGCTCTGAACATCTATTGGCCGGACGTACATTGCACTAACAAGCGTGCTTGGGAAATTGCAAATAGTTTCCTCGTGTACTACGCAACATGCACCATACTGGCATCTGGTTACTGTTGAGGTTGGTTGGGAATGCAATCCGGGGACAGTCTAATTGGATAATTAGTTTCCGGCATCCGGCGGAAAGGCTCACCCGTTTGTACGAGTACTATTTACAAAGTATCCTTTGGCACTCCGCTACTTACTTGATGTTATCTTTCATGAAGCGATCGATAAACTCTTGCTGGTAGCGGCTAACCATGACGATCGTGGGCGGACGGATGGAGAATTTGATCTGCAGTGAGTCATCGTCAGGATTCAGGAAACCTTCCACCTCGAGCTGTTCGTTTTCGATCAGATCATGTACCGGGCCTGTCTGGTGCAGTTCGAAATGATCGATCTGCGTCAATCGGATCGCTTTGGTTGGGTCCTCGTGCATCAGCTCGATGCAGTATTCGTATCTGTAAGGCAAGAATGAATCAATCTCAGCTGGTTGGACTCAACAATTCTGGCCAACATTTACCTTCCAATAACGCCTTCCGTCATGATCAGGGTCACCGACAGATGATCACTCTTCCAGATGTGTAAGCGCCACCCGAATCCTACCACATCCCGCAGGACATCCGACGTTCGGCACTCTTCCATCGGTTCGATCGCGTGATAGTTCTTGATGACGAACACCTCCGATCGGAACTCGGGAACAAACTCACTGCAAAAGGAAAAGCCCAAGACTGTTAGCGAGACACCGAGACGCACGACTGTCCCTTGCTTCGCCAGCTTACCAATCCAGATCCACCGGGACGTGCTCATGGCGGAAAGCTTTCGATGCAGGTGTTTCGATCAGCCGACTACAACGCTGCAGAAAGTCATCGTCCTTGAACAGTAGCTCCGGCTTCGGGCAAACCTTCAGCTCGCTTTCCAACCGTCTGTAAGCACCGGTAACGCGTGCAATCTCCGCACTCACCGAGTCCTTCTGCCGTTGGAGCAGTGTCAGCTTTGCCTGGATCTGGCGCTCAATGTTTTCCGCTTCGGTGTGGAGCAGTTGGCTGAGTTCTTGTAGCTTCCGTGCTTTGGATGCCCGCACCCAGTCAATGTTTTGCTCGATCGCTCTGAGGACGGTACCCACGTCGGCCAGATACTCCTTAATACCACCAAACTCGTGCCGGATCTTTTCCACCTTGCTGTCGTACATGGTGGTGATCTTCTTGAACGTATGCTCGGCGTGCGTGTCGTCGTGCAGCGCGCACGTCTCGCAGATACACCCATTGCACGAGAGACAGAAAAAGAGCATTGGAAGTGCATGCGTAGGACACAAATTATCTTCATTCCCCCTGTTGCCAGCTTCTAGTGGAACCTTTTCCCGCGGTGGACTTGGATCAGTCTGTTCAACTGTTGGGGTTGTTTCTACGGGAGGTGATGATTGCTTTTCAACGGACTGGACGACCTTTTCACTCTCGGCCGTTTGCTTGCTGTGGCGATATCCATTTCTACGGGTCGTCTTCGGTTCCTCGAACGTCACCGTGGGTTTTCCATTCGCCTGGTTGCTCTTGCGATCGGCACTCTTTGACGGTGACGTCTCCGGATGCACACCGTTGCAGATGATCGGTTGCGATTTTGGCCTATTTCGACCATTTTCCAATGGTCCGGATCCTAGCTTCCTCAACTGTTCCACTGCGTCCAGCTCCGTTCCGGCACCGTTCGAGAGTGACGGTTTGCCCGGTGTGTTATCCTTCCGTTTGCCATGCTGCTTGCCATTCGTCACCGGCGGATGCATCTTTTCCGAGCTGGAACCGTTCGTAAGCACCGCACCGGTCGGCGTGCCGTTCCTCGATGGAGGCGATGGGTGTCCGTCGTTCGGTGACGCATCGGCATCGCTTTCCAGTACCTTCACCACGACGCGAATCGTGCCCTTCTCCACGGGCGCCGTCCCATTGCTCAGCTTAGGTGTAGCCGACCCATTGCAACCTTCACCGACAGCTCCGTTGGTGAGGAGTGCCGATTCGCATGCGGCTGCCAGCGTATCATTCACCTCGGACGCACACTGCACCAGGTTCTCGAGTGGTAGCTTGGAGTGACAGTTCGGGCAATCGATACCGCCGGACGTTTGGGTCCGCTTCGTGCCGAACCACTTGGTGATGCACTGCAGACAGTACTGGCGAGCGCAGTTCGGACAGCGGCTCGGATCTTGCGGTTGGTTCCAGCACAGTAGACACTCGTTCAGGGCCGCTGATGCATCCGACTTGGGACGGCGGTTCAGTATCACACCGTTCGGCAGCACGATCACTGGCGATGCACTGTTTCTACTAGCGTTGTTGCTGTTGTTGTGGTTCCCTGCACGTCCAACGCAATCTCCCATTATCGAGTTAGATAACTACTGCACAGCACTCGAAGCACTAGGGTTAATGTTTATCGATACGCGCACATCAAGCAGTCGCACATCAGCCGCACACATTCCGAGCACCGCGTGCAACTCAACTAACCCGACGCTGCACTGCACGGCCCCGACGCTCCACTGCCGGGAAAGGACTAAAAAGAAGGAAATTACCACTCACACTCTTGAGGTGCGCCCAACTACCTCGCATAATCGAAAATCTCAATAACCATTTTTGCATCCATCCGCAGTTAATGCTCGAACACTGTTCGTTGCTTTGCGTCGGAACGCGGCATTGCACAACTTATATCGCAAGAGACGCTCCAATTGCTTGCGTGACTACACACATCCGGATGGCATCAGAGACCATCCCAAAATTCGTAAACGAACAACACTGAATCTTAATTCGCACCTCGACGTCGACACACCAAAGGATGCACTTGTCGTAAATTCAAACAGCCGCCCCGACGGTTAACACACCGTTGACGTGAATTGTCACGGACTTTGCTTGATCGTTCCGAGATCAACCTGAATGTCCAAACATCCTGGTCGGCAAAATTCGGGGGAAGATTTACAAAACCAGACATTCTCGTATAGCCATTGCTTTAAAACATAACAAAGACGCTGCCGAGCCGTATCCTCGTTACACAACACGTTTCCTTCATCATCAGCTAAATGGACGTTAACCAGATCCATGTTGCGGATTATCTGATCCTCACACCCATACACCAATCTGTATCTGTTTTCACGCCAGCTTCTTCAAGAGGGGGAGGGTAAGGTGGGTGGTCAGGAGCACAGATTACTCAAATGCTGGCAATGATTCGCAAAACATGTCATTCTCACTCATGTGTACATTTGGACAAATTGGAAACGGTTTAGTTGAATAAATTGCATCACACCACGATCCTCCACGATCGGGCTGTGTTAGAATTCGCTATTTTAGCTCGATTTGTCCAACGTTCGACGATTCAGGATGGACACTGCGCCAAGTGCGTTTTGCCTCTTCCTCCCTCCCCTCCGGCCCTACTGGTATTTCAACACCAAAGCCATTGCTCGCTCGCCCAAGGGGCCGGCGTGGTCTAGGGTTACAGTGGCTGGCACATCACAGCACGAGACAGCGCAGGCAGTAGATTCTATCCTCGTGAGCGTGCGTGTACCCTCCGGTCCCCCAGTCTCACGGCCCAAAGGTGGCGGAAATTTGAGACGAGACTAATGACTTCTCGACACAAATAGTTGTAGCATGTTAGAGTGCAATCTGCACACAGTTTGGCTGTAGAGGAAGCGAATAATGCGACGAAGGGCTGAGAAGGGTACCTTAAGGGATGTGGACGTTTGCAAACGATCATGCGCAATCTGTGAGATGCAAGTTCAAAAAATTCTGCCGTGAGGTTTCATCTTTCCGCCTGATTAATTAAGATGTTTCATCTCCCTTCAAGACCGGATGGCTGGCACGGTTAGAACCTTTGTCGCCACACGCCGTCCACTACGGTTACGATCAGTTCGGTGCATTGAGACTTGAGACGAATGCTAACAATGTGTTCTCATTGCACAAAAAGGCACTACTCAGTTGATTTGGGACAAAAATCTTGAAGGAATTTTCTTACGACACAAGTAAACAATCTTGCAAAGGTTGTTCAAGAATTTATCTATCGCTATGAACATAGCCCGTGATATCATCAAGACCACTTCTGCAGGCATACAATGTTCAAACTGCATGGGAATGATCATTCCTGTTCCTGCATTCTGATCTCTCTCTCTCATCTACTCTGCTGCTCTCTCCTAACGAGAACTCATGAAAATGAGAGTCCACCACAGGTCTCTCATTTCCACCAAATCTTGCGCTCTTCATTTTCTCGCTTTTCCACGCACTCACACACACACATGTAAAATCTCTCTCTCTCTCTCTCTCTCTCACTCTCACACATTCTTCTTCGTCGATCGTTGGATCGCTACTCCACAAAGATGGCGCTGGTGTAACAGCTAACTCGCTGACAATACCTCACGCCTCGTGCGTGAAAATCTCACCATCCGAACAGGCCCCAGGTGTCACGATGTGTGCGTGATCGTGATGATCATTCGGGATCACACTGCCACCGCAACGCACCAACGAGCGGCCTGACGGAGGTGAAAGAAAAAAAATATTTTTAACCCACTGTCGCCGATTTTCGTCGGTGCGTTTTAAAACACCCTCTCCAATCCATACCACCCACTCGTCTCCACCGGCATTTTCCACCCCGAGCGGACCTTCACAAACTGTGTCACGTTTACCTCGATCCTTAGACCTTAGGTGAAGCGGTTTTACAAAATGGCTCACTCAAAAGCATAATAATTGCATGATTGGTAACACTTGTCGATTATTTCATTTTTCGGAGTCGGGATGCTGTGCTAAAGTGGAGAGTGGACTACTATCCTTCACACAAGTTTCTTCACGGCAATGTCACCAGGTTATTCACTGTCGGTGACATCTTCACATATACACGCAAAACACGCACGCACAGAGATTGGATGAGATTTTTCCGCATTTTCACGCACCCACCCGATGGATTAGTCGTAGCCAACAACGTACACCGTTCACCAGCAGATCACCCTTTTAGTAAATTGGGCCACGCACATATACACACACTTTGCTCCCATACAAAAACACTCTCGTACACACGCACACACACACACACATTCACTCCGGCGCGCGGTCGCACACACAGAAGGAACTCGTTTTGTTCGGAGCTATTTTTCTTCGGGAAAGATCATTTTCTCCATGTGGCTGTAATCATCCCGCAAAACCACCGGGAAAAGCAGTGAAAACTGACTCAGTTTTCCAACCACCTTTCCAACCAGCAGTTCCGTTCGGATGTGTCGAATAAGATTAGATTAACTAACACTTTGCATGATCGCAGCCGTACGTGCTATTCCGCGACGAAGATCGATCGCCTCCTAGCGCATGCTGCACGCTTGCACTCGGTCGCACATTTGCCCAACTTCGAATATGAACCGAAAATTGTAGTAAATTTCAAACAAAAGAAAAACGAAACGATTGCGTCGGCAGACGGTTCCCGGTGTACGCCCGGTTTTGGAAAAAGTAGATCGAACCAAAAAAAAAACCCCACAACGACACGAAGGGAAACCGCGACTCGCAACCGTCGAACGACCACCGAGAACTGAGAAGATTTCGGCTGTGGAAATTGTCGGTGAGAAAACTTTTATTTGCAACTAATTCCCTCACACATCATGCATCATCCCGTCACGCTCACACCCAGGATTCTAATAACATTACGGCACGGCACGTACGGAGAAAATAGATTCTACTGAGTTACGCGAAGAGAGTTACGGATCCGTGCGACTCACTAGAAAAAAAACACTAGATACACACACAACTCTCTTTTACTAGTGCGTAGAGCACTAGGGGATGTATGCACAGACCTGCACGTAACAATCGTTGATCACGATCTTCACGAGAGTGTTCCTGCTCGTCCACCAGCCGGGCGATAGTAATCAATACTCTCGGACACTTGCCATGCCGACACACGATCCTCAGAACCCTCGGTAAACGGGAGTTTCGCACTGAGCATAAGCTGTGGAGAAATTGGAGCTTGCAGTCATCATAAGTCATTGAGGGACACTCCCACGGGATCCCTGTTTTTTTTTTTTGTTTCTGCTGCCGTTTGGCCGGTTTCGTACGGTTGTGGTCAACCCCACGCAAACCGATAATATACACTTAATAAAGTTTTATTTTTAGCACGCACGAAACGTCAGATCGTGTTTCTTCGCTTCGAACTGCGTGACAGTTCGGTGCGTTTCCGAGTTGTCGCGCGGGTTTCGGGATGTTTGTTTTGCTTTCCCTCCAAGCAGCGCGCTATGGCTCATCCAGCACAAGCCAAGCGTGAATGCGTGAGCGCCGATGGCTTAGAGTGGAATGTCTGGAATAGTGAAGGTGATGCTAGACTACTCTGAGAAACTGATCGTTCTAATGACATCAAATTTTGGAAGGCGACATATTAGGTGACTCCTATACTATTCTGCAAACGTTAAGCGCCCTCCTTTACGTAAGACAGATCACTTTCACCAAGCAGGACATTGGCGCACCACCACCAGAAGTCATTAGTCACGTTCACAATGCGCTAAACTGGCTTCGTTAACCTCCTGCGAATTCGGCCAATCTTCCAACCAGCTTTGAATCGCGGGAGTCCTCGTCGCGATTAATACTCGCTGATTGATCTGACAGGCGTGTTTGATTGACCATTTCGAGTTAGATATGCACCACTCGTCTTGGCGACCGGTATCCGATTACACAATCCAGCAGATCAGCAAGTATAAGGGGGTTTGCACTAATTTCTTGGCTGACCTACACTACGTATCGGTAAGCGGAAAAATGAATTATCGAATCACTCATCCGCGCAGAGCATGGCTAATAACATACTATCACATCACTAATAGGCAGTTATCGGTGATCTATTTGAAGACTTGATACGAACACTGTTTCAGCGATCTCTTGTTTGATCATCGCTTCTTAAGACTCCTGGTCCGTGCCGTCAACGTCACGATCAACAACGGGCCGTCGGAGTCACCGGTCTCGTCTCGACACACCCCACCTAGACCGACCCAGCCTTTTGGACGCTAAAAATATCCCGCCCGCGGGTATACATTTCCGATTGCATAAGTTTTGGAGATTCTATAAATATGTCGATTACTGCGGTTCGCCAGCACCGTGCCCGTGCTCATTTGTTCGGACGTCTATCTCTGTCGCCTGAGCACGCTCTCTTCTCTTTCTAACACGTTCCCGAACTTCTGGCTTCATCTGTACGCTGAGACTCTTCCCATGCCTCCTAAGACATCCCGAGCTAAGAGATTTGTCTCCTACCTAGCATTGTAACACAACAGCCTAGACTGCTACGGAACGGGGTTTTCTAGCGCGTCTGAAGCCGAGCCCGGGATTACTCCACACTGCACGTGCTTCTCCACACGGGCGCAGTCGGCTCGATCATTAGTCATTCGTCACCGTTCGCTACTTAAGTAGCGCGTGCGGCGATGTAGTGTGAGCGTTGGGTGGCGAGATTTGTATTATTTTATAGACACGTTTAAGGTATCCGCGAGCGAGCGGGAGTAGCAATTCAATTACTGGCAAACTGGGTAATTCACCCAGAGCTCTGGAGCTCAGAGGAATTAATTGAACGTTATGTACCCTGGACGAGGATTAACGGGTCTCTACTATAGATCTTCTTGTTTCATTGAACATTTGTTTAAATACACATAGCTGATGAGTTCATATTATTCTATTGAGAGTACCTGTCAAAATCGATCTAATATCCGATCACTTCCAGAAGTGATCAAAATCCACGCATAGTACACATACATTATCTAGCAATCAACAGCAGCTATCTTACTTTCTCATCTCCAATACAATTAGTATCCCAAGCATTCGTTTCCTTCTGGGCTCTTTGCCGGTGACGATCGTTCCACTCTCTTACAAGAGCCCACCTAACGATCCCCTGTTTTCTTTTGAAACGAATTGATTTGATTTAAGATTATGCCGCAGTTTGCGCACTCAGCTAGCCCAGGTCTCCTCCATTTACGGTTGCACCGATTCGGTCATTTGTTTTATTGCGCCGGCTACCTTTCACGATATGATCGGTTCGCTGTTTAGCAAACAATGTATTTGCAACTCTTCCTCCCCGCCCAGGATGGATCAAAACCAACGATTGGGAACGGGAGCGTGAACAGCATGTTCCGGACAGTCGTGACACAAGGCTTTTGTTCAATTTCAACACCGGTTCGTGATCAGTGGACGTTCGTACGAAAGACTGCCAGGCAGAGGCAGTCACTGTTCAGGTGAAATGGTTTCGTTTACTTAACTGTTGCCGAAATAAAATCGCCGCAAATACTCTCACGCGCCAGCCCAATCATTCTGTGCAGCGACCGCGCTTCCCAACGTTCGGGCCATTTCGGTGCAAACAAATGAAATGAAAATTAAAAAAAAACTTTACAGATTTCACAGAGACGCCCTTAGCTTCTTAGGGGTTAATTATGCAAGTCTTGGAGCAGGCGTGCAGAAGAAAAAAGAACCTGGTAAAAGTAGACAAAAAATTAATTAGTGCTAGTAGTCAGTGCCCCAAAAAATTTGTTCCTCATCTTTTTTATGGAGGATATGCACCTGACGGGTTGGATTGAGGGGTTGTTTCAGTACCGATGGCAACAATGTCGCCGTTTGCTTTAATTATTTCTCCGGCCTATTAATCTTCCGCACGGCATGAGACGTAGAAGGCACGGTGAAGCATGGCCGGCGACATTGAGACAGAAGCTGCACGACTTATGACAGAATGCACTTAGAGTGCAGTGCGGCAAACGTGCCGCAAATATTAGCATTGAATCAACCTGCTGGAAATCGATAGAGCAGGTAGAAGAGGATGAGAGGGTGCAGCAGCATGCTGTACTCGATTCGGATGCGTGACCTAGTAGCGCACTGTGGGTGACCCCAGTTACAGTACCGATGATGAACTGCTGGACAAGCATGAGAAATGTGTGCACTTTCAAGGTTCGCAAAGAACGTGCCACTCACCGAAAGGGCAATGTTCTTATAAAATACCCCTACGTCCATTTGCCAGACTATTTGTTCTGTGGGATTTAATGAAGCTTTAGTAGTAGAGTAGAGAATTTGATCGATTTTAAGCGAACGAAATAAAGATGATCGTACGGGTTAGGTTGAAGTGTTTATGGAATTTTGCACGATATCTGACGTCAATTACTAAGTATTGTTGACGTCTACTAATCTACCATACCTGTCAAACCTGTTTATTGATTTGATTACTGTTTTTTGCATACTTTCAGGCGATCACAGACTGCATGCAAAGCAATTACTTCGTAGAATAATATTTAAAAGAAAAATGTTGATCTCCGATCGTCAACAAACACTTAAAATATATTTATTATCATTTAAATTTCATGCGACCTGTACTTAAGACCCTGATGCTACCGGTTTTTCCCCCCAAGAAGCCCATCTTGAGAAATAAGCGGCCTCTACATACAAAAACTCTACCACCAAAGCAATCAACACTGCACCTGAATGGTTCAGATGCACTCCATTAAGGCTACTACTCTCTACAATCAACTGTACAATTTATGTATACACGCGTAAACCAACCAGAGCGAACCCACGTACCCCCACCAGAGCGGCCAGATTTAACAAGTTAAATTTGGCTTTCAAATTAAACTGTCTCATAAATAACAATAACATTATTTTTGCTGACAACTTGTTGAATCGATTCCAACGCGAGCACACTGGCCCTGGCGTACAGCACAGAACGTTTAAGATGAATGGCCCTCAGCGGGAGGTTTTTTGTTGGTCTGAATTGGTGAAACGTTCATCGAGTAAATCCGTTGTAGCAATCGCGTCTGATATAATTCCTTCCTTCAGTCCATAACCGTCAACTAAAGCCGACGGTAACGAAGTGTGATAAGCCGTAAAGAATCACCGATAAGCATCGGTACATGATGGGCACGATGGAATGGAATTGCTCCGCGTACTTTCGGTACTTTCGGAACTTTCGATTTTGAAGTGAATCCGAATTACGCAATTCTTATGTCTCTTTGCTTACCCCAGCCCTACGGAAAAGGGCTTCTGGGGGGGGGGTTGTTTTTTTTTTTGGCTACACCAACCAACCTGTCAGCCCCAACCTCGTGCACCACAGAAAAAGCCAACCGTTCTGCATCTTCGTACCTTTCACTGATGCATTCAGCTGTCGCATCGTACCCGTCGCACCGGTGACGTTTGAAGTCTCAGTGCTGCGCCAATCAGGCTGGGAGTCTTGACTTGGCGCGTCTTGACACTTTCGAAACAAACCCGAAACATAAACGGGGCGCATTTCCTGAGTGTTTATTTTCGCGCCCAATTCGCCCAATCCTACCAGCCACCGTCGCCGGCACCGTCTTTGGGGGACTTTCATCTCGGACAAGGACCGAGCGGGCCGGAGAACGAAGGAGAACGCAACGTACGAAACACCTCGCACGGTGTACGGTTGATGACAATCTTTTATTTCCGCTCAATTTGCAGTGACCAATCTCGCGCAGACTCGGCTCACTCGTCTCGCCCTAGCGTGGACATGGCGTGACACGATCCGGCCGGTCCCGAAATGTCAAGTCTACCACCGTTGCGAAGCAATGTAAATTGGGTGCGGAAAATGCACGGCTCGGTCAAAATTTTATGACGCCAGGACTACCGCTTTCCTCGGTGACTTCTGGGTGCATACACACGGGAAACCATAACCTAGATATTGGATGATATTTTCATTTCACGCCGGGGTGCATTTTTCTCTCCCTGACCCGGGGATCCGAGCCGAGATTGACGGAAGACGTTCACTCTTTGATGCGAAACATCGATCATGCCGGTGATCAGACATGTGTGCATGATGGACGCAAATGCGTTGAGGTAGATTTGCAACAAATGACGATCTTTAAGTCATTCTGGATCGGCTCGGTGACTCGGCGGGATATTATTAGGTCGCACAGGATCGAGCAGTTTCGCATATCGTGTGTATGTATGTACACATCTTGGCTGCGGTGTAAAAGCTGTGAAGCATCCATTTTATTGGCTTCCTCATCGGAACAAGACACATCTTTACGAGCACAGCTTGTTGTCGTTACAATCATCATCCCAAAACGGATCGGACGCAAGTTTCGCAAGAATCTTGCTGCGGATATTGGACGGCGCCAAGCGTTTGTTCGATACAACTTTTTAAAAAAATGCGAACGGCCCAAGAACCCGGAGAAGAAACTGGGACAAATGTATGGTTGGTCGTGTCGTGTTGCGTTGTACCTGTTGGTGCTTGTCGTCGGTCGGCTCTGCTGCTTCTTCTCCTCCTCCTCCGGTGCGCTCGAGACAATCGGCATTGGCGAACGTCAGGAGCGCCCACCAGATGACACCGGCCGGAACGCAACGCACTACGCAACGGAACATCGCTACGCAAACGAGGTTAGCTATTCTTGGAGCAGAACTTCGTTCCAACAAAACGGTTCGAACGTTGCTTCTATTCAACATACTCTTTACACGCTCGCTCGCCCGTGCCCATAACGATACCAAGCGACCAGAACGACCTTGCGGGATCGAATCGAATTACTGTCAGTGTAGTGCCGAGATGTAGTGCGGGTGGTCATGATTGCAGCTGCAGAAAATCGAAGGCCACAATTTGCGACTTTTCACCTGTTCGAAGGGTCGAGTACGAGTATGTAATTTCAGGGACAGCCCCGAAACACCGTAATTAATCTCGATCCTTCTCTGTTCCCGCTTATTGGCAATTATTCATCACCGTGTCAGGAAGTCAACCAGACACCACCCAGACGCTTTTTCATTTAATTTCTTCCTTTTTTGTGCCTGTCCTAGTCGGTCTGGCCTAGTATGATGCCTCGCGGGAAGGTCACCATTTTGCGTTGTGTTTTCCCTGCCATTCCAATCTAGGGGTTATGAGTTCGGATTGTTATAAATCGATCAACATGTAGTACGTAAGGTTCCCAACCATACCATTCACCTGTTTTAAAGTAAGCGAAATTCTCGATGCATCCCATTCCCTCTCGCTCCACAACAATTGGATATTATCACATGTAAATCCCATCCAATACGTCGTCCACAGCTTGCTTAACTCACACGGTATAGTGGACACGATTCGAGGACAGACCACTTTTACCGATTGTGACCAACGCGCAACTGAAGCTGAGAAAACTCGATCTTCCAAGGCCAAACGCTATCTCCATCTGGAGCGTTAAAAGCCAACAATTGCTGCAGTGAGAGGTCCGCCAAACAAAACATTCGGTCTTTCCCGTAAGGATCGCTCCGTGGACCCTCTGTTATGCAAGATCGTTCTTAAGATCGTCCCGACCAACAAAAAAAAGGGAACGGGAATACATAAGAACCGGTGCGATCGGTTGCGTCACCGTTTGCCAAATTTCAGGCTGACAGAAGAAGAAAGTGTTCCCCTTTCGAATTTCGGTCTACCGATATTCCTCGGTTGTTAAGCGTCATCTACGGTGGCGATTACCACTGTAAAGGGAGCGAAAGAAGAAAGGCACCCGGGACACCGGTGACAGGTGAGAGGTGACCTCGTGTGGCTTGACCAGAGTGCTGACCAAGCGCTATGGCGCTCTGTGTGTGTGCGCGCGCGCCATAAATCAAACACAATCAAACACATATGCACTGGATCGACGGGTCCGCTTAACATAGGCGACTAATGCGTGTCACAATGGGTCGTTCGTTATGCATAATCTGTTGATTGATTTGAGGCTGAGCATATGTGCTTTGAGTTCAATTAATTTGTTTAATAAAGTTGACACGTTACAGGGCATACGCCCTCTCAATCCTGTTCTCTGTTCCCAGCCGAGACCAATTGAAAAGCCTTGCCAAAGTCAACCTCACTATGTCATCACACCGCAGACAACTCTAGAGACTACGGGGTTTGACCTCCAACAGATAATCCACCCCATCAGACTCCACTAGCAAGGATTGACCTCAACCGTTAAGAAGATTGCACAAAACGAGCAAAACAAAAGATAAATTAGTGTCATGTCTCGTGTTGCACACTGTCCAATGCATCCAGTCACTTTCTTCGCCTGCATTCGGTTCTCTCCATTCTGCTTTCGATTTTCTGATTGTAAAGCAGAGCGAGAAACCAATCAGTCCTGCCCACCGCGGCGAATTCGGACAGGAATGCGTTATCCGTGGGCGCGAAGCAGCAACTTGCCGAAGGCTCTCGCAAGCAGGCAGGAACAGGGCACCCGAAAACCGCTGATACTGCGCTTGCGCTTGCGTTCGCCGATATGTTGCTTTAGTTTTCGTTTTTCGGGGGCATGATCGGGCACCCGTTGCGTTTGGGCCAGTTGTTATGCAATGTGCTCGATGCCGACCATGCTGACCATGATGTCCTTCCGAGATCCGAGAAGAATATGGAGAGGAAAGCGGACAAACATCGAACCGGCTCCGTGTTTCGGTGAGTGATAATCAATGTTTGCTGCTGCGGGCTGGCCGGGCGGCCGAAAGGGAGGACACGAATTCGGTGCGCCATATAAAACTGGAGCAGTTGTGCCTTTTTTTGGACAGTACCCAGGGAGTGTCCGTTGGCGTACGTTGGTATCGCGGCATACGGAATCGATTCGAATTCGGTGAATACGGCGATTGATCTGAGATCGCGTGCGAGTGATCGGTGGCTTGAGTTTGACATTGTGCCATAAAGTGCGATCCTGCAATGAAGTGCTTGCTAGTGTTTAGTGCCTTAGTGTTAGCTTTAGCTAGTGCTAGACCGGAAGGTTACAGCTACTATACGCCCCATGGTTCCGAATCCGGCCATTCCGCTACTTCCAGTGCTAGTGTACAGTTTAGCTCGGGTGCTTTGAGTGGCTCCGGTGTGAGTAGTAGTAGTGGTAGTGCAGCGGATGATTGTGAAGAGCCAGCACACGAACAGCTGTCTCCGTACCAGCACAGCCAGGTGCACTTCTTCGCTCCACAGGCCCCAGTACAATCCGGGTCCTCGTCCTATCTGAGCTCGTCTGCTGGACATCATGAACACCAAGCGTCGCTCCCGGTAGCCCATGCGCAGGTATCCCTGTCTAGTGGATCTTCCGGTTCCGGTCACTACCACTACCAGCAGCAGCAACACCAGCAACAGCAACACCAGACACACCAACAGACTGTCGAACATCATCAGGTGCATCATCACGTTGAGCCTCAGATCGAGTACTTCACAAACGTTCACCAGCATCAAAATCAGCACCATCAGCAGCAGTCTCACCATCACCAAACCCACCACGAAGCATCTGTCCACTACGTGCAACAGCCCGTCGTTAAGGAGGAAGTTCACAAACACGTCTACGTTCACGTTGCTCCAGAAGAGAAGGAAGAAATTCACCAGAAAGTGATCCTCCCTACTTACACCAAACAGAAGCACTACAAGATCATCTTCATCAAGGCACCATCACCACCGACCGTCAGCAAGGTCGTCCTACCTCAGCAACCTGTCAACGAGGAGAAAACACTGGTCTACGTTCTGCACAAAAAGCCCGAGCTCGAGCAGGAAATCGTTGTACCACCGCCAGCCACTTCCAAGCCCAGCAAACCGGAAGTTTACTTCATCAAGTACAAAACGAAGAAGCAGGAGCAGCAACACTCGTACCATCATCACCAGGAAGAACAGCATTCGTCCAGCTCGTACGGTGGAAGCAGCACCGTCGATACTAGCGGTGGCTACGAAGCTGCCGATCTTACCGGGTATAGTGGATCTTTCGGTAGCAGCTTCGCTCCGATCGTCGTAACAGAAGGATCGTATCACAGCACAACACCAACACCGGTTAAGGTGACCACTGTCCATTCCGTTGCATCTTCATCGTCGATCGCACCATCTTCTTCCTACGTTAGCAGCACGGCCAGCAGCAGTAGCGGCCATAAGGCTCAAAGCATCAAGGTGACCAACATTGGTCTGTCCGGATATTCCAGTGGAGGCAGTTCCAGCTCCGGCTCGAACAGTAGCAGCCGTCAGCGTGGTTCCAAAAAGAATTGTGGAAAGTGTAGCAAGACAAACAGTGCTCCGTTGTCCGTTGGTGGCACACTGGATGCATTCGTGTCGAACGTGTTCTAGGTGGTAGCATGGGAAGCATGTTCTTTAGTAGTATAGGAATCTTAGACCTTCTTCTAGCCTTACTAAGAGACCTCCCAAAGAGAACTTTCCAAACACTATTCTGAGAGGTCACTGTTAATAAAAGAAATGTCATAGTCTAATACAACCAATTACCTACCCCGGCATTACATTCGTATATCTTGAGCCACGGCCATTATGCAATCCCCTGAATCGCTCGACAGTCGCACTCGCGCTCATTGTTGCGTACCGCCGCCACCACCGAGGAACCGTTGTGAAAGGGCCGCATGATCGATAACGATGAACCGATCCGGGCGAAAGAGAATGTACCGGACCCCTGTCCTTTACAGCGTCCTCCTTCAGACGCTTTGATAATGTTGATGTTCTTCAGGCCCGAGCTCGTCCCGCTGCCTTACCCTTACACGGATGGTATGTAATTAGTGGTGCGAATTGGCCACGATTTGTCGCCTCGGACGGGGTAGCTGATGGATGAAGTGTGGTCTGACATGGACAATCTTCGAGGACCCGATGCGATCGAGGCTTGTGCGATCTCTTTTGTTGCCTGGCCCGGGCTGTTTGCGCTTGCCAATTTACTTTGCCAATCTCGTCCCGTTTCTGGCTCAACGCCTCGGGACATAAATGCGTGTTAATCATCCTAATGTTTTAGAGGCTTTCCTTCACTTCATCTCTCCCTCTCTCTCTCTCTCTCTCTCTCTCTCTCTCTCTCTCTCTCTCTCTCTCTCTCTCTCTCTCTCTCTCTCTCTCTCTCTCTCTCTCTCTCTCTCTCTATCTCTCTCTCTCTCTTTCTCTCTCTCTCTCTCTCTCTCTCTCTCTCTATCTATCTCTCTCTATCTCTCTCTCTTTCTGTCCTTCGTCTCATTGTCTATCGCGCAAAACACAAATTGCCTGTTCAAAGTCACGTATCATCACGGGGAAGCACATGAAGTTGGGCCCAACAGGTGCCTGAGATAATCCCTCGCGGTGCCTTCGAATTCGATCACCCAACGTTCATTGATGATTTTTTTTTCGTTTTGTCATTTCTTTCTTGTTTACCTTTCTCTTTATCTCTTTGGGAAGTAATAAAACATATACGTAATTCGTAGAAAAATAGTTGACGAACTGCTTGTCGTTTACACTTGCATCATGATGACCTGTACTTGATTCGAACTGACCGGCTTTCGAGGTATGGTGAAGGTAAACTGGTTGAAAATCAATCCACCACTGTGCCCCATTTTGTTTGACCCTCAAGACATACAGGCTGTGCTCGGTGTGGTAATCACTTTTCAGCAGCATCTAAACGATCTTATTTTCTTCTATTACATATTAGAGAGATCGATTAGGGAATATTGTCCACAGAAGCATTAAACCTCCCATAGGCACAACAAACGAAGTGCTCCATAGGTGGTGCATACGACAGCGTTGCCTGTCTTCAGATTGCAGGATCGTAGCTCAAATCCCATCAGGACCGTTCCCTCGTAGGGGACGTTTGGCTATTCAACTACTAGGCAACAACAAGTCTAGTAAGCCGGTTGATGACCAACTCGAATCGTAGTAGGTCGTGTTAAACCGAGAAGAATAAGCAGAAACAGGCACAAACAAGCCCAAAAGCCCAAAATCTTCAACCAGTCAGACGTGATCTTCATTCAACAACATTCTGGGGTTTTCCAACCGCTCAATATCACCAATCTCCAAATTCCATCCTTGAACGTCCATCAGCCATTAAACCGCAACGCTTCTTTCTGACCAATTTCTCAGTCCCGCTCTCACATATTTACTCACCGAATATAGCTCCAGCAAACTGTTTTTGAGTAATAGAAATTACACTTTTCCTTGAGCTGCCTCACTAGCCGCCACTTACCGCGCACTCGCCACTCGCTCGTGCGATCTTCCTAATGCTGCTCTAAATATCCTCAAGCACGCGAATCAAAACAAAACCACACATTCCATAACAAATCGACACATGTTGCATTGCGAAGCATCTCGAAGCACTCAGCCGAAGGTCTCAGTCGGTTCGGCCGATTGACGTGTGTGCTCTGGTAGTGCTACAGCACCGTACACCGTGTTGACTTATGACCTCTTTCGCTTCCGCACTCCACAAAATCAACTTTAATTGCCCCGTGCTTGTAAGCATATTTCAAACGCATTTCCTAATGAAATCGTTGCATCCGAAGAAGAAAAAAAACAGACAAGGTTTTGTGTGTTGTTTGTTTAAATAAAAAATTTGTCACCGTTATTTTTTTTTATTCTACTTGAGTTGCGTGCCACAGTTGGACTCCGTTGTCCAGAGCCGAAGCCATGTTTGGGAAACGCGGGCTCAGTGTATGCAAAGTATCCTTACAGTAATAAATAACAAATGGTAACGACTATGGCTTTCTCTTTTTCTCTCTCTCTCTCTCTCATTCTGTGTTTTTTTCTTATCAATTTCTCTCTTTCTTTTTGATCTTTCTCTCTCTCTCTCTCTTTCTTTTTTTTTATCATAATTTGCCAGCTCGAAACCTTTTCAATTGCTTCCTACAATCGTTTCATTATTTCGCTATATGCTTCTCTTCGCTAAAGTATAGCAAAAGTGGTAAGAAATAGTAAATTAAAGAAAACAATACATGTGGGGAAAAAAAGAACAAAGCATTACGTGATCTATATACAGCACCCCTTTCCTGCCAGCGGCCCATTTCTGTCGCTGGTGCACGGTGCAACAACGTCAGAAAGGTGGCAGTCGCCAGGGTTCCGATCGAGTGATCGAGCTCGATCGGTACTAATCTCGTGAGTCCTTCGTCGTACGGCAAAAATGCATGATCTGCTGGATGATGTGCGATGTCGTGTCGTATGGGTGTGTCGGCGTAGTATGTACTGGCCCCAGGAAGTAGGGACGTTTGCCACGAATTCCCTACGGGACAGTTTAGTACGGGCCAGAGTTGCCGGGCGGTCCGTATTCGGTCGGTGGCTGAGACTTTTCCTTCTGGGTCTTGTACTTGATGAAGTAAACCTCCGGCTTGCTTGGCTTGGTTGGTGGTGGCGTTGGGATGACAATGTCCTGCGGCTCCTCGGGCTTCTTGTGCAGGACGTAGACAAGGGTCTTCTCTTCGTTCTGGGGCTGCACCGGGATGATTGGTGCCTTGGGGGCCGGTGGGCTCGGGGCCTTGATGAAGATGATCTTGTAGTGCTTCTGGGCCGGTTGTACCGGGGAAACGCGCGGGTAGTGGACCTCCTCCTTCTCTGGCGGTGGCACGTGCACGTAGATGTGCTTCTGGACGATCTGTGGTGCAGGGTTGTAGTTGTATCCAGAGCTGGAGCTGGAGCTACTACCTGCGGTGTGGTGGGAAACGAAGAGATGATCTTAAGTTACCGGAATGTCTAAGGCACTTTTGATTTGGAGATATGTATCCAAGGAATTTTTAACGAGCAAACTTCAAAATGTTCTTCACTTGAAAAGCTTTAACATTAAATCACGCCCAATGCACCGCTTTACGGACCTGCGTAACCACCAAAGTCTCCGATCGAGGTGAACGATGGAGCGGACGAGTAGGATGAGAATCCAGCTTCCGGACGGGCGGCGGCGTACGCCAGTACAACACTTAACACTATGAACACCTTCATCGTGCGTATCGTTTGAAGCTTTGCGAAACCACACAAATAGAACACACTGCACACCAATAGACGGCGGACTTGCTGCTCGGTACTGTTACTGCTGCTGCTGCTGCTGCTGCTGTTACTGGAACAATGCACAATTTGAAACTGTTGCTGAGTCTTGAAGTGCAATGATTATTTATACTAGCGCATCCGACAGCACTAGTGAGGCTCAGCAGCATCCGAAGACGTCGCGGTTAAGCCCGAGCCGCTGAGAGTGGTAGCATCCCCCCAAACACCCGAACCAAACAGACATGCACGCACACCACCAAGGAACGCCACGGACACCGGTCGTGGAAGATGAGTACGGACGGACGAACCCCATTCATGGGTAGCGCATCCGCCAAAGCATGGCGCACACCACAAAAGCCCGACGCCGTAGCCCTTCTCTCCGGCACAACGAAACGAATGGTAACCGACCCACTGGGAACCTTCCTTTGCCGGGGGTTTGTCTGTTACTTTTTTTACCGTCTTTTCGGTCGGAACAGTTCGTACCCGATCAACAACCGCATTTGCCCAAAATCATTGCCGAGATCCACCACTACAGCAGCCTACCCGGCTTCAATGTGGATTTAATTTTTTCGCATTTGAAGCAGGCTGATTATGGCGCTACCTCCGTACAGACAGTTAGGGGAAGATGTCCGATACGGACAGTCACTTTTCAAGACACACGCACGCATGCACACAGGAGAGATATATCCGATAATCGTACGTCGGGATTAATGAACACTGTCCGGTTTTTACTAATCGTTACTGTGACAATTGCGTCAAGGACGTGCTGGGGAAGGCTCCCCTGGGAAATACGCAAGGGTGATGTGAGACGAAGACGGAGATAATAAAACTAACAGCCCGCAAACCCAAAACAGTAGCGTAGCCGTAGCGAAAGGGAAGGCTTCTTTTTTCTTCACTTTCGCGAGATTCTCGGCGATTCTTCAACGAAAATTTGCGAGGAGTAAACTGACCCGATAGCGCCACCAGCCAGGGGTTGTTTGTGTGTGTGTGTGCGTCTACATCTCCCACTGTTTGGTGAAAGGTAACCAGTCTCTTCCGCCAGCAGAAGTACCTGGTCAGTGGAGGGAAGATTCGTAGTTGCGGATGCGATACTACACCCGAGGAATGTGCGTTATGAAGACTACCTCTTTCAGCATGGTGTGGATTTAGCATGGACATGGGACAAGCCAGACAGACAATTCCGCAAGTCAAAAAAAAAAAAAGAATCACTACCATTAATTTGTTACGAAATAACGACTACACTAATGTGTGCTTAGGTGTTTTTATTTTTATGATTCCTCTCTTTGCCTCCATCTCTGTTCCCTTCTCACTGTCTGTTTGTCTCATGTGAGATAAGCCGCTAAGCAGCCCCAGCATCTAACAGCGGCCTGTACCTTCTGTGCCTACTAAATGCTTGCTCGGTCGGTTCGGCGACCGGTTCGACTAATCAAGTTGACGTTATGGACGATGGTGCCTTGATTGATTACATTCCAACGTCCTCGTATACATTCTTTGCGGCTCCAACCTTTTGATAGCTCTTTTACCGTAGTTTTCACGCCAATCGAAATTGAATGTAGTGTGTACTGGAATACAGCATCCACATCAGGGTCATCAGACACCTTCTAATATTTGTGACACATTTTTTGCCTTTACTTTCACTGATGTGATCACTCGACGGGTCTGTATTGCACAAGCAGAATAAGAGGAGTACGAACAGAATACCATGGAGATTTTGCGTCTAATTAATTTAGTTTGACCTTTTTAGTAGCGTATCGAACTCTCTTTAATCTATTACCTATTAGAATAGATTCTCCTAGTTCCTGTGCTCAATTCTGTGGACAACCTTAAAAGCGTTAGCATTTCTTCCACAGTCAGTTTCTACGATCGCTTCTGGACACGACTTCCTCTATTATGTAAACATCGTCAGTCCATCGGGCAATGAGCGCGCTACGGATGCTGCAGCTTGGCTAAAGGTCGCCCTTCAATAGCACTTATCGTTTTCTTCCAGTGCGCCAGGAATAAACGAGTCCATGCTGTTGCAATCTTCTCTGCTCTGGTGGGCTTTCGATGCACATTACGTACGTAGTTCCCCGTGCTTGATTTAGATTTATATGAATAATCGTACGGGGCTAGAGCTCCGAGCCTTCCTACTAATGGTCCACACTGTGCTGCCTTTGCCTGGTTCTGATGCCATTTATGCCAGAGATGTGGATCCATGGTACGGTCTAGCGCGATCTCAGGCGACAGGCGAAAGATCCAATTCCACTTTTCTCGAGTCAAGCGTCGGATGTAATCGGTTCGCTTTGTAGGGATTGAATAACGCCGTACAAAACTGTCAGTCTTGAGTCGGTTCAGTAAAGGTTCCTTGAATACAATTCAATCAAATCTTCTGCCCCAGACGGGCAAGTTGGGGGGCCGTTGGAGCACAAAAACAAAGGTAGAAAATTGGCAGAAGATATCGTACACCGTATGTTCCGTTCCGTTGCGAGACGAACGGCAGACGTCATGACGTTCAATGTAAAACCTGCAAAACTCCATTTGACAAGAAGCAGCGTAAATCGATTTCGCGCCATCCTACGGATGATGCTTTGCACGGAACGGTGGAAGAATTTACATAACGCCAAACCGCCATGCCATTTCCCGTGTTGGCCGTGTGCAAGATGGGGTCCGACAACGGTCGCCGACACTGAGGGTTCGCCCACTGAACTGATTTCGTGGGGTTACGAGTGTAGGGCACGTTCGAAAACAACCGGGTTAACCAGGTTGTATGGGTCCGATTGAAAGCGAATGCCCACCAATTTCCCCCGGTTTGCGGTCGCGCACCAACAATCGACCCTCGTTCGGCCGAATTTGGCGGACCGCTGATCCGCTACGCAAATCATCACTTTGTTCCATCAATCTTCGTGCTACGGCATGGCGCACGGTACACGGAGCAGGAAAGAAACGGCGGGCGAGACGATCAACACACGCGCTCAAACGAACAGGTCAACACACAAATTCGTACGCTGCAGTAGCTGCCGTAGTTTGCCGTTTGAAAGCGAGAGTCTTAACCGCTTGACCTTGCATAATTACATCCACCGCTCGGGCCGCAGCACTGTGCCACCGTTTGGGGCTAGCTGATGGTTTGCCGTTTTTGCTTCCTACGATCGTTTGGAGGTTCCCTTCACTTGGAGTCCCGCAGCTACCCGTAGGCATCGGTGGCATCGTCGCAGAGGATCGCGTCTTAAGAACCGAACCAAGAAGTCCTCGGCAAACACAGTACATGGTGCGGTGCACTGAGGATCGCTCAAGGAGTGTCACAACGTGCAGACATGAGCACTTTGACGCGTGAAGAGGTTATTATTTTCAACACACGGAAAGGCGTTAAGATTTCTTCAAGCTATCACTCCAATGTCCGACGGGAGCAAACCACTTCAGGTCGGCGGTCGGCGAGTATAAAGTTTCTCAATCGGAGTCCGAAAAGCCTGGTAGCACACGATTTTTGTGACCACTTGTGGTGGCATAAATAGATCTATCGATCGATCGTCTATCTAATGGTGTTGCGTTTAGTGAGGCTCTACATAAAATCTGACCCCCTGGTCCGAACAACATCACCAGACTACCTTGGCCTCTTGGTGATGGGAGGACGAGAATGAGGAGATCCTGCCACCAAGAAACCGAGCAAGTGAAAGATGTCATCTTTCGTAGTCACGGTTAAATCCGCACCACGTTGCCATTTTGCCAGACCTTGGCGTACCGTATGTCGGCAGTAGTTGCCGCATCAAGTGCAAAGAAAGAGGGAGACCCCCGATCGGAGGTAAAAGTGTACCCAAATTAAATTCAACTTATTGCTCGAGTCACCGGACAGTCAAGGTTGACTACACACGACTACACAGGTTCCGAGTTCACACAACAATCGAACACCTGACTCAACCAATCAAAACCGGCAGTGCTCTCGTAGCGTTTTCGATCCGGTAACCCACCGTAACCACGGCTGGCAGGAAGTGAAGAAGTGTTGGCTTTCCATGTGTGCTCCGAGTCCTCACGTCGAAGCCACCCTGTAGTGGCCACATTGCATAATTACGGCGACTTCCATTGAGGCGAATGGCTGAATGAGACTCACTAATGAGCCTCGACCACGGTATAAAGTTTGTCCGCAAGTGCCGTTTTCTTCTCGCACCTCGTAGCAACTTCTAGAGAGCCGAGCGATTGAGCGTATCATGGCGCGGTTTGCCAAACTTTAGAGGACCTGCCGAGCAACACTTGGCCAAAGAAATGGTACTTGTTGGATCGTTTCGGAAGTCAGATCTTTGGTGTTACGTGCTCGCCTCGTGCTCATCAATCAATTAAATCTCATCTCAATTCGGTAAGGGCACACTTGGCGATAGTTCACACGGATTAACGACCTTACGAGTTGTGCTGAACAGGCTCGTCCAAGCTGTTTTTATTAATAATAGCAAGCATGTGGCGATCACCTTGGCAAACGCGTCCAATTCTACGCTCAACCTAATATTAAGACACTTTCTAGGGAAAATAGGACCATAATTGGATAGATCGGTGTGACCTCCGTATCCGAGTTCGAGCGGTGAGTTGTGTAAGTAGTACACGCTGCACTTTACCTCACAGCCGATCGTTCCAAAGCTAGATCTTTCGCTCGCTTACCCAACAATCAAACCAGCAGCAGCAGCAGCAGCAGCACCAGATATCGCAAGTACACCTGCATTGCAATGATTGACAACTATTTTAATTAACATCAATCTAGACCAACTATTGTAGCCATCGCATCTCGGTTTTGTTTTGAGCCTCAGCACCATCTCCAAAAAAAAAAAATGAAGCGCTGATCTTATCCGGAAAAGTCTTTTCATACCTTCTGCTCCACCTAATTACCTTGCGAAGGCAAGAGGCGACTTACAATTTCACGAACAAGCCATTAAAGTATAAATCAAATGACAGAAGATTGTGTTGTTGGCCAGCTGTATCTCACGCAATTATCGGGCCCAGTTTTAAAGTACACTTTTTACTAATGCAATCACGAACCTCTCGGCACTGGTTCACTTCGGTGTGTTGAGTTGAAATCATCACAACTTGGAAACCGTTGGATTCAAATGGTGTATAATTTTGGGCATGAATAATGCATAATAACGATACTATCTTCTATCGGACGCGGCCACCGAACACTTCCTCCGCCGCCGATTCAATCACGCTGCACAGCCCAGACCACGATCGTAATGATCGTGCCAACTCTTTTGGCACAAAACGGCAAGGCCACCCGCAATTTCACCGCTGCTGCTGCTGACTCGCTGTGGAAACGATCTACTCCAGAGCAAATTATATCACACTATCATTCATTAACATTACCCATTACGTCAGCTTAAGCCATCCACTAAGTCATCTATATCTTTCATCGACAAAGTTGGTTGATCTGCTCATCGCATCTCATCAGTTCGGCATGGCAAGAATTGCCATGGTGTCATTTTACTGTGCGGTGCTAGTGCTACAAGTACACATCCCAATCCCACCGACAGTTGCACTTTTCATACAGTGGAGTGTGGAGAATGGAACAATAAAAAAACGCGCAAAGCAAGTAGAGCTAAAGAAAGGAAAAACTAGATCTTCCGCGACGCTATTCAACAGACGAAAAAAGGTGGTGGTTGGAACGGAATGTTCAAACTGGCTCCGAAATACAATCATCGAGTTCGTGCCACCGTGCCACAGCCAAGACAAATCGCTTTGATTCCATTTGCTTAAGGGAGGCAATGCTAGTGCTTCACAGCGAAAGCATTATTGTTTCAAACTGGATTTTGCTTTATTGCTTTTCCAGAGAGGATGGTTTTTCATTGTGTTGAAATGGGGAATGTGAAGGGTAGAAAATGTGTAGGAAAATTCTATGCAAAATTTTATTTTTTGTAAAAAAAAAGTTGTATAAATTAGTAAATGGTTATTACCTAAACTTAGCTAAACCCTATCTTGGTACAAAGCACTTAAATAAATCCATCACTAAAACACCTGAGTGGACTTGGAAGAAGGAATGGAAAACCATTAGTCCATCAGATAGAAAATGAAAGTCATTAACATTAACAAACACCAAACAATACGGGTGAAACAATTGCCACTGAAGAAAGGTAAAAAGATACGCCATCAACTGCTGAGGGCACCATGCCATTACCTACTAACCCTTGGAGGAGCTGCTGTCACATTCGCAACATTCGCAATGTCGACATTCGCAATAAAAATCTTCAAACTCATAGCAAGGAAACATGATAAAAATAAAATAAAATAGGAAACAACTTTTTATAAGTTATAAGACTTTAATCCAAATTCTTAAATTTGAACTTAGTTTTTCTCGGTTCTATTCTTTGAATTTTCTTTTCCAGAATTTTCCAGGCTTGGTTCTTTTTTTCAAGAACCAAGCCTGGAAAATTCTCTAAATGCGAACTAAACTTCAACCATCGAAAATTTCCCCCTAAATCTTCTCACGTGTACTTTCTCCTTATGTTTGAGCATCCAAGGGTTTAACCAGACATTCGCAATCAAACACACGCGGAACCAACACTGGGTCTTTAGGGCAGCAGGCGACTGGATCATCAACTGATGAATGATGGTAGCACCCCAGAAACCAGCAGTCACAAAGGGCCCTCTAACGATGCACACAATTGTGCAGATTACGGTGTGTTTTGTTGTGACTGTGCGTATTTAGCCCGAACCGACTAATACCTCAGCTGATCGTTAGGCAATCGAAACAGTAGCGACCACAAACGGTTGTGTGAAAAAAGCTGATCATCTAATTAATTTCAATCCGACCGATCGATTCTTTGGTACCATTTTGGGGGAATTTAAACCGCCGAAAAGTGCGTTCAGAAGCGAAGCGAAACGCACTTTGCAATCCTTCACACGTTCGGGTTCGAGTTGGTTCATGGCCGTTTGGTGCTCTGAGGAAAAAAAACGGAAACGTTTTAATGGTTTTATGGAATATTGAAATGTTTGCACATTTTATAACACAACTTGAAGCTTTGGCAGATTTTTTGTTTTTGTTTTCGTTTCGTTTGTCGATATTCATCTTTGCTAATGGTTGCGGTAGAAGCACAAAACGAAAGACATCAATGCGCTTAAGCGAGGCAAGCGAGGTACGTCGCTTTCGGACGCTTTGGCATTGGCGTAGCAAACACAACGTCTAATCTAATTTAAAACACAGAAATTAATCCTTGACCATCCTAGGCACTAGCATATCTATTAGCTGTTTGGATCTGCAGGACGATAGAAAGGCAACATTAAGTCATCCAACAAACGGTCCAAAAAAAAAGGTCGAATTTCGTACTCTACACATATGATAAGGCTATCGGTGTCCGCTCATCGTACCCTGTTAATTACCTGCAACACATCTGCTTAACATGAAATGAAGGTTTCCCTTTCGGATTTTTCGGAAACTCTCCAACTTTTTGCGCTTACAAACGCTAAAACATTCGCGAAGGTCCCATACACACACACACGCACTCCGATCGGGACAGTTTTAATTCCATCCCGAAAGTGAATGGCGCCCGGTATGGAAATACTAAACAAAACGCTTTTAAAACGACCCTCTGCTAGTCCCTACGGTCCACGGTATCGTCTGCTTCATGTACGATCGTTAATTTTATTACGCACCACCACGCTTCGGATAGGTCAGTACGGACGCGGCATGTCTTAGAAGGTGCAACAGCAGCAGCAGCAGCTAAACCCGGGCGCCCCTTGCGCTTTTCTATCAATCAACCTCGGCTGGCCGGGATGTCTAACGAACGTAAAACTTAGCATTCGCTTTCAAACGGGCGCACTGTTCCCGTGGGTAATGGGACGGGGTAGCCCCGAAATTATGTCACCCGGCACTTTCCACCCGGTCAGTGCTTCTACACTATCAAAACCTGTGGATAGTGTGGCATAAAGTGAGATAGAAATTACTTCGAATTGAAGTGCTTCAATTGTAATTAACCAAATCCGGCTTCGTTGGCTGTTACTGTTAACCGTGGTTTCTTTAACGGAAAGCTCCAAAAAACAAACTCCAACTTGTTTCCGTAAACATCTGTACAGGGTTCGCTAAGCCCGAAAAGCTTCCAAATGTTTGAGAAATTTCTTAATAAAGTGCCTCTATTGGCAACAGGTCCACCTTAGAATAGAATTTGTTTCGGTGATCTGATACATCTTGATAATTTTTTGATCGGTTTGACCGATTACGCATTACTTTTGAGTTGTAAATAGGCATTAGTAGAGTGTAGCGCTTGTGGAGTCTCATGAGCTTAACAATCAATCGTATCAAACCTTCGGATACGTTCTAACAGTCAATAGGTTCGATAGTCACTGTAGTGGGCTTGCCAACATCATTTTCCATTGCTGATGATTCTACTGCACCTTTCCGACCGTTCGACGACCCGCTTGCATTTTGACACAGAAAACCCTGCGTAGCTTCCCCGGGTACACCGGGTGAAAGGGTTTGTTTTATCGTTCAGTATCTTATAACTGCAGAGAAACACCTCCCGCGGTGTAAAATGTCAGTGCTGCTTATTTTCGCGCATCTTCCCACTGCGCGGTGTGTCAGACATTCCTTTTCGATGTTTCTGTCATCCTCCTGCCCTGTCTACGATCTATCCAAATCGAATCGAAAAAACCGACCGAGCCATACACCACGATCCACTTCCGCGTTCTTCGTAGTTCGCCCACACAAGCACCCCCATCCGATCATATGATCACAATGAACATACACACACCAAACAAAAAACACATTCATAAATCCGGCTCCTTTCACGAACGATTATGATAATCGAACCATCTTCAAGCGCAACCTTCACCTGGCACTCGCACACAGAACGGGTTGTGTGGCGATCCTTTTGCGTATGTGATCTTCTGCGGTAGTAGGAAAGGTTTTTCCTCTGCTCAATGCACCCGAAGAAGAGGAGTTACGATTATGCTATCTTGGTGCTTCTGGCATGCAAACCAGCGGAGTGAGATCTCCCGTATAGAGGAAGAGACAGAAGAAGCTCGACCGAACCGTGTGGTCAAGCCGCAAATCAAAGACACTTTGGCAACGAACAGCCCATCGACTGCGAGTGATTACTTTTACTTTTTCTTACGTGTGGCTCTGTGGGTCTGCACGATAGCGTAACATCATAACAATAAATATTATTTTTTTGTTTGCTTCATCCTTCCGTTTTCTTCGAGCGCACCTGCTCAGCAAACAGTGTATCAGGGAGGTACGAGAAGTTTGCACAACTTATGATACAATTTATTTGAATTCTTTTTAAAAAATCGCCATCTCTGTCAGTCTTTTTGGGAGAGTGAGTTTGTTTCTGTAACACAATAAATTAACAAAAAATAAGCTACCAAGATTCACAAAACATTATCACACAATCTATCACACTAGACACTAGGGCGTTGCTAAAAAATGTTCACTGTTCCGTCAACGATTCATCGGCATCCAGCACATCGGGCTGTCCGTCGGCCGGTGAGCACGGGCGGATATTGTACAGTAGCTCGAGCGAATCATTTACTCGCAGATAGTTTTCCTCCAGAATCGTTTTAAGCGTCACAAAGTCTCGCAAACCCCAACCCTTCTGGGGCGTTCGGTCGAAGTATTGACGGATCGTCTTGCTGATCGTTTTTTCCGGCTCGAGATGGATCAACTGGAACGTACATTCCATCCTAGAGAATAAAATGAAAATAAACTCAATTAAAAATTCCTCTCCAATAGACCTGAAGGACGCATATACACATACCAGCCGGGTGTTCCACTGACTAGCTCCAGATAGATCCCGAAGTGATCCTCCGATATTACGCACCACGCCATAATGCGCCACGTGCGCCCAAAGCAGTCGGAAAACTCGTTCGAGTACACCACCTTATTGTCGTCGAAGGTGGAAAAGTTTTGCACCACAAACACGCCCGTTTCGTACAGGTTCGGAATTTCGCTATAAAATAAGACAGATTATGCTTCCGTTCTGAATTGCGTCCGCCACTCTAAAACCACACCGCACAATCTTACTCACATTTTCAGCCGAGCCGGTACACGTATCTGCTTAAAGTCTTTGATCGGGTTCATACGGATCGCATTACAAACGGCCAAAATCTTTGGCTTCATCTGTATGAGTTGCGGCTTGCTGCAGAGCATCATATCGCAACGCATCGTCTGAAGCTTCTGGTCGATGTTGTCCATCTCGAGCAGCAAGCTGTACCGATGGTCATGCAGCTTGGCCACCTTTTCTTCCTCCTGACGATCGAGACTTTCCATCGCCGATATCATGATCGCTTCCAGCTCCTTGTGCTTCACACTCTTTACCCGACCAATCAGTGCCACATTACGTTCGATTTTGTTCATCAACAGCGACAGCATGTCCCGATAGTGTTCCACCTTTTCGAGCTCGTTCTCAAGCACGCTCAGATGCTGTTCGTACGTTACGTGCAGAGTCTTGAACGTGTGATCTCGATGGCGTCCTTCGATCACATCCGTAGCACAAACCTCACAGATACACTGCTTACACGTGGAACAGTAGAAGTTGACCGGTTTACCATGCATCGGGCATAGCTCGTTCTCCGTCGCTTTGTCGGCTTTCTCCGCCAACCTTTCTTCTTCCGCTTCGGAAGCGCTTAACGTGTGTAGATTCTGCTGCAATTTCTGAATGTCGTCGAACCAGCGTACCTTCACCAACTGATCGAGCTGAAGCGTAATCTTACAGTTCGGACAGCTTTGGCTACTGCCCGAATCGAGCCACTCGCCAATACAATCGTAGCAGTACAGCTTCGAACACTGCGGACACAGGTGAGGATCTTCTAGCCGGCCAAAACAAATCGTACACTTAAAGATGTCATTTATATGGGACAGCACATTTCGGCGTGTCCCGGTGTCTCGAGCGGTGGAGCTAGCGGTGAGTGGTAGGGAGGTGTTGGAGGACGTCGATGGTACGGCTGGAATGGTTGTCGAAAGCGAATGGGACCCGTGTGACCCGTTCCGGCGGGACTCGTTCCTATTGCTCGAATTGGCCATACTGATGCAAGCAAAATCGCTACAATAAAAGAAGGACCAAACAACCAAAATCAGTTACATTTTGTGCTCGGTTGTGTGAGAGTCTCTCCAAAATTCGGAATTCATACTCGACGAACGAACGGTGCATATTTGGTGCGCTAGATAACAAACATTTATACACACAATACACACAAAATTAAACAATCTTCTTAAACAGCGCAAATTCGCTCACTCATTGTGCTAGTACAAATGGCGATTGAAATGATATCTGAATCCTCATCGGATCATCGAACTTTCCGATCGGCCGGGTAATCGAGAGCCCAACGAAAACAGTGTGCTATAAAAGTACACAAGATTTAGAGATGTAATGTGCGCAAGGAGAGTATATTTTTTAAGTATTGTTTCAAATATAATGGGAGAAACAAATTTAAAGCAATTTTTAAAATCTCACCCATTGAGGACACTCAACAAAAAGCGGGCCTCTAATGAGACTTACCCAGACATGTATATCGCGACGATCAAACATCAAGGTCTTGTAAATGAAGTACCCGCGTGTGGTAATTCCCCAGTTTCTAGGTACATTGTCATGCAAATAGAGTTATGTAGATCGGCTGGCTCAGCTGAGCTACTGGGTGCTTAAACAATCAGTGCATGAAACCGCAGACGCGTCTCCAGTTTGCGTTGGCAATTATGTTGACGAAATTCGGGCTTGGTTTCTGCAATTCGCAAACGTACAACCGACATCCGACAATGAAGGTGATGTCAATGCCGCGCTGTTAACTTTATACTTTGCACTCGGGGAAGGTGTGCGCTCGTTTCCTGCTAGTAATGTGTAGGGTAGGGTAGTGTACCCTGTAGCTGGTGGTATGTGGAAGTTTTATCTATTTCAATAATTAGGCTGATGAGATGGACGTACTTGTTGTGATCTTGAAATTGTCTTTACAATCTTCAAAAGTCACAGTTTAAAGCTATGTATGTGCAAGGCAGAAAGCTGAAGGCAAGAGGCCGAAATGTTTATCTCTAAAAGTGATCGGACATGATCGCTCTTGAATTCTTCCAGCTATCAAAAATTGACTGGTGATAACAAAAAATAAAATAGACCTAAATCTTTATAAGATAAGACATCACTTATACCGCTTAAAAGTACACCCAAAATGCTCATTCTAGATCTGATTAGTAGGACACTTTTCATTTAATCATTTCAAACAGATAATTGGAAAGTACACATTTAATTTTTTCGTGAAAATGTACGACCCAAAAAAAACGGCAAAAAATGCCTAATATTTTTATTTGTGTTGCCTCTTCAAGCAGACTTGCCCAGCAAGCAACAAAGAGATTGGCGCGCGCGCACTAATCATTACGACTTCGCGTCACGAAAAGCCACCATTTCCCACTTTCGCTGTCAGCGAGTGAGAGATGAATTGTGCGGCACACCGTATTATTCCCATTATTTTTCGTTGGTTTGTTAAGCTTTTTCTCACCCAGCCCTACTTCCCATTTGGTTTTGATGAACTTATTCCACGATCAATATTCGCTAATTTAGACATGGTTACACCCGCTGCATTTCACATTTCCGGGGTTTTCCAACACGTTTCCCGATCACATTATGCTGCTGCTGCAAGCACACAAACACTGATTTAGCACGATCGCCATCACATGCACACGATTACTGCACTCATGCGTTGGCTAATTTTACCAATTTTGGAGTGCAGCATAGGCGGGGGGGGGGGGGGGGGGGCAATTTTCCGAGTGAATTTTCGCACACCAATACACGCACCGTTAAACGCCGGGAGAATGTTGTTTTTTTTTTGTTTTTGTCTCCCCCTAGTCACAAGTTCATGGCCCAAGTGCAATAAACTGTCACGCAATTGGATTTTTTTAGATACGATCAGATTTTCTGGACGAAGAAAATACACAACGGCAACTTACCAAACGACACCTTCAATGTGTATTGTGCACTACCAACTGCTCGCGTCTTCAATGCATCCGATCGATAGTGATAGTCGTTAGTTAGTTAGACTCCTGCGGGACTAATCCATCCAACGGAACGAGTGTTAATCGAATTCGTAGCGAGCGTCCATACGAAGCACAACGATCGTGCGTAAAATCTAAGTCTTCTCTCTATAGCGTGATTTTTGTTCTTCTTCAGTGCTTGACGCACGTTGGCTCAGCGTATTTTTTCATGTACGACTTTAATATAGATTTCTTTGTTCTGCTGCCGGGTGGTTTATTCTGACACAGCTGGATGCAATACTGAAGCAAAAGAGCATTAAGGATGACCAGAAAACAAAGCAAAGAGCAAATAAAGGATAATTCTAAGGGTGGCTGGAACGCTTTATAAGACGAAAAATAAATCAAAACTAGCTAAATAAATCTTCGCAAACACGTGCTCGATGAATTTGAATAAATGCCTGGTCTCGTTTTCGTCACCCGACAATAGATGGCGCTGTTGTTTTACATCGCTTCACCGGGTTCAGATCGGATAAAAAAAATTCGAATAAAATAAAGAAAAATGGCATGGAAACCATTAAAAAAATAGTTTTGTAATTGACGTATTCTTTGTGAAATTTTTTCGTGTTTAAATTAACTTTTTTTTAATTTTTGATATATCGAGCATTAACGTCAAAGTACACCGTTCAAGATGGCGCCCGCTGCCCATCGTAAACAAACCGCTCCATACACGGACGGTCCTTTTTGACAGCAACAACACGCGTGTTCGGACGGCATAAGTAGTGGGATAGAAATTTTAACAAATTTCTACCCGTTTTGTGTGCCTAAAAGCGTTCCAAAAACGCTGCCACCATGCGTATCGAGACGTGCTTTTTCTGCTCGAACAAAATCTATCCCGGGCACGGGATGGTTTTCGTGCGAAACGATTGCAAAGTGAGTGTGAAGCAAGAGTTTGTGTGTTTGTTTACACACACACCCCCCAGTGCTCTAAATCCTAACTTCCATTTTTCTCCTTTTAGGTATTCCGATTCTGTCGCTCGAAATGCCGCCGTGCGTTTAACAAAAAGAAGAACCCGCGCAAGATCCGCTGGACCAAAGCGTACCGCAAAACGAACGCGAAGGAGCTTACCGTCGATCCGAGCTTCGAGTTCGAGAAGCGGCGCAACGTGCCGGTCAAGTACGATCGCGAGCTGTGGAACAAAACGATCGAGGCGGTGAAGAAGATCAACGAAATCAAGCACCGGCGCGAGTGTCACTTCGTGATGGAACGTTTGCGAAAGGCACGCGAGTACGAGATACATCGGGACATTGTGGATGTGCAGAAGAACATTGCTCTTATCCGTTCGCCCGCCATTGGGCTGAAGGAGCGCCGGGCGAAGGAGGAAGCACAGGAATCTGCCCTCTTGATGGACGTGGAGGAAGGAGAAGGCGAGGAAGAGATCCAGTACGTCGATGCCCGCAAGCTCGAGAAGCAGCTGGAAGAGTCGGCCGCACTCGCGGATGAGGAGGAAATGCTGCGAGCGTAAAAAACTCTCCGATCTGTGGCTATCTGTGGCTGCCTGTACTGGTACGCAATTCTACTGCTTCGTTCGTTAAGGATTAGTGTGTAAGGAAAAAAAACACATCGTTGAAGCAATAAAAAGCCGTTTCAACCAACTTGTATGTAACACCATCAAGCGAGCGTGTCGTTGGGGTTTTTCTCTCTTAAAAATAGCTCCTGCACTCCGAGCTCACGTTTTCCACCGTAATAGGATTAAACTCATCGATTGCAGTTAGTCAGCGCGTACCGACTCCAAAACCCACCGCCTGCTAGGTCAGTATCAAGTGAACAACGAGCAACGATGGGTTGTCTAAAGAAGTTGGTGCTAGCATCGGTCATAACGGTCGCACTGGTTTCCGGTGCATTGCTTCTGCTGTGGATGTGGCTTGGAGTGGAAATAATTCCTAATCAAATTCGTGATCCACGAATGCTGCAGGATCGATCCTTCGACTATATTATTGGTAAACGTGACACATGTGTATGTCGGTTTGTCCCGATGGTAAAATAGCCCACACTTCCTCTTCCACTTTAGTCGGTGCCGGAACGGCAGGATGTGTTTTGGCCAATCGACTTTCCGAAAATCCGAACGTTACCGTGCTGCTGGTGGAAGCGGGCGATACGTTCGGTGCGGCATCAATCATTCCACTGATAAGTACCGCCATGCAAGGTACCAAGTACGATTGGGCATTCCGTACGACACCGCAAAAATATTCCTCACACGGTTTGGGTAACAATGTAAGTATGCTGCCGTTCATCAACAATTACGTATCGATTTGATTTGTTTATCCGTCTCGATATTTAACAGCAACAATTGCTACCACGTGGCAAAGGATTAGGTGGATCCGGACAAATCAACTATATGCTTCATTTTACCGGCATACCGGAGGATTTTGACCGTTGGGAACGGCTAGGCGCACGTGACTGGAATTGGCACGCAATGAAACCTTACCTGGATAAGCTGAACTACCCCTCGACTGAACCCGAATCGTACGGCGATGACAACAGTCAGCAGGAATGTAACCAGGGGGAGCTTACTGGCGAGGAGTTGTATGAGGTAAGTGTGACGGTTGCTGTCCCTGGGTCGACCACCATGATTTGGCCACAAAAATGGTGTCAGTGGCGTGAAGCTCTCACGCGAGGATTAAAAGGTCTTGAACTGTTTTTGGATGGTCCACGTCTTAGAACCGTATGTGAGTTTGGCGGCTATTTATAGTCTGCAGCGCCAATGACCTAACGAGTCGTTACCAAGCTCCGTTTTGGTGGGGCATTAATGTGTAATCCTTAACATCGTATCCGTTTGGCTCTGGTTATCATCATGCTTTATATATCGCTGCTTCAAGATTTGGTCGATTTAACCAATTTTTCTTCCAACAAGCCCAGTGTCTAAGACTAATCGGGAATGGATGTCGAATACGGTCTCCAAAGACTCTCACGCATACAGTACCTTGACGACATCATTTCCTCTTCTGAAATCGTTTTCTGTTGGATTCCGGGTTCAATATGGAACAAGATCTGTTAATATTGAACGCACGACTCTTCGAATCCTATAGCAACCATATATCGCTTTAATGGTTGCTACGATAATTTGTAATAACTAACCATAGCTTACCAATTTTAGACAAACAATCACTACGCATCAATTCTATCGGAAAGCGACAAACATGCAACCATCAGCTTCTGCTCTCGGAAGACTTTCACCCAAAACAGACATATCTCCACAACGGATCGCCTTCACATCACCGAGGTGGACCCGCGCGAATCCTTGCTGGCTAAAGTGTTCACCGAGGCACCACGGGAACTTGGCCAGCAGTATCATTTTAAGCCCGCCCGATACACCATTCACAATGGAATCCGTTGGAGTAGTTACCATGCTTACCTGCGACCTGCTTTCGGACGTCCGAATCTCTCCATCCTGACATCTTCCCTCGTCGCGAAGATCCTGTTTGATGACACCAATCATACGAAGGGTGTAATGGTACAATCTGTAGGACCTGGCCATCAATCACCGGTTCCCATCACAGTCGGGCGGGAAGTGATTCTTGCTGCCGGCGCTCTACACACACCCCAGATTCTGAAACTTTCCGGTATTGGACCAAAACTGGAACTGAAACGGCACGGTATTGAGCTGGTACATGATTCACCCGGTGTGGGACAGAACTATTTCGACCATCTCAATCTACCGCTGTTTGTGAGCATCAACGTTACGGCCAGTGTAACGATGGATAAAGTCATGTCGGTGGATTCGATCCTACAGTACCTGCAACACGGCCGAGGAGTATTATCCACGACGGCTATCGCTGGCATCGGAAGTCCTCGCGGTGGTCAGTATGGGATAATCCTGTTCGGCATGGGGAGTGTCGATGAGCAAGCGTTACGTCACGTATCAAACATGGAGGAGGACACATTCCGTGCTTTTTTCCCCTCCTATCAAAATACCAGCCAGGAAGGATTTCTGTTCCTTAGCACTTGCCATCAACCAGCCAGCCGGGGGGGCATCTTCTTGCGCGATCGTCACATCGACAGTGTCCCATTTTTCAATCCTAACTATCTGAAGGATCGGGCCGACATTGAGTGCATGATCAAAGCGATCCGATTAGCGGCACGTACGGTTCGAACGACCACTTTCCGGTCGATTGGTGCCCAACTGCACTGGCCACACATCAAACGATGTTCAAATTTCGGGCCACCGTTGGACAACAGTACGGAGGAACCGTCGGATCGGTTTTTGGAGTGTATTCTGCGTACTTCGGCGCTGACTGGACATCATCCCGGTGGAACGGCAGCCATTGGAGTGCACGGTGACGGTGTGGTTGACAATCAGCTCAGGTAAGTACCATCGAGTACCAGAGTTGTGTAAAGAGTTTTGGGTAGCATAATTGAACTTCTATTTGTACTCACTCAAAAACACAGGGTTAACGGAGTGCACGGTTTGCGCGTCGTGGATGCAAGCGTCTTTCCAGCTCCATTGTCCGGTACACCGAACTCCGTCGTGATTGCTGTGGCAGAGAAGGGTAGTGATTTAATAGTGCAAAATAGTAATTAATGTTGAAGTTTTATCATTAGAGGTTTCCTAGAAAAAAAAGAAAAACCAATAAATAATAAAAGATTCTCATTCTCCCCGACGGGGAATCGAACCCCGGTCTCCCGCGTGACAGGCGGGGATACTGACCACTATACTATCGAGGACTTGCGAAAGGAGTGTGCTCAGAGCTGCATATAATCAATGTATGCGGGCTCGTATGCTGTCGAACTAGCGTTACTTTCTTTAATGATAGGTCCAAAAATTACGCAAAATTCACATTAAAATACGAAAATACAGATTATATTTACATCAATCATCATCGCTTTTTAATAAACACAACAGGAAAGGAACAGTTTCAAATTATCAACCCAATTGCTAAACGCAACAAATGATATGGAGGAAGATGTGTAGGAGAGCAGGCAGCAGCAACAACTTCAATCTGCTATCATCGTCGTAACAGTTAAGCGCAATCAATACAGAAACCACTTCATTCCTGTGTTGCTGCGTAGCTCGTGCCCTGTACATTTTAGCAAACTCCAATGATTTCAATGTCAACGACACCGGACCAGGGAGATAAGGCTTGGCTAGGGAGGGTGGTACACGTTTGAGAAACTGCGCCATCGATCTCTGGAACCGAAACGTAATACACACATTCGTATTGATGGAGGTGTGGAAGAATGTCAATTCCCAAGAAACTAAGGGAAGCTTTTGGATTGTTTCGGATGATCATTTGATAAACAAGAAATACATTATTAGCCCAAAGGTTGTTACTAGTTTTCACATTGATAATATATAATTTTCACCAAATTTAGGTTGTTTTTTTGTCAGTTTTGAGTGCTTCACTTCTCTTAAATGTATAAACTTTTTAATTTTCTGTCTCGCCTCGAAAGTATACGACAAAAAAAGGGAGTTGAGTGTGTATTATTATTTGTGAGGGTTATTTATTTTTCACGCCGTATCGCATTTTTCTTATGAATGTGCTCTACAACACTATCCATAAACGCACACATTGCATTTGCTTGGTCTGGATTTAGAAAGCAACATCATGTTGGTCTTGTTCTTTTAAAGATTCGGCTATTATCCTTCCGGTCATAATTTAATCGTAAGCTTCGATGCAATGTGTCGATCCTCTTCGATCATCTCCCAATCAGGCTGAGGCGCGCGCGCATGTGATGTGGCAAAAGGCTTTTGCGTTGTTTCATTACTTGTTTACATTTACTTTCCACACATCGAAGCACGTTGCACCTGTCGCTATCTGGCAGAAGGTTCTGGAGCTTTAACGTGCCCACCTTTTTAATCTATTATCTACCCCTGACGTAGGAGCGCTGGAATTGTGCGAATTGTGTATGAAAGATCTTTTTTTTTTACCGATCTGAACTCCTGGTTCAATAAGCAATGCATTTGCTGCTTCCGTTTTATCCGATAGACAGAATGGAACATGCAGCATCGATATGAGAAACTGAACCAGCTGTAAATAATGCTCGCACAGGGTCGCACAATCATACAAACAAACAAACAAAGGAAACAAACAGTACGTCAGTCAGAGCGTGGAAGAAGAGACACTTCCAGACACACATAAAGTCACATCACATTATTTTACAAACCGAAGGCAGCAAAAATATACAACAAAAAAAACCCTTGGCAGGCACGTAAACCATAACAACACACTTTATCCGCGATCCCCAGTCTCACCTAAAAGTGAGAATGGAAAACAAAAATTGTGTGCGAAAGAAGAAGCGAGAAAAACTGCCTTTCCTTTTGTTAGAAAAAAGCCCGGGAAAACCAAAAAAAAAATAATAAACGAGATAGCGCCTTTTTGGTAATAAAAAAGACGACAATCGATCACCGATCACCCCACACACCTTATGCTATGCGAATCGATTGAATGATCTGGAATATCGCCGAACCGCACACGACGAAAATGAACAGGGCCAGTAGCCACGGTCCGACCGGATACTTTTCTTCGGTGTTTTTCGACGATTTGGGCACGTTGCCACGCATCGTAATGTTCTTGCTGGCCTTCTCGTTGGCAATGCGGATTCGCTGTTGTGGGGCCATCTTTTTGCTCTGGTGAGGTGTTTTCGGCTGTGAACACTACGAGACGGAATTGAAACTGTTACCAAACGTTAGTGGCTCGCTCACGCGGTAGGATAACTTACCGGAAAAAGCAGGAAATGTTTTGTGCGTTGCTGAGGCGCTTCTACTAGCAGCAGTAGGCTATGGATTGTTTCTGTACATGGAGAAGAATGGGAGAAAGAAGCAAAACGTAGCGTTTGAGTATAAATCTCGTATCAACGATAGATCTTGTAACGTAAACTGCATCCAGATGATTCTTTCCTTCACTTTCCCATGCCAACACATACCACGTAGTACACCCGATTATGCTACTTATTTGTGTGCTTTTCTTGTGTTCGACGACGACGTGGCGCACTTGTTGAAACACAAATTTTCACACTTTAATTGCACACGGATTACGCAGTACGTAGTTGGAAAGAAGGGAATGTTTTGGAAAAAAAAAACAATTGGGAACACACAATCCAGCCGAAACGAGCGAAAGTGGGAGGGTTGCTTGGGGTAGTGAAGCAAAACGGGAACCCCTCTTTTTTACGCACAACACAAAACGCCTTCTCGAAAGCAACCACTAGCGAAAGTTCGACCGGATTGGTGGCGGGACTCTGCCGCGGAACACTTACTGCAACTGACTTCGGTGCTGGGATGCTTCCAAGTAAATAGAGGTCCGTGGGGTTTTTTGGTCTATACCGCTCTTGTTTCGCGTTGTGGAAATGCCGAAAATGAAACAAGCAAATGCGACGTGGCGACGAAGAAAATACACACACCATGACACGTAGCCTCGCATGCACTGTGGGAAGTCGAACGATCGCGTGGCTGTGACAGCATTGGAGTTCAAATTTACCAGTAATAATTATATTTCTATTGAATATGTATCCAATAAAGACTAACAATTTAATTGGCTGTTGAAGCATACGCGCAATACAAGAAAAAGTTCCTAATAGTGCATTTTTTACTAGAAAATCAATCAAAACATTTATCTCTGGCACACAGCGATTCTATAAACCTGGCCCAATCTCTGCAAGCTCGCTGACAAGCAAGCAAGTTTTTACGTGCGTTTCTCATTCAAGAAAGCGCAGCAGCGTTGATTGCTTTTTCTTTGGAAATTAAATCATCTCGTTCATCTTATTCCTGTCCCGTAGAAGCAAAACAATGCATAAAAATAAACTGAAAATATGTATCCGGTTATAATGATTGTATTCGTCCGCAACACTAGCTCACACAATACGAATTCATTTCGCCATGATCCTAGAAGTGTTCCTAGGAATGTTGTATGCTTTGTATATGTTAACACTTGATAAACATAACATTCACTAAGAGTGGGCTTATGGGCATAGATAGGAGGGTCAAAACTTCGCTAAACGCTAATTTCTAGCTAAGAAGCCAGTATCTCGGCTCCTGGAACGCCTAGTAAACAAAAGAACGACCACTCAGGAAGTAATCTTCTCATTAAGTTAGCATGAATAACATAGCTTTTAACCGGCCTTCAACTTGAAACTAAGCTACATTAGATAATACAATTGGTAAGTGGAAATCCCAGCGCTTGGCGCATATGTTGTCGAATATTTAAGCTATTTTGTTCCATTATTTCCATGTATCAGATATTAGGGTAGATTGCTGTATGCTTTCATTCAATTGTTAACCTCTTTCTTGAATGTTTGTGTAGTACTATGCTTTAATCATTCCTTCTGCCAGAGAGATTCCTTGCATCACAATCATTTCAACCTGAAAATAAACAACTTTCTCAAATGCCACCACGAACAATAACAATAACACGCACAGAACAATATACGAGGTTACGAGGTACAAGATCCTTCCAGGCAGCTTGTATTTCTTCCTTTTCGCACTTGGCTTACATTAATCGAATCCTTGCCCCGGCATATTGGTCCGTCGCATATGCACACACACACGCACACCGGTGGAAAACCGATGACCATCAACGGTCATCGTCTCGTTTCGTTCCGGACCAAAATCCCCGTCGCAACAATCTTCCTTGCTTCCCCCGCCTTACGAACGCGGACGTTCCTTCTTCTCCTTGTACAGCGCCAACAGCGAAACGTTGGCCACCTTCACCACCTTGAAACGGACTCCGGGAATATCACCGACGGCGTGACCCTTACGACCGAAACCGGCAACCAGCACCTCATCGTTCTCCTCGATGTAGTTCAGACAACCGTCCCGGGGCACGAACGCGGTAATCTTCTTGCCGTTCTTGATGAGCTGCACACGGACGCACTTGCGGATGGCGGAGTTGGGCTGCTTAGCTTCGACGCCGACCTTCTCCAGCACGATTCCCTTCGCGTGGGACGCTCCGGCGAATGGGTTGGACTTCCAGCGAGTACCCAGATGGGCCTTCTTGTAGTCCTTATCGGCCCAGCGTTGGTCACGGCGATGGCGAACGTGTTTGCGGGCGGTACGAATTCCACGTGGTTTACCCATACTTAATGGCGTCTGAACCGTACGAAAACTTGCGACGAAAAGAGCTCGCGATGGGCTGACAGCAGCGAAAGAGGGCCGGATTGACGTTTAGCCGCTTTTTGACAAATTGACGGATGTCGTCCAAGCTGCTTAGAGACGAGCTGGCACGATGAACCTTGCGCAAGTAAAATATTTCACTGGAAAAAAGTCACTCATGTTATTTCGGGAAGGTTTATATTTTTTCTACTAAATTTCTTGATTTTACACTTAACACTTAATCGAGAAAAACGGTAGAAATAAATTTACCTTTCCTTGAGCGTCCTGGTGGGCTACAACGATGGAGCCGCTTTGACGTTTTTCTTGTCACAACAAAACACGCACAAACACAAACATACCCACACAAACCCGCACTGGCTGCGCATAAGTTTTGCTTTCTTCACGCACTGACGAATTTGGGGGAAGAAAAGTCCTGCCAGACAAGAAGTGGTTCTTACCTTGCCCGTCTTCTTGGTCCGCGATTGATTTCCCTGTGAGCTAGTACCGTCGTTACTTGCAAATATTTGTTCCTTTTTGGATGCGCAAGCAAGAAAGCGAGACGATTCCGTGCGTGTGGCGTAATTTTACCGATTCGGACAACACTACCATTTAACACGAACGGGGCAAAGATTGCATTCATGTTGGGAACGTTGGCGGTCCGCTGACCACCGACTGGGGAGTTGTTATAAATGTTGACTCAGCGAGAGAAAACCGTCGTCTCTACTGCCGTCATAGCAGCCGTTGGTGTCGGTGTACTATTCGTACTATCACGCTACCGTCGTGGCATTATGAGCCGGCTGAGGGCACTGAACCAACGGGATCCGCTTCGCGACCAGCAGGTGCACATCATCAACACCACCGACGACTGTCGGTTAGTTGTGGAGAAGCTGCAAAGGTAAGGAGCGAAACACCTTACGGAAGTTGCAAATAACAAATTCGCCTCCTCCACCCAGGCACTGTCAGGAGTACAATGTACTTGGATTCGATTGCGAATGGGTCAGCTACCAGGGAAAGCGACGCCCGGTAGCACTGCTGCAGCTGGCCTCACACCGTGGCCTTTGCGCCTTGATACGGCTGTGCATGATCAATAGGATACCGCAGGAGTTATACGATCTGCTAAATGATGACAATATAATCAAGGTAGGTGTTTCCCCGTACGAAGATGCACGCGTCCTAAGGGATGACTATCGGCTGAAGGTGGAAAGTACGCTCGATTTGCGATTTATGGCCGAACGGGCGGGGCTGGAACCGCTCGGCATTGCCCGATTGACCAATGAGGTGTTGGGCATAACGCTGGACAAACACTGGAAGGTGCGCTGTTCCGATTGGGAGACGCCGGAACTGTCCGAACGGCAGATAAAGTACGCCGCCAGCGATGCACATGTGGCGGTGGAGCTGTTTAAGAAACTTTCGTACAAACTAGTCCCGCAGTGAGTAGCGAGAAGCGATGGGGTTTCCTTTTGAATATTTCCAACTAAATGTGGGTTTTTTCTTTTACGATAGCTACCCATGGACCAGCCGGAAGGTAGTACTTGAACAGGTTCTGGAAGAGATGGACTGCTTCATGGATCAACCGCATAACAATCGCAAATCAAAGTCGGGCGGTAGCTCCAAACCGAAGAAGTTGCTTACGGCCCAAAAGTAAGTGAATATCAAATTCTAAACCAAAAAAAGATGATCATAAACTACCTTCTTCCGCATTTGATTCCCTTTTTTCGCGCAGTAATCAAAAACCGAACAAACGGTACCATTCCACGCGCACGAAGCCACTGTACCATAACTGCTTGATGCAGGCCCCGGACGGTGAGCTGCTGTGCACGTGCGATCGTCGCAAGGCAGAATGGTACGTGCAACGGGAACTGGGCGATCTGGTGTGTGAAAATCCGTACACCGTACGATTGCGGTTCGAGCCGGCCGGCCGTGCGGTAGACGAAGCTGGACAGTACTATCTACAGGCGAAGGAAAACATATGCGTAGTGTGTGGGGCAAAGTCGAGCTTCAACCGAAAGAATATTGTGCCGCGTGACTATCGTAAGCATTTCCCTGGTATGTATGTTTCACTTATTTTCGATCGTAACACGAGCCGAAACAAAACAAATGAATTGTTTTGTCTTTCTTTCATAACTACTAGTAGTGATGAAGGAGCACGTTTCGCACGATGTGCTGCTACTGTGCGCCGATTGCCATCAGCGAAGCAGCATTCAAGACGAGCGACTGCGCCAAGAGCTAGCCGAACTGTGCAACGCACCACTAGCGGGTCAGAAAAATGGTTCGAAAGAGATTCGCATTGAATCGATGGCGGAAATTCGAAAGGCGGCTCGAGCTCTGCTGAACAGTGCCGCCAAAATTCCTCCAGAACGGAAGCAAGTTCTCGAGGAGCGGCTTCTTACGCTGCTGAACAGTTTGGGAAGTGAAGCAGAATCGGCTGGAACGTCCGAATGCGGCAACGGTGGACCACAATTTACGGAGCTTACACAAAGCTTGCTGGAAGAGTACAGTAACATCGATATATCGGTGCGCAATGAGCTGTACTGTGCGCACGGTGAGCGGGTGGTGGAGTACTTCAAGAAGACGCCGGGTGGTTTGATGCAGCTGGAGCGTAGATGGAGGGAAAACTTTCTGCACACAATGCGTCCAAAGCATTTGCCTCCACTGTGGTCGGTGGATCATAACTACAAACGGTAAGCATTATGAACCGGCAAGTTGTTTTTCGAAGGCTGTTTTTCTCCTAAAATAAGACGGTACAACAGTAGAATCCAGTTTAATATTTATAATCCAATGAAATGGTTCCGGTATTGGTTCTGTAATTGGATCCGGAACCAGAAACGATTCCGAAAACGGAATCGAATTCTGCAAGATCAGATCCAGAGTCCAGAGTGGACTTCAAATTAAATAGTATGAAAGACCTCATCATGAGGACTAAAGATTCAAAATCTCTATAAACTGATGTCTAGAGAAATAACCTTCTTGTTCTACTTTGGCACAATAACGATTTATTTGAATATTTTAGGTTGGAAATTCGTGCCGTAGAAGGGAGGGTAAACGTAGAGGATCTAGCGATTGCAGGCATCAGCTTCAACTCGTCACCTTCCACTTCGGCCACGTACTCGAGCCGATCGTACACGAGCTACTCGAACAACTCACACACCAATGGCAGCCGTACATCGTACAGTGGCGTACCGATCACCGATAATCCTGCAACATCGACCCGATTCTATTCGAACGTACAATCGCAGCAAAGCACCACTAACGGGGAAACTGAAACTATGACGGGTGCATACACGCCCTACACAACAACAACACAGTACAAATCGATTGTTCAGCCACGATCGACGATGGGGACGGCTGACGAAGACACTACGTCGGCCGGTGGTACGACACAGTTCAAAACAATTCAAAACTTTCAAACAATGTTTCCGGCCGAGGGTGGAGCGGCCGAATCCTTGCTCCAGGTTGACAGTGAACCGGCTACCGAGCGTGACTTTGCTTCGCTTCAACTGACTTACGATAGTGATGATTCCAACTCGACTCTTTCGCAACCATCCTCCACACTGTTGAACTCTAACGGTGTGTTTCCGGACGAGGACGAGGATGTTCGCGGGGAGAACGGCGAACAACAGGGAGAGGAGGAAGATGAGAGAAGTTTGAATGCGGTTGACAGCTTAGCCACCGATAGTTCCACTTCGTCCAACGCGGCCAGAACAAATCAGGACGGAAATCAAACCAATGGTCGAGGAAGGCACCAGATGGGTTGGTAGACGCCAAACCTAACACACATACACACAAGACAAGTGAGATAAAAAATCGATAGAGGCAATACATACCTATATATACATATATTTTTCAAAAACCCAAAAACAAACAACTTAAAACCGTTTCACACAAACTGTAACAGAACTTACGAAAACATATGAATTATAATCAGCGTTGGTTGTAAACCACAAACCAAACTTACGAGCCGTGTATGTGTATATGTGTTCCCCTGAGTCCACATTCCTTTCTCTATAATCGCTTGGTGAGGTACACCTGGTGGGACCGAAAGTGAATTTCTTCACACAAATTAGCCCAACGTTCTCGTCGTTCCCTTTGCTGGCACAGGGCCAAATATTCTCAGCTTGGCTTCGTTGCACTGATGTTCGGGTGACAGTGGCGGTACAAAAACAAAACTGCATCGGCCTGACCCTGCCCAGGTGCAGACCGGTAGACGACAAGCGAGAGTATTATACGGATGGACACACATCCGAATGTATGGGATGTGTTTCATTCACGAAATTGGGCACATTCCTCGTTAAATTGGACCGTTTCGATGTAGGAATGCACCTGATCGATGATCCACCTCTGCTAGCCACCTGTGCGCGCCATACGTCACTTTCATATTAACCAACCTTGACCTTCAGCAGGATTGTAGGGTAATGAGTTCTGGCACCAGCTCACCTGCGATGTGTAACATTGTAAACTGGCAACAATTTCTTTTTTTTTTTTTGGGAAGTGATAGATGTCCCCATCGAATGAACTGAGGGTATGAGAGAGAGAGAGAGAGAGAGAGAGAGAGAAAGAGAGAGAGAGAGAGAGAGCGATTACACCAATACAACGTTCCCGCGCCACAAGTAAATTCTGAAGGGTCCACCAGCTTGGGGAATGGTAGGGATAAAGATATGGCAGTAGTGGAGGTAGACACACAACAATTGGTCGTAATTCATTCAGGCAAGTTAATCCAAACCCGTTTATGTACTTAACCGCTTGTCTCAGTCTGTGAGAGGGCAAGTCATCTAAGTCGGTGGTGGGTGCGCGATCTGGAGATGGCGTCCAGGACACAAGGTGCACACACATCCCACAAAAACAATAACGGGATGATGGATTAGCCCTTTTTGCTTCAATAGAAAGTTAATTCGCGGTAAAACTAAGCCACGCCACACGTGCGCTGGACAAATCAGAGTAGACATCGTTTATTGGGACAAATCTTGGACAGCGTCCACAACCCCCAACCAGTCCCTTGCATGTTCATCTGCTGCTGCTAAATGTCTTCTTCCCACTGCAAATCTTTAGTCGATGGTTGACGGCATGGCGATGCGCCTAGTATGTCTCCTTTAACAATGAGTTGCGCCAGTACATGTCTAGATTCATGATATACTTTAAAATTGGTTCAAAAACTATTTAAAGACTTACACAGCTTCATGTCGTGTCGGTTTATCACCGCGTTTTGATTGATTATGTGAGATCGCAAGATTTATAGCACGAAGACGAGTCCAATATCAAAAATGTATCGCTTCTATGGCACTAAAGCAGAGTAAACCCCAAGAACGCGACCATTGGTTTCAATTCGTAATTCGAACAGAAAATATCGTTCATTTTACAGAAGGATCAAGAAAACGGTAAGTCGGGAGATTCTGATTTCTACCATTTTTCACAACACAAAAAGGTTGGGACAATTCGCCTCCAAAAGCGATCAGATTTTGCAAGACCTTAAAGATGACTTCAAATGTTGGGTAAAAAAGACCTGAAAATCGAGCCAAATTTTCTGTAGAATTCAAGTGTGGCTGTATATAGGACATGATGGCCAGTGTGCGATTTTGGATGGAAAAACAATACGGAGATCCGGAGCCGAATAAAAATTGAGGCTTCCAACAAGATATTCGCCCTCAGCACGGATTTCTTTCAGCGAGTATTGAAAAGACGCGAAAGTACCAATTTAAGATCAGAATACTTAATAGCCGAAGCGTCTAATATACTAACAGCTAGACGTATACTTTCAGCACTCACCGTACAAGCGTGCAGTCTGTTAGCCAGATTTGATTGCCCTGCAACCACTATTCCCCCCCCCCCGACCCCCCCCGCATTAGCTGGCCGACCCGTAGTATAACGCCATGTAGCTGTGTGAGGGTAATCTTGACCACGAATAACCGTCGATTGTCGAAACAGCGGTTCCGAATGTGTGGCGTTCAAAATCGTGATCCGTCGCGGTGGATACAGCTCGCAGTTGCCAGCTGTTCGCGGGTGAGGATCGAGCACTACGCCGTGAGACAAGACAAGCGTGTCTTACCCGATGTGCACCGATCATCTCAGCTTCCGGTTTAAGTGCAATCCTTTTGCAAGTGTGTTCGTGTGTGAGTGGTACGTGTGTGTGTGTGTATGAGTGATCGTTGGTAGTTTCGAAAAAAAGGGATCATGGCAACGGATCTGGAGGATATCGTTGAGCACATGAGGCGGTTCGCGTGGCCCGATTACCTAGTGTTTGTGTCCATGTTGCTGCTGTGCATACTGATTGGGGTTTACTTTGGCTTTGTGCAACGGAAACCGAACACCGAGTCTGAGTATCTGATGGGTGGTCGAACGATGCTAGTGTTCCCGATAGCCCTATCACTTATCGCTAGGTGAGTGAGAGATGGGTCGATCGATCGGATTCACCAACCACGACACCTCGACTGACTCCGTGTCCGTATTCCCATTCTCAACACAGCTTCATCTCGGGCATTACCTTGCTGGGACTTCCGACTGAAGTGTACTCCTTCGGTATCCAGTACGTGTATGTGGCGCTGGGAGTTACCCTGATGGGGTTTGTGATGGGTTTTATCTATCTGCCCGTATTTCACAAGCTAAACATCACATCAACGTACGAAGTAAGCTAACAACCAACACAACGAACTGCAACGATGAATCAGGCTTTATCCCTATACAAGCTACAATCTGACCATCGAGGGATGGCATGATTACCTAATTGAATCAAATTTAAATTTATACCCCTTTTTCATTTCACGGATTGTGCGGCATCCCGCGTTCCCTGGTTTTTGAAAGGGTGAGACAGGACATCGAATTACCCAGAACAGTTGATCGTTATGAGTTAAAATATAGGTGCATGTGGATTGCATTTACTTTCGCTACAGCTTGTCAAAAATATTGTCCCTTTCGTGCCCTCTCCAACAGCCATTCTCTGCACGGTGGATAGAAATAGTGCAATAAAAATGGCGCACGATCGTGTGCCAAGCCGGAAATAGTGAAAGTGTGCCGGTACGATCCTTTCGTTCGCGCTGCTTCAATTGGATCTCGGTGATCGGCCATCGATCGATGATCGTGTGTCTTTCAACTGCTTCACAGTTTCATTCAAAATGTGCGCCATGTGCTTCGGGACAAAACACATACGTCCCGTGCCCAAAACGCGTGACGCGACACTAGTCGGCTTGGCTCGGTTGGCACTCAATTAGATTGATTGTTTCTACACCGTGTTTTCGGGGCACATGGTGATGCATGCTGCTTTTTCACGGTACATTTGACCAGTGGATTTACCGGGCGGTTTGTCTGCTCCGCTGTCGCTAATTTGGTATCAACCAGCCAAACGGTCCAAATTTATGATGAATTGTAGGTTTACGAGGCAGTGTAGAATTAGGAAAGGACCCCAATTTACGGGTAGTTTCGGTGGGATAAATTGTTCATTACAGATCTAGAGCATCATTGCTTAAGCGGTCGTAAAGAAGGAAAATAATTCCACAACCGGTAGTAACGTCGTGCCGGGTAATCAAACGGTAGAATTAAACGCTCTTGCACATATAGCTTCAATTTTGAGATTGATTTGAATTCTGAATTCTTGAAGTAGACATACCTTTGAGTAGTGGCCTTTGAAAGCCTTTTGGAAGGCCCATTCGATCCTAGCAGAAAACCTGGAGGTTTTCATTGGAGTAATTAGACTCCAATTATATAGAGATTCCGATTTCTGTTTGCGGATATTAAACGCCAGGCACACGAGTGTAGAGAACTTTCGAAAAGGTCTTGTATACCCAAAGATTATCGATCGTCAAATTAGCAATGATCAAGATCAACTATATCACTGCGTTAGATTACTTGTTGTTAGTGTCTAGACTCGATCGCAAGGCATTTGATTCAATCTGTTACATGAAGTGTAATTATCAATCATATTATCCATTGCAGTACCTAGAGACCCGCTTTGACCGTCGATTACGGATGTTTGGTTCGGTTATGTTTACCATTATGAATGTAAGTATACATGGAGTTCGTCAAACTTGCACGATGCTGGTACAGACCACTAAACCACCTCCAACTGTCTCTTTTAAGATCGGCTATCTTCCAATCGTTATTTACGTGCCGGCGTTAGCTTTCAATCAAGGTATGCTAACCCACAGTTAATCTTTGTCCATGTAGAGTTCATGATTTCACATTCCGAGTTTTGTTTCTTTCTGTGTTATGTTTCTGTGTAACTGTCGTGTCGTCGTCGCAGTGACTGGTGTAAACATTCACGTTATAACGCCCATCGTTTGTATTGTCTGCGTGTTCTACACCTGTGTGGTAGGTTTACGATTCGTCGATTCTTCCTTTTGTCCTCGAGCTTTGCTGACAATATCTACAATTTCGGAACGTATCCTATTGCTCACTTACAGGGCGGTTTAAAGGCAGTCGTGTGGACCGATGTGGTACAAACATTTTCCATGTTCGGCGCGCTGGTGCTGGTCGCTATCAAGGGTACGATCGATCTGGGAGGTTCGGATGTTGTGTTTCGAAGCGCATGGAACACAGGACGATTGGAGCGACCCAAGTAAGAATTGCGATGTAATAGCGTTCTTGAACCTTTTTTTCTTACCGTCGCTTCTCTTCGGCTCGATGCAGCTTCGATATCAATCCAACCACAAGGCACACATTCTGGTCCCAACTGATCGGAGGATTCGTTTACTGGCTCCAGACAAATGCCGTCAGTCAGAATATGATACAGCGATATTTATCCCTTCCGTCGGTAGCTGCCGGTAGACGGGCGCTATGGATCTTCGTATTCGGCGTGTGTCTGCTGATGTCGCTGTGTAGCTACTGTGGACTGTTAATATACGCCACGTATCAAAACTGTGATCCTCTTACGACTAAGGCAAGCAATAGTTGATGTCGCGCTCCGACCATCTTTCCTTTTAATGGTGTAATGTACCTGTTACAGCTCGCTCGTGCCAAGGATCAACTGTTACCGCTGTTCGTAATGGACATCCTAAGAGATCTTCCAGGACTGCCGGGTTTGTTCGTAGCCGGAGTGTTTAGCGCAGCACTTAGCTCACTGTCCACCTGTCTCAACTCCATGTCGGCCGTCATTTTAGAAGACTTTGTTAAACCGTTCGTACACAAACCTCTGTCCCAGCGGACAGTTAACTGGATCATGCGATCGGTCGTGGTCGGTGTTGGTGCGCTCTGTGCCGCACTGGTGTTTGTCGTCGAGAAAATGGGCACGGTACTACAGCTGACGATGAGCCTGGAAGCGATCACGAATGGACCATTGCTGGGAACGTTCACTATTGGAATTCTAATCCCGTGGGTTGAATCAAGGGTAAGACGAAGTGCGACTAGCAGCTGCTCTATTCTAACACTTTATGCAAAAATCATTCCAGAGCGCTCTTACCGGTGGCATTTTCGGCGTGATATTTATGTCCTGGTTGAGCTTGAAGGCACAGTATTGGGTAGCGACCGGTACGATCGTGTTCCCGCACAAACCGATGTCGGTCGATGGATGCACTTACGAGTTTGACCGCTCGCTTATAAACGCCACCAGTACGAGCGTATACACAACTGAGTGAGTAGCTAGGGGGCATCAAACTACGTCAGTACTGGATGAGAATTACATTTTTGTGTCCTCATTTCAGCGATATTTTCCCACTGTTTCGCGTGTCCTACATGTGGTATACATTCCTCGGGGCGGCCGTTACCATCCTGGTTTCGTTGCTGTGCTCAGTACTGCTCTTCGGACGTAACGATCCGAAAACGGTTTCTCCCGACCTGATGGCTGGCTTTGTGCGTCGCTACATCCACGGACCAGACGACTCTACGCTAGGCGATGGTAGAGCAGCATCAAACACGTACGGCAAAAATGGCAAAACGTTACACGAATCAGCATTGTAAAGCTAGCTGAGGTGACGCTATTTCACGGTTTGGACCGAACGCTTAGTAAGTATTTGCTGTAAGATTTAATTTGTATTGGAAAGATCGTTTTGAAAAATCGACCTAGAACATAATATATAAAATAATTGTAAAATAAAATCCTGTATCTAAATATTTAATTTCGGTCACGATGGCTTTGGCTCACTTTTTGTTTTGATGTAATGTGAGAAACTCTTTTATTTTTTATTATTTTTTTGTGCATACTAAAGTCAACTCTTACGACGAACCTAGCAGCAATTCTTTCCTTTAAAATTGAGCCTTTTTTCGTTCCCGTCCATGTCCTAATTTCCCATGTAATATCCTCAATATCATGTCAAGCAGTAGAACCCCAACAAATGAACACGCACACACATACGGTTACTGTCGACTGCGGGAACGGCTTCGAGGTCTCTTCTTCTTTTTCGTTTTCTTCTTGTGCAACTTATCGTCCGATTCCGAATCCGACGCCCGTGGACTGCGGTGCCGTCGTCGGTCCCGCGAAGAACCTCGCCGTTCGTCCCGATACTCTCGTCGTTGCTTGTATTTGTGGGACTTTTTCTTCGTGCCGGATGAGGTACGTATGTACGGGGAGGATGATTTCTTGTGCTTTCGTCGGTGTCGTTCGCGTTCGTCTTCACTGCTGCTATTCGTACTGTCGCGATCGCGATAGGAACTGCTGTGTTTGGAAAGGGATCTGTCCTCTTTTCGGGATGATTCCTTCGAGGAAGTACCGGTTGCCGAAGCGTTGTTTGATTCACGCTCCTTAAACTGTTCGTACTTAGCCGTATCTGTAAAAAAAGGTGTTAGGAAAGAGGTGGAATTGAAAATAATCCGTTCGTAGCACAGCGAGGCTGCTTACCTACTTATAACGTTAGAATTTTTGCCAAACTCTCCGACTGTTACTAGCTGCACCGAACATTCAGTCAACGATTCCAGGACTCTGCCGATAGATAATTCTACAATCACACGACCGGTGTCTTCATCGAAGCTCTTAACCTGTTCGGGATGACAAGAGAGCAGATATGAGATGATCGTTGATTTAATCGATTTCATAGTTCATTATCCTTATGTACAAGAAAGTCTCCACAACGCAACAATTATTATTTATTTTTTATTAAAATTTCAACAAAAATACCGCCATATTCTCATCGCTAAAGAAAACCTAATCGGAAAACATCCTTCAACAGTCCCGCCATACGCGTCTGATACTTTGCATCGCCCGTATCGCTTATCTGCACCGAGCTAGAATCCTCACGATCCTCATCGGTCTGATCTTCCGCAACGAGTGCCGCTTCTTCGCTTGCAATTGTCAGTGGTATGTGGAGCATGCCAAGCACCAATGCTTGTCGAGCCTGCAGTTTGATTAGCCGCATTAGCACCGTCAGCGGGAACCACTCCGTGGCACTATCATCGCCAAGTCGCTCAAGATGGCTCATCAGCGCGTTGTGGTACGTCTGCAGCATGTTGTCGTAGTGATTGCGGCGAAACGATTCGTCCGTCGATAGGAAGACGGTGTGTACGAAATCTAGTGCCGGAGAGCCATACTTTGCCAGCTGCCAGTCAAGCAACACCATGCGATTTGGAAATCCTCCCTAAAAAAACATAAAATCAGTCTTGCTTACATCACGTTGATTACATTAATCCACACGCCCAAGGGTTCACGTCTTACATTGTACGAAAACATCATGTTGTCTCCCGCGTAGTCCCCATGACATACAACACAGAACGGTTCCGACAGGGCAGTATCGCTGATATTCTGCAACTCCTCGGCAAAGCATCCACGAAGACGTGCCAATTTTTCGCGCCTTCCCACATCGCCGGGATTCAGCGTGGCCGATGCACTTTCGAATGCTTGTTCCATTGCCTGTTCGAACCCTTCCATCGCTAGTACACGCTCACCGGTAACGTCACCCATGTAGCGATACTGGTCAAACAATTCTGGCTGCTGCTTCTTAAGGGCTAGCGAAATCGCATGAAATCGTCCCAACTGTACCATCGCAAGACGTGCGTGTTCATAGTCCATCGGTTCGAACTTGTGTCGGTTGGTGAATCCACGCCTCTGCACGTCCTCTAGCACAATGATACCCTCTCCCTTTTTCGCGTCACAGTGTGCATGATAACACAACGGTCCAAAGGATACGATTTCCTCCTCCGGAGCGGTTGATGTAGTTGTGTTCGTGGGAACCGCTTCCTGCGCTGTTCGCTGAAATTGTTCGAATGCAGGCAACAGCTTCCCATACACGAACACTTCACGTTCGAACAATGCCAACAGCGCATCGTCTGCACCGGGTGGCGGAACCTTACACAGCACGGTAACTTCACGTGGTTCCTCACGAAATGTCACGCGATAGAAAATGGACACCACCGAACGATTGTTTTCGCTGGTACGAAAATCATAATCCACTGAGTGTTGATTACTGGTGAAGCCTAATTTCTGTGCCACGCTGCTTAGTGCATCGCTCACGTATTCGGGTATGGTTAAAGAACTTTTCATTCTGACTTTCTGACTGAATGTTTTGTACTGAGCAAGGCAGTGGTTCAGTTGACAATACAATGGCAAGACTGGTAAGTTCGTTTAAAACCGTTTAAGATAAGATAAATGGCCATGTGATAAGATATGATTTATCGTGTTGTGGAATCGGTTCGATTTGAAGGGAAATTATTGCAGTTACGAAGGGTCTATTTTAGTACGAACCATTTTACAAAAGATGGCGCCACAGTTTAACGGAGTGTTATGTCCTAGACCTAACGTATTACAGGTTTTGAATTCAGTTAGCATTTACTTGAGAAATCGAGAGATAGCCCAATAATTAGTCCGTCTCTTTACCTGGCTGAACTATGACTGAATTTATTTTGTAAGAAGGTACTACACATTACATTTCCTACATTTAACATCATACTTCCCAAAGAACGTATGTATTCAGATTTCTATGCTCATCTATCATTTTCACACTTCGGCGTACGTTTGCAAACGTTATCGCATCACTCGGTGAAGTAGCAGCTACGTCTATAGATACCCATACCGCACCAAATCGCGTGCCACCGCACTCATCCGTGTCCGATACGCCTGTTTATTGGCATTCATAGTCACGCCCTTCAAATCCATTTCGTTCGTATCGCGGTACCTCTCGGCCGCCTCATCCATATCGATCAGATCTTCGTTGCGCGTGCATAGCATCGGCACCAGAAAAACGGCCATTAATATTCCGAACTTGCCGTAACGGCGTAATTGACGCATTAGCGCTGTTCGTGGGAAGACTTCCTGAGGACTGTGGCCAAGCTTTTCGAGTAGTGTCTCTAGCGAGTTGTAGTACACGTTCATCATCTCGTCGTAGTGCCGCCGTCGGAACTCTTCATCCGTACAACAGAACAGAAAGTAGACGAGATCGAGCACGGGTGATACATAGCGCGTTATCTGCCAATCAAGCAGGACAACATTTTCTGGAATTCCATTCTGCAAGAGTGTTAAAAAGGGAAACATTTCAGTTAAACAATGCAAATAGGCAAACAAAAAACTTAAATGCACACCTTGTAGTTGAACATAAAGTTGTTCACCCAACAGTCGCCATGGCCGAGTACTGTGTACGGTTCCGCCGAGCTGCTATCGGTGCAGGCTAACATTTCCTTACGCATATTATCTGCCAGCTTTTGCAACTTGCTTCGTTCCTTCGTTTCATGTGGTTCAAGCGTTTCAATCGCGTCGAGTATCATCTGAACCATCATTCCCGCCATAGGGCTTCCTTCGGGCATCAGCACCTCCAACGGGTCTGACACTTTGAATTGTTCGAAATCTTGTGGCCGTTCCCGTTTCAACGCAAGCGACACCGCATGCAAACGTCCCAAAGATTGCATCGTTAGCTTCACGTGTTCATAGTTTACTGGCACCATTTTATCCCACATCCGGTAGTCCTGCAGGCGCAAATCTTCCATTATGATAACCGACTCTTCCGCAGTTTCGTCACATTCGGCATAATAGCACTTTGGCACATTAAAGAAACCATCTTCACGAGCGACACCTTTACTCTCCTGATAAGTGAATAGAGCCGGTAGCAGGGTTTTGTACGCTAGCGTTTCACGGCTGAAAATGGTCATCGTGGGAAATTGACGGCGACGGGCTTCGTTTAGTGGAGGGATTTTACACAGGAACACCTCCCGACGATCACCTTCGGTGAGAAATGCTTTGAACAATTGACCCACAAACCCGTCACCCTTGTTTGATCCAACGTCAAACTCGATCTTGAACTGTCCTGCAGTAAAACCCTGTCCGCTAGCTACTTGTTCCATCGCTTTGTACAGGAACTTGGGAAGCTCAGTTGCAGTTGAAGATGTTTCTTCCTTTGCAGCAGCTGGTTCAGCTGAAGCAATTTCCGGTACAACAGCAGGTTCAGTGGTGATTTCTTCAATCGCAAACGGTTCAGCGGAAATTTCTTCCTTTACAGCAATAGGTTCGGGGGAAATTTCTTCCTTTACAGCAATAGGTTCGGGGGAAATTTCTTCCTTTACAGCGGCAGGTTCAGTGGAAACTTCCTCAGCCGCCACAGGTTCGGCGGAAATTTCTTCCTTTACAACAACAGGTTCAGCAGAGGCATCTTCATCTTCAACAGTTTCCGTAGATCTTTTTTCCGATACAAATGCCTCAGTATTGTCTTCTTCGTCCGCAATTGAAACATCATGCACTGGCTCCATCACACTGTTTTCGGATAGTTGCACAACAGGTTCGTTTTGTTCTACAACTTTCGCCACTTCCAACGATGCTTCCTCCGCGTTAACTGATAACTCCTGATGTTTTTCATTCTCAGGCACCGTCGCGCTCTGTTCAACAATACTTATCTGCTTTACACTTTCTTCTGCCATAGTTTCTTCCTGCACTGCAGCCTCTATTACATCATGTGATTGAGAATCTCTTAAATCAACAGTAGAAGACACGTGCTTTGCGGACGTTTCAGTTGGAGCTACCGTGGACACCGTCGCTTGCTCTACACTAGAATCCGTATTTGTTTCTCCAGCCATCTTATAACACCTTCACACCCAGTCCGTACTCGAAAACTTGGTATGGACACACTACGTACGGCGGCGTCGATACGTTTCGTCCAGCAAGTGTCACCGTTCAGAGACCGATCAACTGAATTGCGCCGTCCAATTGACGGTCTGTTATATTTAGATCAGCTAGCGACGAGTCACACGTACGGGTTGAGAAGAGGAATCGATAAAATCGTTGAAGTAACGTACCTGGAATCACTTCGCCACATGGAATATATGATTTATCTAATCACCACACGATAGTGCTGTTCCTTCAGACGCCACCACGCGTCTTTTGTGTCGATAGCATTATCACGTCCATCAAATGCCGTTGTAGCGTCGTCGGTTCGCTACTACCGCATACCCATACATGGCGTTCCGAAAACCGAAGGAATGTCAACTGTACGTAACGCCGTAAAACAGCACACTGCTTCGGCATACGCTCGGAGTAAACCCAACCAAATCCAAATTTCTAGATTACCAGGGGGTACAGAAGATTGTTATCATCATCCGGACGTTTAGTCATGGAAGTGTGCCATCAATGAAATTGGTTTATCGTAACCATGATGAGCCCGAAAAGCTGAACGGAGCGGTCCATAAAATCTAGACATAACCTCCCTCATCATGACTGACCAATTATTTCAATCGTTCCTAAGCGAAAACCGTGTGACACACGACTCCCCTTATATGGTCGCCACGAGACTGTCGCACGTCGTAGCTTTATCTTATCGAACCTGTATGTTTTCCCCTTTTCAGTTTTCGAATTGTAGGATGGAATCACAGCGAACAGTTGATAATAGCTGAATTGTTGCAAAATATTGTTTTCATTATGGAACCATAATCACACACATAGACTTAACCTGTAGGACTTCAATTAGGTGGTATAACACTTGACGGGGAGCGGTCCAGTGGTAAGGCGATAGCGGTGACGATCTTCGTACGTTAGGACCGGGGCTCAAATCCCATCCAGACCGCTCCCCCGTATTGAGGACTAACCATCCATAACAAGTTTGGTAAGCTATTTGATGGCTGGCATAACTTAACAGGTCGTTAAGCCATGAAGAAAATCGTTGCAAGTGGCGCAGTTCAGCTGCATTGTGCTCTTATCGTACTATTTGATTGCAATCAATTTTAATTACTGTCTAATTATGACAGATTTTTCTTCTTCCGGTTCCGGAGTCCCCGGACCTATCTTCCGTAGTGAAGACTGACTATCCAATTACGTGGTATTAATATGTCTATTAGACCAGTTTATGGCCGTCATGACCCTGAAGATCGTTAAGCCAAGAACAAGAAGAAGAAGCACAGTCTCCAAGAAGGCCAAGTGGGTCACGTATCCACTGATGAATAGAGTGACCTTACGGAGGTACGTTGAACCAACTGATAGATAATGCTTTGAAGATAAGTGTTATCTTCAGCCTCTGTTTGATCGCAATACAAACACTACTGAACTTCAAATCGCTATCGGTGTGCACAGCAGAAAAATCCTTATCTTCAAACATAACCCCAGTGATTTAATACTGTCCACAACAATTCTTCTTTAACATTAAAAAAGGTATCTTGCGTATATTTTTCCTACCCTATGCCTTGATCTCTAACGAAACACTACTTTAAATCACCTTTGTGTCCGGGTCAATCAAATGTAACCGTACCGTACGGTGTCCCGTATCACCGCACTCATCCGCTTACGATAAGCGCTCTGATCTGTGTTCTTCGTGTAGACAGCAATGTCGACGTTTTCCGTTTCGCGAAACATTTCAGCCGTTGCGTCCATATCGAGCAGATCCTCCTTGCGCGTACACATCATCGGCACGACAAACGCAGCCAAGAACAGCCCGAACCGTCCGTACTGACGCAACTGCCGCAGGAAGGCTGTTCGTGGAAAGATTTCCTGCGGACTGTGGCCAAGCTTTTCGAGCAACGTTGCGAGTGAGTTGTAGTACACGCTCATCATCTCGTCGTAGTGACGTCGGCGAAACTCTTCATCCGTACAGCAGAAGATGAAGTACACCAGATCGAGTATGGGCGACGAATACCTGGCCGATTGCCAATCGAGCAGTATGACGTGCTCTGGTGTTCCTTTCTGAAATTGATATCAAATGGGTTCCATTTGTTTGCGTAATCCTTACGGAGCATGATGACGCTTTTCTTGCAGACTCACCCTGTACCGATACATCATGTTGTTGATCCAGCAGTCACCGTGGCCGAGTACAGCGTACGGTTCCGCAAGCTCGTAGTTATCGAACCGTTCGAAATCTGCCATCATATTGTCAAGCAGTTTCTGCATTTTGGCTCGTTCCTTCGTTTCATGCGGTTCGAGCGTTTCGATAGCGTCCATTCCCGTTTTCTGGAGCATCTGGAGGAAGGGATTACCTGGACCCATCATCTCCTTCATCGGATCAAGCACCTTGAACTGTTCGAACTCTTCTGGCCGGTCACGCTTCATTGCCAGCGAGACCGCATTGTAGCGACCCAGCTGTTCCATGGTTAACCGGGCGTGCTCGTAATCGACTGCCTTATCCTTGCTAAACATGGTGTAGTCTTGCAGGCGAAGATCATCCATTACGATAATAGCTTCCTCGGTCTCTCCATCGTAGTGAGCATAGTAGCAATTCGGGGTGCAGAAGAAGCCATCCTCTCTGCCGACGTCCTTCTCCTCCTGATAGCTGAACATGAGCGGAAGGAACTTGTTGTACACGAGCACTTCCCGTTCGAAGATTGCCATCGTTCCGAACTGTTGACGACGTGCTTCGTTCAACGGGGGAATCTTGCACAGATACACCTCCCGTCGATCACCTTCGACGAGATGAGCTCGGAACAGTTCGCCCACGAATCCATCACCTTTGCTGGAACCATCCTCAACTTCAACGGTGTACTGACCGGTATTGAATCCTTCACTACTGGCCACCTGATCCATCGCTGTGTAAAAGAAGTTCGGAAGCTCACGTGGACCATCGGCTTCCGGTTCACCGGAAAGAGTAGCGATCGCCGGTTCAGCTGCGATTTGATTTACCTTCTCGTCCGTTTCTTCAACGAAAGAAGCCGGTTCGGTAGCAATTATTTGTTCCTCGGACAAGTCGTTGGATTTCGTTTCTAGCACCATTTTCACACCGGTAATCACAACTTTACAATTAGGAACGATACACTGCACTGCTCACGACGTGCAGCAATCTGCCGAAAGGAAAAGCAACTCATCCAATGGTCCGATTGAAACATCGGAGTAAAGAAAACGATAAAGAAATCCTTCCTTCAAACGCAACGCGATGTACTACGGAAGTGAGATTTTATCTTATCGGATGAATCGATTTCTTTTTTCACTCTGTTCGCCCCTGTAATGGTTTACGTGTAACCCAACCGTCTTGACTAATACTAATCTTTAACTAAGACACTAGGATAACAACACCCAAATATTGTTGTTACGTGTCGGGGAGTATCATGACTTGCAAAAGACGCTGTTCAAATTCGCCGAGTCAGCCCGTCACGAAACCTGCTGATCAGTAGCACCAGGACCCGACAACGAACAGTAAATTAATAGAATTGCTCAGTCATTGGTAACCCTTGTTTCTGGTCTATTCTCCATCGGGGTCGCAATTCCCTCAGGGTCGACTCCATTCCATTCGCGCACCAAAGCTATCCCACCCTCTGCGGAGGAGATATGTTTCGGGTGCTAGGAAGACCCCTACCGTGCGTCTCCTTCGCACGCCTGTTATCTTATCGGGCTATGTCGGGGGCTCAAAACAAAAAAACGCGAATGCCGAATGTGCGAAACGCGAACCGCAAACAGTAAAAGGGAGGGTTTTTTGTATTGTTGACCAAATAATTCAACAAGCATAACGTGCAAACATCACAAACACGCAGGAAAGATCTCAAATATTGGTATACCGTAATGGTTGTGTGGACTGCTATCAACAAAAAAGCTCTACATCAATCTTCATGAACTGATGAACGTCTCGTTGGTGTTCATTAGGCGTTCAATCACAAAAAAGCAATATAAAATAGCGCCAAAACAAGGGGGCGAATAAGAATTCTTAATCATCTCCCAGCGGGAAGTACAAACAAATCGTCTCAATCGTCACATGCCATCTCTCACGCGTTCTATCCCACCACACAGACATTAATGGCCAATTCGCAGCTATTGAATGTCTTGCGGTTTAGGTGCTCTCCAGCGTGGCATCATGTTCCATTGAGAATTTCAAGCAGAGTTGTATCGTGCCATGTTCGTATCCGACAATGCCACTAACAAATGTGTGTTGTATCTCGGTTGTCCACCACCAACCCTATGCACACGATCACCTCGGAGATACAACGTTTAGAACAGTGGAGACGAACCCAAGCGCTCGAGAGCTAACAAGTCGGTGCTCGATTGCGGGGTTTTTTATTTAGTACTGATTTAGTAGCGGTCGACTACAGACTGGAGACTGGAGCAAACAATCACCACACGCGATATGGCAGATCAGTCCAGTTCGACCCCTAGCACAGAAACCAATGGACATGGTGACACGGTAGCAAATGGTGTTGAGGACCAAGTGCCCGAACTGCCAGAATATCTGTACGCGGCGCTTAACCAGCTAGCCCCGAAGGAAGGTTTCACCGAGGGTAACTATTCGATCGCGCTGGATTTTGGTTCCAGCAAAGGCGATGGGTTCGTGGGGCAGATGTTCAAGGCCACCATCAGTGAGGGGAATAGAAGCGAAGTGTACTTGTGCAAAATACCGCCACTGGATGATGATCGTCGTGAGCAGTTCAGCTCGATGACCGCATTCGCTCGGGAGGTGCTGGTGTACGATCGCTTCATACCAACAATCTACGAGTATCAACGGCAGAAGGGTGTTCTTACCGAGGAGGAAGGTTTCTTCCATACGCCACGATGCTACTATGCGCATTGCGACGAAGTGGCACAAGAATCGGTCATCATTATGGAAGATCTTCGATTGCGTGACTTTCAACTGTGGAACAAGCATAAGATCATCGATTATGATCATGCGGCACTGTTTATGGAGCATCTGGGCCGGCTGCATGCGATATCGCTTGCAATGAAGCGCGATCGGCCGGAACAGTTCGAACAGTTTAAGCTACCGAACCCGTTCGATCCGATGCTGAAAGCGGATGGTCCCTTCCGTAATATGATCCTCTCACAGCTGCAAATGGTTATCGATGCATTGAACGAACAGGATACGGTCGAGCGGGCCAAGATGGAACAGTTGAAGGAGGAAGTGTTTGACGAGCTGTTACGATGTGGCACAGCGGAACTAGCCGAACCGTACGCGGTTGTTGGGCATGGCGATTGCTGGACCAACAATATGATGTTCCGATATGAGGTAAGTACTCTCTTTGTGTGTGTGCACAACCAACAAACCTCAAGCAAGTGTATTTCTCACCAGGATGGCAAAGTGCGGGACATTATCTTTTTCGACTGGCAGGTGATGCGATACGTTACCCCGGTACAGGACATTGTGTACTTCATCTTCTGCTGCACGGATGAGGAGTTTCGGCGCAAGTATTACCACGAGATGATTGACATCTACTATCGATCGTTATCGACGATGTTGGCAAAGTTGCAGCATGACGTTGGGGAGGTTTTTCCCCGTTCGGTTTTCGATGAGCAGTTGCGCGTGTTTGGTCGGTACGGTATACTGATGGGCATGTTCTTGGTGCCGATGATGTGTACCCGTAACGAGGAACTGCCCGACATTGAGGCGCTGGCCCACAAGATGGCAGAATCGCAGCAGTTGAATGAAAGTTTCTTCAAGACAACCGAATCGAATCAGGAAGCGTACGAAACACGGATCAGGGGAGTTGTGAAGGATTGCATACGGTTTGGATATTTTTGAGTGTCTTCTAATTCAATTCTAATTCAAGTTTGCAAGTTATAAACGTTCGAATAAAAACATGTAAAAGTTATAGGACATCGCGAGCTTCTTAACGTCTTGGTCCTAATGAATTAGCTACAGTCATGATGACTTCCCGCAATATAACACAATAAAACAGCTTGAGTCAACAAGAGTCTGCATACTCAAAGGCTTTCCTGCACATTTTTGTAGCATTCGACTATCTAGCGTCAGATGCGCGCGTTGGCCACGCGTACACCGTAATCTATTGCTGTGTCATACAAGAAACCTTTTGTTTTTCGGATGTTATTATTGAGTATAATTATCGGCGGCTGGTCATTTCGCCCCAAATTCTGTGCTGTTGTAGGCCACGTTCACCGTTCGCTGCTTATCTTCGACTTATGCGGTACGATAACTCTTTATCGATGATACGACTGGCAAGTCATTCGTTACAGAAACGACCCACGCGACACTTATGTTTTGCAGAAGCAATTGTTTTTGGGAAAGTGGCACACGCAACAAACGGAGCGATTATCTTACCTTTTGGAAAAGGAAGGGTGCGATGGAATGATGCCAGTCACGCGTCTTCAACGAACTGGCATGCGAACGGTGGAAATAATCAACACTCGAACCCTTATCAATATTTACACCGTGCATTAGGTACAAAAGACGCGGCGCAATATCTGACGGAATCGATATCTATCCGTATCGGTCAGTGTTCACTATTTGTTTAAAAACTGATCCTCGCAGACACTTTCAGCATCATTATTGCAACAGTTACCGGTCAAGAAACATCGAGGAGTTTAAAGTCAAGTTTATTTTTAAAAAAATCTAAAATGCCTGTAATACTTGATACATCCTTCCCGGACTATATACTAGCCGGGCTGGAGGAGGTCGCACGGGAGCAAGGATTTACCGAAGGGATGTATCGCTTCGAAAGTGAATCCGGCTCCAACATGGGTGACGGGTTTGTTGGACAGCTGGTGAAAGTGTTTATTCGCGAGGAGGGCCGTGAGCTGATAGTGTTGTGCAAGCTGCTGCCAGAAAATGAATTGCGAAAGCAGCAAGGCGTCCCACTATTTGATCGAGAATCGGAAGCGTACATGGAAATTTTACCGCTCCTGATGAACTTCCAGCGTGAACGAGGTATTCCGGAAGGGCTGGCCAGATTTACCAACGTGCCACGATGTTACTACGCGAAAACTACGGTAGATAAGATGGAATCGGTCATCATTATGGAGGACCTTCGGTTACAAGCGTACCGGATGTGGGATAAAGCGAACCCAGTGGATTTCGAGCATGCACGACTGCTCATGTACACATTGGGCCGGCTTCACGCACTATCGTTTGCGATGAAAGATCAGCAGCCGGAAGAGTTTGCCAAGTGCCGTGAATTTAGTGACCCTATGTGCAAAATGCTAGATCAAGATATGACAGGTTTCGAGAAGATGATGGCCGGCATGTGTCGTAGAGCGATCGATACACTCGAAAAGCACGATACCTTCCGGCGGGAAAAGATGGAACAAATCAAAGATCGCTCTGTGCAAGAAATTATAGCGTGTGTTGATGGAAAAGCTGCCGAGCCTTACGCTATTATAGGGCATGGCGATTGCTGGTCCAATAATATGATGTTCCAATATCAAGAGGATGTAAGTTGTTGAGGTTGCTTGCTTGCGTGACTTTGTTTGCTAATCTCTTGTTTTCTTTTCAGGACAAAACGCCTAAGACGATCAAGCTGATCGACTGGCAATTGTCTAGGTATGGATCTCCAGTACTCGATCTAGTCTACTTCATCTTCAACTGTACCGATGAGGAGTTGCGTTCACATAGTTATCAACAACTCCTGGCCATCTACTACAACAGTCTTAGTGAGCATCTACACAATCTAGGCGGAAACGTTGAGCGTCAGTTCCCGCGCAGTGCATTCCGCGAGCAGCTGAAAAAATTCGGTCGCTACGGACTGGTGATGTCCATGATGGTACTTCCCATCATCTGTACGCCCAACGATGAACTACCAGATACGGATACGGCAATGGAAGAATTCATGAATGAAATGAATAATGGCAATAGTGAGGTTGGGCTGGTATACGGTACGACAGAAAAGGCCGCCATTCGGTACAAAAAACGAATGTCAGGCAATATTCGGGATGCCATACGGTTTGGATACATATAAAATCGTTGCGACTCAAACTTTAGCAGATAATTAGATGAATTCGTATGTACTAAGAGTAACGAATATGCTATAAAGTCTAACAAATTATATGATCTTGTTCTGTTTTATCTTCTCAACTCAACAGTTGGTGCCGGAATAATCTCCTTCTCGTTATAGTCTGTTTGTTGGACATTGTGTTACTAATTGCCTATGGGAACATATGACGTTCATGGCCAGTGAAACAAGATATTTAATCGTCTACTGTCCCATTGAATGGTTCCGTTCGACTATCTAATCAAGCGTGCGTGCAGGTCCACCCTCCATATACCAAAAAACATTCGGTTATGAAATCATCGCGCTTTTGCCATTTTAGTCTTATGGCATTATCAACCTTTCCGCCTAGCGCTTATCAGCATCAAAAAGAGTTTCTAGCTTTTAGACAGACTTTGAGCTGAATGCTGCAATTGAGAAGAAGCGAAAAACGAAAAACCCACCGGGTCTGATATCACACCGTCTACCTTGACCGGTTATTGGATTTATAAAGTGAGTTCCGTCCGAACGTACGTCCTTCATCGTCAGTTGAACCAGTTACCGTTTAGTGGCGAACAGAACCTGAAAACATGACGGGAAACACACCATTTCCGGACTGCTTCTCATCCGCGCTCAAGCAAGTCGCACGGGAGCAAGGATTTACCGCAGGATTGTACCGATTGGAAAGTGAAGCCGGATGTAACGTGGGTGATGGTTTTGCTGGCGACTTGGTGAAGGTGCACATTCGTGAAGCGAACCGTGAGTTGGTGGTACTGTGTAAGCTGCTGCCAGAAAATGAATTGCGCAAGCAGCAAGGTGTTTCGCTGTTCGATCGAGAATCGGTGGCGTATGTGACAATTCTACCGCTGCTACTTAAGTTCCAAAGCGAAAAAGCTCTCCCAGAGGGACTGGGCAGATTTAACAATGTGCCACGTTGTTATTTCGCGCGCACCGCCATTGATAAGATGGAGTCGGTAATCATTATGGAGGATTTACGACTGCAGGCGTATCGTATGTGGGATAAAGCGAATCCCGTCAATTTCGAACATGCGCGACTGCTTATGATCACCCTTGGCCGACTTCACGCCCTTTCGTTTGCGATGAAAGATCAACAACCGGAAGAGTTTGCACCGTGTCGTGAGTTTAGTGATCCAGTAACCAAGATGCTTGCACTCGATCCGAAGGGTACATTCAAGAAGACGATGGCTGGGATGTGCCGCAGGGCAATCGATACGCTTGATGAGAGCGATACATTCTGTCGGGGAAAAATGGAACAAATACAGGATAGCTGTGCAGAGGAAATTGAAGCGTGTGTCGATGGAAAAGCTGCCGAGCCTTACGCTATTATAGGGCATGGCGATTGCTGGTCCAATAATATGATGTTCCAGTATGAAGAAGATGTAAGAATTACTACTTATTTCCTTAGATGAATAAGTATTCTAATCTCATGCTATCTTTTCAGGACAAAACGCCTAAGACGATCAAGCTGATCGACTGGCAATTGTCTAGGTATGGATCGCCCGTACTCGACCTAGTCTACTTTATCTTCAATTGTACCGATGAGGAGTTGCGTGCTCACAGCTACCAACGACTCCTGAGCATCTACTACAACAGTCTCAGTGAACATCTTAACAACTTGGGCGGCAATACTGAGCGTCAGTTCCCACGCAGGGCTTTCCGTGATCAGCTGAAACAATTCGGTCGTTACGGAGTTCTGATAGCTATAATGATATTGCCAATGATTTGTACTCCCCCTGATGAGTTGCCCAATACGGACGAGGCGATGGAAGGTTTGATGAAAGAAGATTCCAGTGGAAACAACGAAGTCAACTTCGTGTATGGCACAACGGAAAAAGCAGCTATTCGATATAGGGAGCGTATGGCCGGCAGCATCCGAGATGCCGTACGGTTTGGATACATTTGAATTGATGCCTGGATTAACCTGGCCCGACTTTTATTATGCGTTTGGAAAGTAATAAAATAGATATTCTTTTGTATCACGTTCTAAAATGATTTAGAGCAGATATAGTTAACAACAGATAATTCCCTCCTCTTGATGATCATCTGAAGTCGAAAGAGATTTTACAAGATCCTCTCCGTTTTTTGAGAGAGAAAAGTGAGTATGGGGTCTAGTGTCTGTCATCAGACAGTGTTCAGACAACAGTCGCACTTGACACGTTCAAAAACCAACAGCGTTGGGAAAGGAGAAAAAACAAAACGTAACGTCAGATACGATCGAGACTTGAGCGAATCAAAACAACGCAGTGAAGATCGCATTTAAAGAAAGTTGTGGTTGCATTTATTACTACATTTCAACAAAAATACAATGTGCTACGAAGTAGAAAAGTGAAAGTCGTGTCTGTATAGAGAGTGTAGTATATGAAACAGTTTCTCGGTTCGAGCAGTGGATCGGCAGCTTACCTACCAAAAGATCTCTTAAAGCTCAGCTATGCTGGAGTATTCCACACAAGCGATAAGGCAAACCAAAAGCTTTGATGTAGATAGTAACGCTTGGTAAACATCATAGAAGAATATATTTTTATAGAGCCCTCCCTAATGTTGGATATCTCTGCTTGTTTTGTCACAAATAATTATAAAAAGACGTGGAAACACAGCACACGAATCGTGTATTAAGGATGACTGAGGCACCTGTGAGTGTTCCAGCGTACGTGCAAGAACGGCTGCTGATCGTAGCACAGGAAGAAGGCTTCATCCGCGATCATTTCTCCATCGAGCACGAGCAGGGATCAAAATCAGGCGATGGATACATTGGACTCATCGTACGGGCTCGCTTCGTAAGCGCACAACAACCAACTCTTTCGGTGATTTGTAAATTTCCACCCGAGGATTCACAGCAACGAAAGCGATTCAATGCGATGCTACTCTTCGAGCGCGAAATATTCATCTATCAGCGTATATTGCCAGCATTTGAGGACATTCAACTACAGCACGGTGTTACCCAGCGCGAAGGGTCTTACTTTGGCAACTATCCGAAATGCTACCATGCGTACTGTGACTTGGAGCGTGGTGAAGCTGTGCTTATATTAGAGGATTTAGTGGCTCCACAGCGCCCACCCCTGAAACTACTGGATCAGTACATTCCAGTCGACTATGAGCATGTGCGTGTGTTGATGATTGCACTGGGGAAATTAAATGCCTGTTCCTTTGCTCTGAAGCATCATCGGCCGGAGCTGTTCGAACGAATTCGACTGTTGAATGATGTTCTTTCGATCGTACTCGATACGGAGCAAACGAGACCGCTAACGCCTCGAAACTGTCAACTGGCGGCATCAGCATTCGATCCACAAAAGGAATCGACCCAGTACCGTGAGCTGCTGGATCTAGGCCAGTCTATGTGGGCAAGAACAGGGGCACACATCCAAGGTGAGCGAGCAGAACCATATGCAGCGCTAAACCATGGAGACTGTTGGACGAATAACGTTATGTTCGGTTACGACGCTAATGGTCGTGTGAACGATGTTTGTCTGTTCGATTGGCAGATGGCTCGGTACGGATCTCCAGCGCTGGATTACACGCTGTTCATTTTTCTCTGCGGGGAAGTCGAACTGCGCAGAGAAAAGCTGGCTTATTTGGTCAACGAGTTTTACAACGCTTTCTGTGCCACTCTGCAGCGATTGGGAGGTGATCCGGAAAAAGATTTGTCACGAGACGAGTTAGAAAAACAATTCGTTCGATTTGGACGATTGGCCCTCGCGATGGGAACGTATGCGTTGCCCAACTTTGCCAAGCTACCGACGGAAATTTGTGAAAACCCGGAAAAGCATCAGAAGGATAAACAATTGCAACACTACTACACTGTGATGCGAGAACTCGTAAAAGATGTACAGAAATTTGATAAAATAAATTAAAAAAAAAGCTTAGTGGCACTTACCGTTGCGTATTTTCCCTTATGTCTGCCAGAAACCATTTTCACCGGTGCACCACATTTCATCACAAGATTTTCACCCTGCGCCGATTGTACCGCACCCGGCACTGTACCTTGCTTGACCGATCGATCCGCACCTAGTCCGAGTCCTTTTGGACGAGGCATAGGACCTAGTGCGATCTTTTCGGTGTCATCTTTTTTCACATCACCGTTCCATCCCATTCCACGCAGCATTCCTTGACCGAACTGTTCGATCGGGACGGATTCGTAATCGTCCAGCGTGCTTTCACGGGCACCATCTAGTGGAAGCTCTTCCGGCCTAAGCGGTACAACAAAACCGGATGTATCTTCTTTCTTAATTATGGCTTCCGCTGTTTCGGCCACAATCTCCCGTGCCGCTCGCTGCTCGAGTGTTTCGATGCCATCCTTGGGAGAGTCGTCTGGTTGCAAGCGCTGTTGTTTGAGTTGCTGGATGATGGATATCTTCGCCGAACGGTCGGTCGATCGTTCGTTTTTTAGTGGTGGAATAATCAAAAGCTTCGGCTTTTCTTCTTCCTGTTTGCTGAAAAAATCAATACAGGAAGGAATTATTTATGAACTAAAGTGCATTGAATACAACATTAACTTACCCAGAACTTTTAATAAGATTGTCTTCCAGAAACTCAATCCGTTCTTTTGTTTCCTTCGATTTCAGTGTGACGCTTGATGCCGGACTGATTCCAAGAAGGGGTTTGGCTTTCATTTTCACTCCAAAGGAGATTTTCGGTTCGGTACTACCCATTGTATAAGTGCACTAGCTGGGCGACAAATTTAGCATAAACGATTCCAATAGTAGTATAGTAAATAATCGAGAATTATCGGTTAAAAATCGCACTTTATCCGCTTGTAAACACAATGTAAACAAGCGAACGAGCTGTCGCTGTCATTTTGACAATTTTTACACCATGGGATTGCAAGCGGATATTAATTGGGAGGACAATGTCGTGCAAAAAGCTAAAATATTTATTGTTTATTTAAAACTAGGTGTTATTTGAATTTTCTTATGTAAAGGAAGAAATTATTTTTGTTGTTCTATAAATCTGGAAAATTTGTAGATCTAGAAACTTCTAATTTAAGCGATCTGCAATGTAAATTGATTCTTCAGCACACCTCATATAATCATCTTGTGCTTAGGTGTACATGAATGCGGATGTTTATGTTTTGAAGCAAACTGTGCGGCGTTGCGGTGTTGAATTTGAAAGCATGCACGTGAAGCGACCGAATTTTAAGTGCAAAAATGAATGAAAGTGTCGCTAATAGTGGAAAAATTGCGACTGCGTCGGAAGAAATAGTGACCGTACATCAAGTCTAGGTGATAGATGATGAAGATGTTAAGAAAATAGCAAGATATCTTCTTGCCAAAAGCAGTCGCTGTTAAAGAAAGCTGCGATTCCTCGCCACTGGAGGAGGATCGTTCGTTGATACTTGCGAGTTGGTTTGGGGTAAGTAGCATGAAGAATATTAGGGTGGTGGTTGATGTTACATTTTTTGTTTTCCATCTTTCATCTCTCTGGTTCAACGCTAAGAAGCCTAATACCGAAGGTATGTAGTTATTTGAGGAATACATCATCACATTTTCCTAGTCCCATTCCTAGAGAACTCTGTAACATTTTAGTGCAATTCAATAATATGCATATATTTCGTAAGGATAAAATAGTGGTTGAAATATTTGTTAAAAAGTTGCAAAAAATGGCAGCATTTACGGATCCATCGCACCGTCATTATCCGCCATCTCCTCATCCCGGCTCCATGCGTCCTTCGGACGTATCATCATCTTGGCCGCTTTCAGTGAATAGTCTCCCAGCCATGATTCCCACAGTATACCGGTATGTTTATGATTACGAGGATTCTCCAGATAGTACTTTCCATTCAAATTTGAAGCCGCACACCTGTGGATGTTGAGAGGACAAAGTGTGAGATATCGATACAACTTGAAAGAGATCCTACTCTACTACACCTGTTAAACCACCAACCACTTCCGAAGGTTAGCGCGCACGGAAAATCTCCACTAGATTTATCATTCGCACGATCGTAGGTGCTGAAATCGTGATCGTTGTGGTAAGCAAGCGCATCCGAAGCATTGCCATGGTAGTCGGAAACCATCAGGTTGTAGTTGAACTTTTCCGACTCCATACGGAACGTTCCGTAGGCTGCGTATGATTTGTTGCCTTCAAAATCTTCCAGCTCGATGCGTAGCTCAACGTTGTCATCGTAACTTAATCTGGGGAAAAAGCATGTGAATTGCTTGTTATTTGTCAGAGTTTTAATTGATAAAGACACAAAACAATAAATGTCTCAGGTATAAAATAAAAAACTGTCTAGCATCGCATCGGCTTTATAGACAGTAGGTCTCAAAGGATTCTGGGAGTATTGCTTGATGATCCCGCCTTCGTCAGTCGATTAATGTCTACATGTTGGTCTTGTACCACATGATGATCGTTGTTCCTTTGCCCAATCTTTCTAATCACTGCACCTTTTCGACCTTGACTTACCTGTGTATGAAATCGTTCCCCATCCAAAACTCGTACCCGAGATCACCAAATCCGTACTTGTACTCATTCCACGATCGGTTAAAGTTTTCCTGCAAATCGTACCAATTCCGACGCTGCACCACCGTCCAAGCCGTACCGTCCGTTGCAAACTCACAGTATCGTCGGTTGAAATCCCGCCTAGCTTCGTTAAGCTCGACTTCAGCGAACGTGTACACACCGCTAACGCGCTTAAGTAGTTGATGGCAGCCATCTTTGTCCGGATGATGGAAGCTTACTTCCTCGTGCTGCTCAATCGCTGCTGTGCTAATCACGTTGGTATCAGCATTCGGGCTCGATTCCTCACTACCACTACCAATATCTACATTTGAAGAGACATCTAAGCTTTCTTCTATTGTACCATTGCTGCCAGCCGGTATGGGAACATCCACCGCAGCTTCATCGACACCTGTCACCCCATGGCTACAAGGGAAATTGTTTCGCTTCTCCACCTTCCTGTCCACATCTAGCACTAAATGTTCGATGCGCTTCAGCAAAATATCCGCACTGTTTGTGAAGGTGGCAACTTCGTGATTCGTTCGCTGACAGCAGGATAGAATTTGTTCGAATTGGTTCGCCTCCAAATCGTAGATGCGTACCGTACGATCCTCGATCGAACGCGCCATCCCGGTCAGTGTATCCAGCGCGCGGCACTGTCTACGATTGGCAACCATTTCGCGCAACTTTTTTGCCGTCAGCTTGTCCAGAAATTCATCCATCTCCTCGTCAGAATCCGACACGTCCTTCCTAAACTTAGCCGAAACAGCTGCCCGATTCCCTTGGCCATTGTTTTGCTTCTGGCAGTTACTATTGCCATTGCTTTCGATCCGATTAATTTGCTTTTGAAGGTGGGTAATTTTGGTTAGGATTGCCGCTTGTTCTGCAGCCGATTCCAAGCGATCGTTTCGCCGGCCTCGATTGATAGCACTGCTGCTGGATAGTGCGTACACGGTTTTAGTGATATCGTGCAGCTTCTCGTTGATCACATCAACCTTCTCGAAGATATGTTGGACCTTAAAGTCCAGATTGGAGAGGCGCGATTCGAGCGATGGTGAAGGTGTGTCGTGTGCTCTACAGAAAGATAAAATTGCTTTACAGTAAGTCAACCGACAGGCTGTGGAGAAATGTATTTACTTTCTCAAAATATCGAGCTTGCTGTCAACGGATTTGATGTGTTCGCTCCAGGCTCCGATGTGATGCTGAAAAACATCCCAAATTTGCGACTTCTCCTGTAGAGTTTTGACGTTCGCATCCAAACTGGTCATCGTGGTGAGCAACGACACTATTCGCTGCTCCAGATTGATAAGGTAATGCGAGTTGAATCGGTTCAGATGAGATTTCACATCCTCAAGCATCGCGCGGATGTCTTGATGCGTTGTGGCTACCTCGCCCGGCACTGGATCCGATCCGACCATAACGGTGAGCGCCATCAGTATTAACATTAGCTTAAGTGACACCGCGCTTGGCATGATCTGGAAAAAAGTAGGAAATGATCATTCTACGATCGCACCCAAGAGTGGCGCTACTACTGGCGTAAAAATACGATAATAGTTCTCTAATCGTCAAGCCAATTCATCATTCCTCATCGCAGGAGGAGATTTGAAAACCATCTTTGTGTCTACTACCATGGCACGTGGTTTCCGCGTTATACGATCGCTTTGTTTACAAGCTGCCGCCCACACACTTGGACACGCTCTTGGCCTTATGATTCCGAATGGCATGGAAGTGGTTAGCATAAGCATGGCCACTCTTAGATACACACATCCGCGCACCACACACGCACACACACATGCACTCAAATCCAGGGCTAATCCGCAAAAGAGCACGTTAAGATCATAATGATTTAAAAATAGCGCCGTCAATCGGCAATTACGTTGATTTACGATCACGGCGCCGGTTGGACACGAAATCTCACTTCGATTCCCAATTTCCGACTGGCAGCCCCGCACCGATAGAGTTCCAAACGGCTAACGGGGATAGCTCTTAGGGACTTGCATGTAGCGTCTAAAATTGGCACACACACGGATATTATGTATTTAGGCACTTCTTATCGTGAGTTAGGATCACTCGGAAACGGAAAACTGCCACACTGCTCTCTCGCTTGGTAAAAATGTTGCGTTCATTGCGTATCGTACCGTCAGCTTCATCGTCAAACAGTCGACCGGCTTCTTCCGCTGCCGAAAATGCACTAACGCTTGTGTTGCGTGAGTGGAGCAGATAAACTGAGCGTTAATATTGGATGGCCCCAACACGACAGCAGAAAAACCTATTTGCTGAAGAGTGATTTTGAACTTGAAGGAATGCTTGAGATGCCTGCTGTAAAGAAAAACAGTGTATCTGGAGCTGGACGATCAGATTGGGGTTTTATAGACGTCCACGCATAATTCTAATAATCATGTAAGAAATTTTGAGTAACATTTTGTAATGTTAAAGGTGGCCAAAAATAATATGGAATAGTCACGTTCATTTAAAGCATAATATTAAATATGTGTACACCTATGTCTCGGATTTTTTTTCTTGACTTAACGATCTACTAGGTGAAGTTGACTATCGAATATGTCTGACCAGACTTATAAGATACCACGTAGTTGTACCCGTATCCGACCTAGATGAGATTTGAACCTCGACCCTGCCCTAACAGGTAATTATTTTTGAATTTGAATGTACATACTAACTTGTCCGTCGCCACAACTGCCTAGCTGTATTGCCAAACTGATCCTTTGTGGACGTTATAAAACATATAACAGCAGGCGGCTGGTCTCGTCGATTGTTTTGAATGTGAGGGAAGTTCACCCAAAGTGTAGTATTTGGTCTGATACTGGCTGCCTGCACACTGCATTTTAACCCGAGATAGGTGAACTTTTAGTTTGAAAAGTTCGATCATCTATGCGATCACTGCATCAGGAAAGCCTCAGAATATCAGGATCTCTACTGATTTATAGTCGAAGGTCTTCGCAGCTGACATTATTACATAGTGATTAACAATTTAGAAAATTTTGAACTAGTAGGATGTTTCTTACAGTAATTGACCCAAAGGGTGCTTAAAAAGGAAAAAGGAAACGGAATATTATCATTGACCTTGGTTTAATTTTTTTTTACATTTAACTAACGAATTTTTTGAGCACGATGTTTTTATTTGAAATCATCAGCAGCAGCATTAGTAGTCAACCGTACAGTGTAACTCTATGCGCGATGTTTTCTATATTTACAGTAAGTTCCCGCGGTATGCGGCATGGCAATGCATACGCGAATAAGTTGAATATTCAAAGTGGAACATTCTACAGTTCTTGTTTACAGAAAAAATGGTTAATTTTAGTTAAAATTTGGCCTTAGCTTGGTTGAATTTAGTTAAAATTTGGCAGTAGTAAATTTCTTTTACGTTTAATTTTCCTTTTTTCCGATCAGTAAGGTCGAAAAATGTAAAGCGAGATTATGTTAAACATTAAAATAAATGAAGCACTTAGGGGAAAAAATATCCAAAAGATAATTACATATTAAAAAATATACTTCAAACGTAATTTGGAAACATGCTGTACGTTTGTTGTGACTCACAATATTCGATTGTAAAATTCAAATCGACCAGCTGTTTGAATACGCGTTGTTGGTTGCTATTTCATGTTATTTTCTTCTTATAACAAGTTCTTGTATGTATTCTTATTACAAAGAAGCTTGAATGTATGTCCTATGTATCTAATTCTATATTCGTTGCTTCGAATGGAAACCACTGGGTGCATCATAGCTGGTGCATAGAAATCGCGCCACACACCCCGCACATATACTACCAAACAATCCAGCGGTACGCCGGTACACGCGCAAACAACACGCACCCATTCGCGTATCAACCATCGTTGCGCAAAGACTAGCGCCAGTGTTCTGTGCGTAGCGAGACCGACCGGCGGAGTTGCGAACGCGTGCACGTGCTTCTCTGTGCTAGGAAAAACGCCGAGAAAGCCGCGAGTATGCCGCTGTGTACGTGTGTATTGGTGTAGTTTCTAACTGTGCGGAGGCAAGTGTCGTCTGTGGTGCTGTGCACACAATTATTATCCTTTTTTGGATTTTATTGTTGTATCGAAGGATACATAACACGATTGTTTGGTGGTTGAAGGGATGTGAGTGTAGAAAAAACACACATATACACACAGAGTCGATACGCACAAATGCGATAGTGTAGTGGAAAAGGGGATGTTTCTTATTCATCCCCTTTCTGGTTTTAATGACATGCTGTGAGTGTGTTGTGTGTTCGTAAATTAAAATACTCCTCCTAAAGAGTGATACAAAGTGTCTTATATAAAGTTCCGTGCAAACACGCACCAACACGCATGTGAAGAAAAAAAACCGCAGTTGCAAAGGAAGGAAAACAACCTCTCATACACACAAATATTGTTGTTGCCATGGCGCAATTCAAACTACTTCGATTGTTGGTAGTGTTTTTGGGCGGTGTAGTTACGAGCTCCGTGCTGGCGGCCCTAGCAACGAGCGATATAAATCTTCCCCTATCGCAGGAAGACACCCATCATCGGTACCATTCGCACCAGAAGGATGGCCACGCGCACCAACAAAAGTCCTCCTCGGATGAACCACCGGTGGCTCAGCTGTACCACAAGGAGCACGAGCTGACGGAAACGAGCGCACGGCAGTATGTGGCCGACATGAAGGAATCCGATTTTCGTGCCCCGTCCTGGTGCAAGCAATGCAATGCGACGACGTTGCGTTACTGTCGCTCGCAACTATTCCTGAACGATCACTGCTGCTGTGAATATTCGCACGCCAACGGTAAGTGACCACGGGAAGCATGACTCATCCACAGGACTTCGATCGGCTGTCAGCTTGCTTAAAACAGATTCACTTCCGCTCAATTAGGATTTGATTTGCAAACCGATTCCCCGTGAAGCGAGCGAGCCATGTGGCGTGCTTTCGAACCGAAAAGAGGTCACGCGATATGTGGCTGCATGTCTGGCAAAATGGATGATGTCATAGGGCTGGCCTTGAGCCTTACGGATGACCAACAAAACTAGGAACAACTTAGTTCATAGCAAATCGGTCACAAAATGCTCCAATTAGGATTTAATTCGTATTGTGATTTTATCGCAATCAAGTTATCAAATTTATTAACACTTTCTTTTTGGCTTAATAACCGCCGAGGTCTCACTGGTTATCGAATGGTTTTCTAGAATTGCTGATACTATGTAGTTGGATTGTCAGTCATCACTACACAAGATGGCATTTGAACCTTTAAAGCTGAAGTCGCCTCTAATACCGGTCCGCCCTATTGGGATTTATTGTAATTCTTTCCCCTTTTAAATGAATTTGAAATGTATCTAATCGTGCGATTGGAGGTTCCAACAAGATATTTCTACTGCACAAATATAATATTTAAATCACGCAATATATGGCCTTGGCCCTTTTAGTAAACCTCTTATTGCGCGTCTTTTGCACCTCTTAATTCCATCCGGAATCTTCACAAAACACCTCACCAATCTGTCGCGCTGTACTCGACGAAAGACGGTTGTGCATAATTCCTGCGATATGTTTCTGTTTGCCGCTGGAACGGAAGAGAATTCCGTTCACGACTCGCACTCGAGTTGCGATCATGCGGATTAAAATGATTTGTAAACGATCGCCTATAGTGTTGTGCTAGAGCAGTCTCCACCTGGTAAAGTAACCTTCACCGAGCGGGGAAAACGTTCGGCAAAATGATGCAGCAAATGGGTGGTCGTGTTCAAAAATTGTCCCCCGGGGGAGAGGAAACAAAAGCCTTTCGTTCGGTAATAATATGACAAATTGTTTCGAGGTCCGGTCTCGCGTGACGTTTGGACACGGTGGGTGAGAGAGAAGGGGACGAGTGATCTCGTGGGATGTTTGTCGTGTGCCTGCCCCATCCCCGTCAACGATAACGATAACGAGACACACTAACGCACTAAATTGCATTTACAATTGCAAAGTTGATTAGTTGCAGTTATTGTGTTCTTTCTTTTTTTCCTATTTGTTCCAAGGGAAATTTGTTCGTCATGCCCAACGATGCACGCGTCTTACCGTCAGAACCCCAGTGTGGATACTGTCGTTGTTATGCTTGATCCGATGCGGTGCGTTTGGTGTGCCATTTAGCTGGACAGCAGCGTCATTTAAAGCTGCCAGGTTCACACAGAGGCTTTGGAGCGAGTTGCGCACCTCTTTGGGAGGCTTTCTTTCTAGTGTGTCCCATTGCTCAATCATGTCTGTTCCGCTTGAAAGACGGTGGGATGGGATGGAGCAAAAAAAAAAAAAATGCAACACAATCGGAAGCAAGAGACCGACTATCCGACGGCAAGCAAACAAACGATTTGCATAATAATGTTCCTGGACGGTGTCGCGTTTGGTTTCTTCTTACAATTGTGTCAGAAAAAAGGGAAGAGAGTGTACTCTTTTAGAAGATTTTAGGTACAAGATCGTCTAAATGAAGCGAGCAAAACATCCGATCATCCGGTTAAGTTAATTATATGCGACATTTGCAGCCGCGCCCAATATTTTTTTTGGTGCAACTGTGGAAGAAACTGGAGTTGCTTCTTCTTGACTTAACGACGTACTAGGTCACGCCGGCCATGTGGTTAGATACTAGTCACTCCTCACTACGGGGTGACCGAAACTCAAGAACTGACCCTTAAATTTGAAGAAATGTTGGTTACGTTCTATGCTCTCTTGTTTTCCTAGTCGCTGAGTGGAAAATTAAGCCTAGAAAACTAGCATGCCCTTCTTATCATCAATTTGTTAACCATTCAGTGAGCTTTAGCAAATCGCAAATCTTTTGCAGGGAGTGATTCATCGCCGTTCGTTCACCGCCTAGGCATTATCAGAAATATGTTTACCATATTCTCACACTACTTTTTCTGTTGCATTTGCATCATGAATTGAAATTACTCTATGACAACCGATTGTTGAACTACGCCTTAAACAACTCAAACAAATTGTGCATACAAATGAGTCCAATCTGCAGAAAGCCGATGGACCTACTCAGTACTTTATAAATTCAAGGTCGTGCTGGTGTCGAAGAGTCGGCCCTACGTTTAGGTACGTTCAGCCAGCAGATCACAAGGAATGAAAAAATCAGATGTTTCACTGCTTACATGCAGGCATATTTATTGAGCCGTGCCTGTTGTGCCATGGCGTTTAGTCGTATGTTTTCCGTACAAAACCGCGTGGTAGAAGCCTTCAACTCTTCTTCGAATGTCCACTTTGCTGAGGTCTGTAATCCCTTCTGCTGTTGTTTCTGGTTGTCTGTCGACGGCGGATGGTCGCCATTTTTGGAACGTCCGTTGTTCTTTGTTACATGTTTTTCGGTTCTGTGTTGCTATGGTGTAATCTATTTTACCTGGCGACCATACGAGGCAAAAATGGCCCCAGTTTATGAAGACCTCGCTTTTCTTCTTTAAGATTTCTTCATTCAATCAATCTCCTACCTATTTGTTCGTAAATTAATCATGCTTTCCAATGTTCAGTTTGTGATAATTTAGACGAACTGTTGATACTACATTCTTAGTAAATGTTGTATTTTGAAGCAGAAATGGTTAATAAAGTGACACTACGAGATTGAGACTACCTTCGTTAAGGACATATGCACGCCAATTTATTCCGAAGGCAGCAGATTGAAAATTACTGCAACATTTATACCGAGACAATTGTACGTGTCTCTAATACATCAAAAAATCACACAAAATCAGTCCTGATTATTGTTTCTTGGAGAAATGATGCCCCTGGACACTAATGGATATTAAAGAGACCAAGAACGCATATCTTTGTCAGATAATTGACTAAAACAAATTAAAAATTAGTGTAGAAAGAAACTGCTTGTTAACTAGCAGAACATCTTCTACGTCTTTACGTCTTTAAATGAAGAAATCTCATGATATAAATCATCATATTTTGTAGGAAAAGTTATCATCGACCATTAGAAGACATGCTACTATCTATGTACGTGACCAAACACTGGGCTAGGCATTTGGTGCACAAATCTAGCATACAATTTATCCGTCAATCTGCCTGCCCAACTGGCGAATCTTATCAAAATACCAATAGGAAAGTTTTTGCTTCACGGTGTGCACATATTTACTCTATCTTCATGCCGGAAGCGCACCGTATCCCATGTGCGCCACACGGATCACCGAACCTTATCAAAACAACGCGTTTTGCCGATATTTAATATTGCAATCGCAAACGGCCACACTCTTTGCGAGCGCCACAATCCGTGCTGGTGCTCCCATAGCGGGAAGGACACATAAAGAAATCCTACATTCCGTTCCGTCCGTAATTTATGCGCCCTCACTCTCCCCAAAAAAAAAAAACATTCAGCCGGCACGTGTGTCTCGCGACACAAGTCACGCAAGAAGGTTGTTGAACCGTTGTAGCTCATCGTTGTCTAGGGTCCCGAAAACTTCCCTTCCGTCGTTGTTGTGGTGCTGCTAATGAGAAGAAAGGGAAAAAATGTAGGTCTCGATCAGCTCGGGCAAGGGGGAATAAAACGCACAGATGTTTGCATGAGGGACCCAACGACACTCGGGGCAGGTCCGTCGGGTTTATGCGTCGTAATAAATGTCCAAAGAAAGGACCGTTTGTGCGTGTGTGTGTGTCTGGAAGTTAACATTTGGCTACATGAATCTAGTAGAAGGGTCGGGTTGGGTTGGTTGTTGTTGTGTTGGTGGTTGTCTGCTCCGGAGACTTGAAACGAGTCCCTAAGACTTCATAAGGACACACATACGATCGTTCACTCTCGGGGTCTGAGCTGCACCTTAAGGAAAATAGACTCGCTTGTGTGTGTATGTGAGTGTATGCGAATGCCATTTTAATTAAGATTCCAGTGCAATCGTTCGATTAGCTTGTTCATTGAATTAGTGTGCCATTGCTGGAGGATGTGTCCGGCGAATAGCGCAGGTTTTGTTCGCTTCAATACATCTGCCCGCTAGATGATGGCGACACAAAGTGACACAGTAATGTCTGGGCAGGGCTGGTCCCATCCAAACGAATTGTGCCTTAATCTGACTCTTGGACGCAGATTCATTATGTCGCTTAGGAATCGGTTCGAACAATGCGCGACGTCTGGCGAAGGTGAGCAGCACCAGGCAGTAATAACAGCTCGCCATAGGTAAGACCGTTAACAGTTGATCAAGCTGTCAACAACGATGGGCGATCACAATCGATGTTGTAGTAGTACATCTTCCGCTTTCCATTCACTCCAACGGCAACCTCCTCGAACCGTCCTTCTTGATCTTGATGGCGAGTAAACGCGCGTGCCCTTATTCTTGGATTCATTGTGCACCCGCACAATTTATGATCGTTCGGTGCCCTTCAGATGGTCGTCGTTTGATTCTTTCAAATTTCACGATCAGTTGATCACGCCCCCTACATACTACCGGTTGCCGATACCGCTGGGATGCATGTCAGTTGCTGGAGCTTTTGCCATTAGTTACGCCAAATTGCGTCGCTCGCACAGAAACACACAGAACCCGGCAAACTTGGTTTTCCCTATTGGTATGCAGATCACGCACTGTTCCTGTTCGATTCCGACTGCATTCGCGAGTGTGTCAGCTAGCAAAGCTAGTGCGACGTGTTAGAAACCAACAACATTACGCGCCACGCGCGTAACCCAGTGCCGTACTAACCATCATCCGGGACTCAGAAATTCGATACCCAAAGTAACTGGATGCTTGAACAACTGGTACCCGATGCCCTTCGAATTGGGTATCGCCAGCGCTAGTAAGTAGCCCCATGGTGGTAATCTGATACCGATTCTGATCGGAATTATCTAATTCTGCCTTGAAGTCAATTCCCCAAGAGCAACTGCAAGACCACCAATAAGCGTCATTCTAGCCGGTAGCGTTAATCCGATGAGTTTACGCCGCATTTCCATTGCGGATGCGCAACACAATTAACGAGAGATAATAATAATAACGATAAGGAGAGGGGCAACAGTGGCCTCCAACGAAATTGGACGGCCAGTATGATGCCGCAGTTTGCCACTTTTCACCCTCATTAAACATTCTGGGTTTGTTGCTTAGCGGGAGCAGCACATGCTTGGTTTCGGGCGGCTCCCCGTAATCGGAGACGATCGGTTTTTTTTTTTTTTTTTTTTTTTGGGAAGTTGGCTTAGGTTAGGTTCGAAGGCGGTACGGTGTACGGTTGAGCGAAAGTAGCGCCAGTAGCTACCGCTACACGGGAATTTAATCGGATTAGATGTTTCGGGGGGGGAGAGTGGGGTGGAAAAGTGTACGTTTACTGCACGAACGGCCAAAGCCGTCGATGGTTTTTGGACAATTGTTTACGAAAGTTTGTAATAAAATTTGCAGTAGTTGAGGTTGGGAAAATAATAAAACCATCGGGAAGGATTGTAGTTGCAATCTGTTCGCAAGTGATCTTCAACCAGCGTTTTAGTAAGCCGCATAGCGGTGGAAGGTGGATGACGAGTTCTCAAGGCCTAGAGAGGACCTTTCAAGTCGTCCAAAAAGTTCACTTTCTTTGAGAAAAAAGTACTCACTGACAGGTAATCAGAGGAAAGTTCTCGCGTCATGCTTACGTACGTGTTTGTACGATGATCTCACCGTATCTGAGTACGTCTGCTTTAAACTAGTCCGGCTGCGGTTGACTGATCATTCTATTAGAATGGTACTGCTAAGTGTTTTTGAGGTCAACATTGTATAAAGAGTTCCTGGGTGAGCCTTTTTCGCAAATGGATAAACTCCTATTTTCTATTAGTTCGCGCGGTCCCTCGATCGTATATTATTGATGATCCTCAAAAACTCAGATTCCTTCCCGTGACTTTTAGATTGAGTAAACGGATTGAACTAGATGATCTAAAAGATTCTCTACGTACTGAAGAATCACCCATTAAACCTAGTAACTCTCCATCGATTTGCAAACGTCCAATTACGGTTGGTAGTTATTTCTGCCCATAAAGAACAACATCTACTAAATGTGGGTAATCCAAAGTTCATATTTTAATTCCAGCACCATACAGCAGTGTAAACTACTCACCATTTAACTGTGCGATCTGGTGCTGCAATGGGATTTCAATACGCCTCGGTGTAAATTAAAGCATTTCGCAAAAGAAAACATACACAAACACTTCTTATCCTGGCTGTCCGAAACCTTTGGTACCTGTGTTCCATGTTTTGGGGGAACGCGTGCGTCTATGCGTCTGTTCTATGACCATTTCACACCAACGCATCGTGACTCATGTAATGTTCGTTCGCCGAGTTCCAATGCACTGATGATCGTTAGCTATAAGAATCACCACGCACGCATACCTCCTAATGCCGTATTATCTTGCCTTTCCAGAGCAACTGCCATGGATCTCTCACACCTGTCATCGTAAGTTGGAAGCGGTCTGCACGGTAAACGCCGGATCGTGCAGCAAGTACCGTGCGATCAAAGAGTGTTGCTGCGATCTAGAAACGAAGCTGGAGTGTAAGTACCTTGTTTGCTTGCTTTTTTCTTTCCTCGATCTCCCTGGGGTCTTCTATTGGAAGGAAGTGTTTATTTAACCTTAGGCAGATCGATAACGAGCACAACACCACACACCAGCGCCGTAACAACGAGTATCGATTTTTTGGGATATGAACTCCACCTTCTGCGGCCAGATTAACTCTCGCTCGCTCTCTCTGTCTATGCATCTGTACTGGAATGAAGATCGGAACCGCTTATCGACGTTAGACCGATCTTCTAACACAAACCAGAAGCTGTGTCCACCGCTTTCGCACTTAAACATACACCCTGCTGGGAGCCACTCATGGCACTTAATAGGCGCTCAATAATCATTCGCCCATAATCAAGAGGATCACTGGTTGTTGCACGGGCTGTTGTTGTGCATAGAGATTCGGCATTGCTGCACCCACAAACCTCAATATCTCTTGCACGAGTAGGTCAATTCGGATTCAAGCTGCTGCAAGATAGACAGGCACCACTAATTCGGTGCGAGATGATGATTATTCGGCTTATTAAAGTAGCAATAAAACTGATCGTGACCGTGCTGCTACTCTACCCGTTCGAAGCGAATAGGTCATGTTCCGTTTCGGATGATGTGGAGTAAATATTTACACGCACATAAAACCACCGGAGAAAACATGGCTCTTCTAGAATGAAACGCTGCATTTTCGCCCCGAAAAAAAAAAAATCAATACGGAGAAGGACACCACGTTGCAGTCGTTTGTTTCCGGGGGAGGGTGATGAATGCGATGCGACTTTATGTGTGATCGCCGCATGAAGATTTTAACGACACCGAACCGATCCGCTTATTGTTGTTAACTAATCATTGCGTTTGTTTGGTGGAAGATTTGTGTCTTATTGACACGCGACGTGAAAGATGTGTCGGCATTCGACCGAATTCTTGTACGGGAAGGAAATAGATCCGTTTTTTACGACGCCACAAAACCTAAACACATACACACGCCAGGCTGAGGCAGAGAGAACACGCGCAGCAGCAGCAACAGTTGGCAAAAAACAGTTGCTCACATTTAAATTGGGACAGCCTAATAATTTCTTCCCATACGACTGGAACGGCTAGTGAGTCAGGTTAGGTGCCATAGAACGTAACAGATGGAATATTCGCTCAGTGGCTTGTCCTAAATTATTTTGCAAAGAATTTAGCGAAGGAGAGCCATCATTTGGGATAAAACATCGCCGTGCAATGTGATCGTTTCAGTGTCTTCAATGGGAAGTTCTTATTAGTTCTTAGAGAAGCAACAGTTTTTAAAAATACCATATGCATTTCTGACCTTCTTGACTCAAAAATTTTGGGATATAACAAGAATATTTAGCAATTTCTGATAGCTCAATCCTCTGTGGAAAATGATGTGGCCGTTACTTAGCTATGAATGTTAATAAATGGCATTAATCCTGAGAGTCAGCTATCTAAATCATTGGTGGTTTGTATTCAGATTTTCAGTGAGCCTTTTCCTTATTTGAATCGTTTTAGCCCTCACGTGTTAGTAAATTTATGAGAGGTCCCAAGTGATAGTAGACCAACTGTATACTAAGCGAAGTAACCACGAAATACACCACTGAGCGCAGTTTTGGATCAGTTCGTGCTAGTCGTTTAATAATATGACTGATTTTCGTACGTACTATTATGACAAGCGAACTCGTTGTTACACCGGAACACAGAAACGTTTTGGGAATTCATCATCGCAACCGTACACCGCATTCCTTCTCATCTCATCCCAAGAATGTTCTGTTAAGTTTGAAACCTTGCATCTTCTCGCTTGTAAAGACATCGAGAGTGATCAAAATTAAATTAGGTCGAGGTTTGTGAAAAAGCAGCATAAATCGTTCCACGCTTCCAACTACTACTCCTCCACCTCCAGCTGAGCCTGGGTGCGAAAGGAGGAAAATATTTAAATCACCGTTTCCCATCATTCGTCAGCTATCGAAAAGTAGCGGGCTGAAAAATGTGATCCTCGGGGGAAGTTTTCTGTGTAACACGCTTTCCAACGAGACGTTAATCATTATTTTCCATCCAGAGCGAAACCTACCGGAGATTTGTGAACTGCCGACAGACAGTTGCTGTTAGGGGTGGGCTAGGCTTCAACAGGTTCAGCCCGCATTTAACACCTCCATGTTTATGGGATGACTTTGCGGACCGACCGACCGAATGCTTGGTTCGATTCAATTGACTGACTGAGTGCGACGGATGAATCTGTCGGGCGCTACCGTGTATCGGTAAACAAACACCTTGCATATACACTGACTGGAAATAGATCATGTGACGACGATTCGATCTTCAAAGAGGATCTGATGAGAGGATTATTAGGCAAGGGAAGGTGGGAAGGTTTGGTGTTACACACGAAAGTGCAGACCGTTTATCACTTCTCTGGTCTGGTAAATATTGGTACCTTCGTCTGTCACCGTGGAATCCATTTTGGTTGCCGATTGAAGGTGATGTTGATATGGTTGTCGGCATGCCCGATCGTAACATTTCAGCTGTGACCTTGAGCGACGATAAGCATACATAGGCCGGATGTTGCGCCATGAAGTTGGGAGAGAAGAAGAGAGAACAGATTTAACCTAATTTAATGTACATTTTCACTGCTTTCTTACTAACTTACTTACTTGTTAGGCTAGAACCGATGGGTAGTTTTGACCTGTTGCCGAAACCTATTCATCACAACTTGGGTCTACCACGCCTCCTCTGTCCGTGTGGGCTGCTTAAAAAAGAATTTGCGGGCTGGGTTGTCCGGTGTCATTTACATGACATGATCAGGCTTTAAATTTCTGACTTTCTCTAAGTACTAACCTTGAATTAAAGTGGCATCCAAATGTATGAGGATATCTGTCTATGAAGGTTGCAATAAAAAGAGAATAATTAAACGATTTTTATGGTCTAGAGGACGGCGATCGAATGTGGGAGTTATCGAGGACTTATGTAGCATGTTTGAGAATAATTTCAGTCCTTGATCCCCGAGATGCTTTTCGTCTTATCCGAGGACCCATGCTCGAGGCTCTCTTCGGATGCTGTTGCGAGTGATAAATCTAGCAAAAAATCTCTGAACTTGCTCAAGCAATATTTAATAATAACCACGAGCAATATTTGAATAATTACCAATGAACAAAATACAGCCTTTTGGCCGATGGTCAGTCAAATAATCTTCAACGCGCTTTACCCTGGTGAGCAGGGAGTCCGATCTCGTTGAATTCGTTGATTCTTCCAGTACTGAGTAAAGGTTTGTCGTGATCAAGAACCCCTTCATCTTCCAAAACTAACTCTACCAGCAGTTATCAGAGGTATTATTCCAACCCATAGAGACACACAAAAGCAAGTTGTAACTGCAATGTATGACTTGTAGTTTGCACCCCCAATGATCTACAACAATGAGTGACAAATTTTCCCCCCTTCACGTTCATGTGAGCAAGATGTTTGGGGTGCAATTTACACTCATTGCGTACATACTGTTACGCGATGCTCATGCTAATTGGATAGGTAAAACAGAGGTCTTATCACACATCATATCTGAAATGTCATTAAATGTTTACAACAGGCGCACCAGAACCTCGCGAGAATCGCTCCAAACTTTGGCAGGTTGTCCGCACAAGATAATTTCCGTGGCCTCTTTTTACGTCATCCCTCTTTTCTCATGCTGCGCGTTCAAACTTAAGCCACGTGCGTTGTTGGTACATTGACAGTGATAATATTGTACGTTGACATTCGCGGGCGCGCGCGACACTGACCGCAACCACTGATCGTTGTGATCCACATTTCTGTCCCCGTAACCATGACATGGGCGGCATGGTTTCTCTCGATCGGGAAATAATCCATTAGCAGGAAAGTGCTAGCATTTCGTAACCTAAGGTGTCCCCTATCCAAGGTTCAACGTGTGTGCGGTTTTGGGTCCCTTCAACAAATGGTTCCTTTCAGAGTGTGGATCGGATTTCTGACGTGCTTTAAGCGATGCTTCATGATCTCTAGATTAGCTTCCCGGGCGAGGGATTCTTTTCCGTAGGTTATGAATAAATCAACTCCAATCTTTTCGACACTTACACACACACACAAAAAAGGGTGTCGTCATTAATAACTATTAACTTAAGAAAGGCGAAATGATCACACTCATAATACTTTTTGCCTGCCATTCTTCTTTTCACAGTTAAAAACAAATACTCCACGGGCTCCATCGTACTGCCAGCAAGGATTCTAGTGCCTCTTACCCTCCTAAGCTGGACTGTGCACCGTTTCGCAACCCTCAGCTAAGCTAAACCAACCGGTGTAACATGTTCGTTCGAAGATTCGTCCGACAAGGAGTCAAGGAGAAGTTGTGCGTACTTAAAGTGACCTTATCAACAAGCTTCACGGGTACTCATCATGGATGGTCATCAAAAGAAAAGCAAAACATACACACCCCAAGGGGTAGCACTGTAGCATTCGTCATGTAACGTTAGCATTCCGCCCCCCCCCCCCCCCCCCCCAAAAAGTGTCATAATTGGAAAAATTGTGTCTGCATTCGTTTCGCGAATCATGGCTAGTGATGGTGTCGAACGCCATTTAGGCTTTAGGAGCGATGTGGTTGATTTTTATTTAAATTTTGTTCGTTTATATTTCGTTTTTATTGTTTCATTGGTTAGTTTGTGTATAAAAAAAAAAACAAATCATAGCCAAACTACGATGCCTAAAAATATAATATTAGCAAAGTATTGTCCCACCTGCGAAATTTGTGAAGGATGTAAGATCCTTTACAAAATTGTTTATCTATCGTAATTGGAAATATCGGAGCATCGAATTTTAAATTGGATTTCTCGTTACCTGTATACCGAAAAAAACCGTTGTTCAGAGCAAAAAGGTATTGCAAAGTCATTAGTTTTAATGGTATTTGTAAACAACTAATTAGGTATGTGAAGTTACAGCTAGAGTGCGTACCAAATAAAAGCTTTGAATGAAATTTACACCAAATAGCACGAATCAATCTGAAAGTATGATGACAAATCCACAGAATAGAATTTGCCGCAGGCCAAGTCATACATACAGGATCAACTATCTTGATCGACTTAGGACCTGCTCAGGATTGAGCATGCCGTGGAGACATGGTCAGGTAATCAACTTGTTTCCAGCAATCCTAATCCAAGGCAGCTACATTCATTCATCAACGGCTGCAACCGATCTTAAATCAAGGATCGACTTCGCCTGATCCATCCAGTAAGCTCACTATAAACGATTTTCCTGAACAATGTTATCTTAGTTATTACGATCTTCCCAAGGTAGAAAAACTCGCCTACCTACCTACCACCTTGGGATCGTCGCCGTGAGATCCATCATTGTATCCTTCCCTTTAAAATACGGTTGTAATCCTGGGTCCGCGTCTCGACATCTTCATGTCCAAGCGTATGCGAGCAGTAGGACTACAAATCTTCTGCGCAGCCGTTCGTACGACGCTGCCAAAGTATCCTCTAGCAGTAGTGTGAGACTATTTCAAAGCTAGTCGTCGGTTTTTGAAGCTGACTTTGGGCCCAACATTGGTAAAGTTTAAAATGACTTCAACCGGTATTTATTAACCGGGCTGGTTGATTTCTACATTATTTTGATAATAATAAACCAGATTAATGTTTAACTAGAGATTTGGATCCTCTTACACGGTATTTGTGTAAGCTTCAACTACAAACTGTCGATAGATTTAAATATTCCCAACGGCGCATCGAGCTTGTGATCCTGACGTACAGATGGCGCTTATTTCCCGAACACTGGGTTTGAAGAGTTGTTTCGTATCCATTTGTTTTACACTCTCATTATTATAAATCGCTTTATGATATAAATGCTAGAATGTCGTATTAATTAAAATTATTCTCTTTAAAACATATAAGTAAACATAAAAAAATATTGAACAAATTTTCGATGTTTTAGCACCAATTCGCTCGCCAAAAAATGGCACACAACACGCGATTGACAGTGCAACAAATTGTTTACACACTGCGATGCGTCATTCGATTGGAAAGGAAACAAAAAATGTGACCGTCATTAACCGCCAAACGCTTAAAATGAGTTCGTTCCCGTTTCGTAGATTCGTGTTCTATAGTGTTCTAGTAACTGTTCTGTACTTACAACCCACTGCCGGAGACCGACCTGATTCACGATGGATTAAACCCGGTGCTTTGGATCGGTGGGGACAACAGCAGCGCCTTCGCCCACAAACTACCGATGGAGAAGCTTGTGCGGCTCAAACAGAACCAACGCAATGTGACTGTCCACCACCAGCACCACCGGAACCAACTACTTGCAGTGCAGACATTAGCGAAGATCAACGGCTAGCATTGGTGTTCTACCGGAAGCTGATCAAAACACTCTTCGCACGCGACACACTCTCGGTGGATGGAACAGCGGAAGAGCAAGACCATATCTACACGACATCTTTGCAGCTAAAAGTCTCCACCCGGCAGCTGGACAAGCTGCTAGACGATTCCTGCTCCGCCCGGGAGATTAATCTGATCGTGTCGGCTGTGCTGGAAAAATCGGCCCTAACTCGACGGAGTACAATTTTCCGCGAAAATCAATGCGAACGCTTGTACAACTTTCTGATGCAATGCTTCGAATCGAAAGTTTTGCACAATCTACTGCCGGTCGGGTTGCTTATCGCGGTATGCTATCTGGTGCGCCTTGTTGCTCGCATAACACGGATGAATTCGTTTCTCGTGTTGCTGCTGCTGGTGTTTAGCATTAATTTCTGCACCAAATGGAAGGAGTGCAACGAAGATTTGGCAAGGAAAAGCTTGCAACACCTAGAAACGCCTCCACTGACCTCTACCCTTTGGTTGCGTACTCTCGACATGGTTGGATTTGGAACTCGTAGTGACCAAAGTGCGCTTCTAATTTGCGATCCAATGCAGGTGTTAATACAATCGACGGTTTCCATCCAAGCGGAGTACTTTAAGAGTATGTTCAAAGAGCTACTCGATGTGTTCGAGAAAAGTACACAAGGAGCCGGTTGGTTCCAGAAGATTATGACAGGAATTTTGCTGCTTGGTTTCAGCTACATGGTGCTCACCTCACTGTTGACAGTCGGTATTAGTAGCGGGTTTAAAATGGTCGGTACTGTGGTTAGTGCGGGATTGCAAGCATCTCGCAACAGGGTGGCCATTGATGATAGGACGGCGGCCAATAACGGGCAGCAGCAACAACTGCCATCAGTAAATTTAAATATTCACATTGGTGAAGGAATAGCAAGAACAGTTCCGCTCGCGGAGCTATTACGTCAAGAAAGTCAACGCATCGAGATAGTTTCCGAGCAGCTGCCAGAAATCGAGGAAAGTGCAGTACAAACGGACACCAAATCAGATGAAGTTCCAGCCACCACCACAACCACTGCCTCGGACCATTTGGAAGAACCGAATGATGACATACTCGCTAAAAACCAAACAAACGAAGAAAAGTAACGTAATTGTTAAGTGTAGATGTGTTTTTGTGTCTAATTTATAATTTAACTGGGGGCAGGTCCCATAAAACTCGGCTTATTTTCTACTTTCGAATGTACATATAACAAGATAGAAAAGCTCCCTCAAAAACCACTTTTGTTTCTTTATGTTTGCACATGTTTCCTGCTTTATGATTTTTTGTTATAAAAATACCAACTAATGTTCAGCGTCAAAGTGTGTAATATAAATAAAAAGAATTAAAAAATAAAACGCTCTTTTCGATTTTATCCTACAAAAATGTTTCGTTTTGGTACCTTTTTGTCACATCCATCAGTTAGGGTGTTAAAATATTTCGTGTTCAGTCATTTTAACGGTTGGATGTAAGCCAAAGTAAAAAAAAAAGGAATTACTTCATTCTTCCTCGCACACACGCCCCAATAGAATCCGATTATTGCCTCTCGAGGGCCTCTTTAGCACTATCTAATCACTAGCCTATTGTATCTTCTTCGTCCATGCTTTATAAAAATCTTTGCTCTGGACACTGGCGATTATCATTATACAAAAGTATTTAGATTTAGATAAGAAAATGGTGAATACAAAAATCGATCGATGTTATGATAATAAAGAAGTAATATAATCATATTCTTACGAGTTAAAAGAAAAGCTAGAAGCTATCATCATTCACCGATCGAAACCGGCACAGCACTCTGGTCGCCATCCTCTGGCGACGGTGGCGCTCTTGAGTTTCCGGCGAGAAATGAAGGTGAGCTAGAAAGATGTATGAAGTGTGGATTTATGAGACGGAATTGTTTTGGTTCGTCGCTACCGCAAAGCGAGGCCATCATTGGTAGCATTGATAGCTGAGCATCGTACAGTAACGGGCCGATGAATGTATCCTTCTCGCAGCTGGACAGTGCGTTGCTGGGAAGTTCTGTGGAAAAGAATTGGAAAAAATATGGTATTAACAACACGCAAATAACAATGTTGGATTCAAATCTCATTCAGATTGCTCAGGAACATTAGACAGAGAAGATGTTGTCTGGTTATAGGCAAGAATCTAACGGTTTGTGGAGACGCAAAGGAAAATATTTGTAACGATTTGGAGAATTTGATTACCATTAGGCCTCCATAAGATTTCTTCCTTGAAACCTTGGGATGTGATTGGCTTCCGTACACCTACCATGTTTAATGAGATCAGTCGAAATATCCAGCTGGTGGTCGATCGGGCTTCTAACGCTAAAATCACAATCCACTTCCAGTGGCACCACCCTGCTGCTGCTGCTACTGCTGCCACCATTACTAACCCGATCCACGGGTTCGTCCACTAAATTCCGCAACGAACCACTGCATAGCTGCTCCAACGGTTCCGGAATGCTTAGCTTCGATTCGTCGGACGGCAAACACTGAAAGATGTCCACGATTTCGTCCGCTAGTGGCTGCAGCAGGTCCTCCTTACACACTAAATTGAGATCAATGTTGGAACTTTCACTAAAGTACGGCAGCGACTCGTCGTCCTTCAGCACATCCGGCAGCGGTATCTTAACCGGTCGCTTTTTCGTGCTCCCGGTAGATTCCGATAGTTCCTTCTTCCGTACACTAGCTCCTTCCCCGCTCTTTTTCTTCGTCATAAACTTTGGCACACTGTCCAGCTTTTCTCCGGTACGATGATCTACCTTGTGCCGACGCCGGATGTGCTTCAGCCAGTTGGGAAAGTTGGTAAAATCGCGCGTACAGTATTTGCACTTGAACGGCCGCAACCCAGAATGGATGTTGCTGTGCTGACGTAGCTTCGAGCTGCTTAGGAAACCTTTATTACATTCGGGACACACGAACGGCCGCTCGTTGTTGTGTACCGCCGAGTGTACCTTTAGGCAGCGTTCCGTTTTGTAACATTTGCCACACAGCTCACACCGGAACGGTCGTTCCTGTGAGTGATAGTTAAGATGGCGCTGAAGGTGTGCCCTTTCACAGAAAGCTTTATCACACTGGTCACACTGAAAGGGACGATCGCCAAGGTGCGTTTTATGGTGCTGAATGAGGTTTATCTTCTGCACAAACGTTCGTCCACACTCAGGACAGGAAAATTTCGGACTTTCCGAGTGTATTTTGCGATGAGAGTAGAGGCTACCGGTGGAAAGTGATCTGCAGAAGAGAAAGAATGTGTTTTAATCGTGAGCAAACATGGGACAGAAACTAATCAGTCCACATACTTTCCACAGTCTGGACATTCGACCAACTGTTTCGGCGTTCGGTGCAGTTTTCTAGAGTGTTCCTTAAATTCGGCCTGCGTAGCAAAAATATCGTCACATCTAGGACAGGGTATTACTTGCAGCTTTACTGCGCCACTTTTCGACGAACCGGAACCGTTGTTGGGTTGATGGATATTTTGATGCCGTGTTAGGTCCGACTTTTGATGAAACGTTTTCGAACAGTCCGGACAGGTAAACCGTTGATTGGCGCTGTGTCGGTAGGTGTGCAGCTGGTACGCCCGGTACTGTTTGATACGCTTGCCGCACACTGTGCACTCATAAACCGGATCTTGGTCGTAGCTGGTCCGGTAGTGCAGTTCGTACGTTGCTCTTGAGGTAAATGTTTTCCCACAGTTGCAACACTTGATGCTCACTTTATTTCCCTTCTTTCCTTGGTCTCCTCCGTCAGTGGTCTGTTGCTCAATACTGCCGTCGTCTTCCAATGCTTTACGCAGTGGCATACCGTTAATGTCGAAGTACTTGGTGGGCGATGTATTTTGCGGTTCCATTACTAGCTTTAATTCGTTTCCTAAAAGATAAGACAAATATATGTTACTTAAACTACACCACCAACCTTTTGTATCAATACATACCCTGCTCTTTCTGCTTGCCATTAGCGACACCTTTTCCCGATTTTTCATTTTTCGATGGTTGTTTTGTCCCATCCGAAGGCGACCCATTTCTCTCACGATTCGTTACCGGCAAACACTTTATTCTTCCTGCATTGTCCATTATGCATTTATGCAGTGTGTCTATGCACCATAGAACATTAGCACCCACCCTCCTTACCCGGAAGAAATCAAAACAAACAAACCGGGCAGATCGCAGACGTCTGCAAACGCATTCAAAACATTCGTCCCGCACAGCAAACCGAAAAGTGAGGTTAGGTGTTGTTTCGGGCGGAAAAACTTTACCACTGCTTAAATCGGTTTAAACTTTACTTGAACCGTGCTTCGTTATGTTACACAGGTAGCAGTTTGATTTCTCGACAATATGATGATATTTTTTGTTAGAACGCTTCTATAAAACATTAATAAAACAGGTTTATTTTACGCACTACACCAAAACAAACAATCACCAACGGTAGCCATCTTTCTTTTCCCATCTCCTCGTCTCTTGCTTTTCTGACGTTTCTTCTGCTTCTTCTTTCACGTTCGTTCAGTTTCGTTGCTATTATTTGACGAACAAATGGATACAATTTTATTGCTACCTTCGTTTGTACCAATTTTATGCGTATTAAATTTTTGATTAGTAGCTTTAATTTTTTTGTATTTTTTAGCCTGGAATTTAGAGGAAAAAAAGTTAGCAGTAAAAAAACATAGAATAATTTAAACGAAGTATTTTGGCAACCCTTATTGAACGAAGGCTGTAATGTCAAATGGTCTTTGTTTTGCAGTGTGCAGATCGCGCGCAACCTGTGAACATTCGTATTCTGGTATATACACAACAATTTTCTAGAAAAGATTTTGTTTCCAACATGATAAAAAGACCAACGAACAAGGACAGTGAAAATGAGATTCTTCGTATGCAGCAGGAGTTTTATGCCGAGCAAAATCGTGACGTAAACTTCCAACCCGCAGCCAAAGTGGTACGCGTGCAGCGGGATGACGAAAAGCCGGCTAGCATCGGGAATGTACGACAATCGGAGTTTGCCAAGCGTCGAGCACAACGACTTCAAGCATCGACCGCACCCGAGCCGGTGGAAGCTATGTGCACGGAGGATGAACCTACGGAAGCAACGCCCGAAGAACCAACCACAGAATCGTTGGTAATGGGAGAAGTCGTAGAACGTATTCCGGAAAAGATATTCCACGGTTCCGATGCTACTGCACCGGGCGAAGGTTCTTTCCCCAAGACGTTACACATTACGACGTATCCGGGTGTTAAATCAAATGCGACCGAACAGAAGAAAAGTATTTTTGCACAAATGATTTCGAAGGGAAAGGGAGACGCTTCGCAGCCGAGAAACTCGTCGGAACGCAAGGACAAGATCGAGTTTGAAGAAGCAACAGGAAGTGCACTACTCGAAGGATGGGACGCGACGGAGATACACAATGATAACATGCGTAAATTGAATCAAATGTCGATCGAGGAAATCAACAAGGAGAGAAACCACCTGTTGAACACACTTGATCCGAAGTTGGTGGAGTTTCTGAAAGCGCGCAAAAAGCCCAGCACTGATACTAGTGTTAAGGATCCGGTGGTCGAGAAGCAACGTACGGAGGGTAAGAAATGTTCAAATCCCGCTTTGGTTCCAGCCGGTATGGAGGTGCTAAAGGAGAAGGGATCCGAACAGTGGATAAACTTCGACGTACTGGAACCGGAAAAGCTCGAGTGGACGAAAGATATCGAGCGCAGTGTGAAAGAGCTCAATCCAGGCGAATCGTATGAAGCTCGTTTCGATTGGAAGGGTGTTTTACAGCCGTACGTTGCTGGATCCTCCAATCCCGAACAATCCCGAACAGACGATCGAGAACTCTATCTCCATGGCGACGATGCCGAGCGGCCCGGGTACACGCTGCAGGAACTGTTTCGCCTGGCTCGCTCGAACGTACTACAGCAGCGTATTTCCGCCCTCGGAGCCATCGCTGGAATGCTAAACATTATGAACCAAGGGTTCTACGATGGCGTGCTGGAGCTTCCAGTGTCGAAAGTGTTTTTCTTCCTTCGATTTGCGCTCGATGAAAACACACCTTCCGTGGTGGAAGTTGCGTCGCGAGCGCTGGCGAGTCTGTTCTACAACGATACCGACGAGATACTGCTCGATACCCTGTTCGATTCGGAGTACGGCATGATCCAACCGGAGTTGGCACTTAACATCACTCACAGCCACGAAGAAGAACGACATCAACAGCAACAACGCATAGCAGCAAGCTTCGGGGCGATGAATCTGACTGGCGATAGTTCGCGGGCCCCGCGGAAAGCCCACTTCAAAGCTAACCTACCCGATCCGGACGATCCGGACGATGTGCATAATCGCGAAACGATGAACGATTTCCATCTGGCCGAGACAGACCTGATCGAGTGTTTGGCTCGAACGAACATTCTCGAGCGCATCCGATACATTTTGTTCGCGATGAAGCCGGAAGGTGCAACGGTAATTAATTGTACGAAGGTATTGATTCGATTGGCACGCAACAGTGAACCGATGGCGTTGAAGATAGCGACGAATGAAGCACTTATCGGTGGGTTGGTGAAAAACTATCTCACCTCAATCGAGTGCAGTGATAGGGAGCATCAACCACAGCACGTCGTGTTGAAGCTGATGCGCATCCTTTGTGGATATCGGCATGATTTCTATCAGCAGTATCTGAACCGTTTCCATGTAGTAAACCTCGTGAAGCGATATGTCTTCAGCCGGAAGGATATTGATGTAAGTACTTTGTGTGAAAATTCACTCAAACACGAGATTGGGACTTTCTTTAAACGATTAAATTGTTGTTTTTTTGTGTATTCTTGCAGGTAAACATGATTCAAATACAGATAGAAGCATTCCGCTTCTTCCGGTTGCTGTTGCAATGCAAGCCGGTCGATGAATTTTACAGGTTAGTGGACTTAATTCCCAAACAAGTAATATATTACTCAGTACATGGTTACCTACATACATTACCCAGTAAGGGCTGAGATTTTACTGGTTGCATATCTGTTTTATGGTTATCTGAATGACGCATAAAGTGGAGAGTGCCCTAAGCCCAATCCTATTTATTTGAATTGTTAATGACTGCATCAATGTCCTCCCTATTGATGGACATCTTTTATTTGTTGACGATTTAAAAATAATGAAAAAGGATCTGTAAATAATTTGGTTGGATGAAACGCTGTCGTTCAATAGATGAAGGAAAACACGTGAACATTTACCTCAAGAATTGTGCAATATTTAATCCTCATTTCATCTGAATTATATTTCCAATTTGAATTAGCTTTATAATTAGTATGGGTCCTGTACACGGTTGGGGCTGTCCTTAATTGGTAGTTTGAAAAGTAAAGATATTTATTTCCGTTGGATGGAACTGTCCGCTTTACCTGGATGCTGAAACTGTACCTTATGTATTATTTAATAGTAGATAAGTCAATATATCCGCATTCATTCCATCACCAAAAGGTGACAAAACTTGATAACTTCATCGTGCGCACTGAAGTAACATTTGACCGTTTCGTAGGCGGTATCGCATTTATCCGGCATAACTGCAAGCATAAGCAAATAGATGTTACCGTGCTTTAAAACAGAATTCTGAAATCCTGATGAAGCTCCATCTTCTTACCAATGTGACTACACTCGCGAGTTAAATGATTAACCGCTTCCTTCACATCGTCCGGGATGATGTACAGCAATCGATCCAGCAGGATACGCCCCGTGTCCTCTTCGATCACATCAATCTTGTCGAACAGGCAGTGTATGTAACACTTCACAGCCGGATCACTGTGAACGGTTCCATCCAAACATTGGCGCAACAGTTCCTCCGATGCGCCCGACTCAGCGACACAGATATCGTGCAACATTTTCGCCGGCTTCTTGTACCGGTCCGGTATTTCGAATGCCTGATGGTTAGTGGGAAGAGAAATGCTACAAAATCAGTTTCCTGACAATTGTGGTGTTGGAATTAAGAGAAAAAAGAAAATAACCGCGTTTACCACCCAGATGTCATTGGGAAAGGGTTGCAAAAACCTACCTCCAACAAATTTGGTCAAAAACAGTCACTGTGACATCGTTAAAAAGTATTCAGTCAGCGTTGGTTTGATAGAAAGTTGCTGCCCGCAAAACGGGAGGCAGAAAATCGGCTTTAAATGGAGTACAAAAATCCATCCATGTTCCGTGTCAACTGGTAAAGAATTAGTAACCCACAGTAACATGTTCGTGTTACATTTCGCTCGGTTGTTGGGAAGTTCGGAAACTTTACAACGGAACATGAGCAGTTTGCAGTTTGTTTTCAGGACATATCACCACCGGAAACAGAACAGAACACCCGGTGACACCTTTGTTTAAAAAAGAAATACTTTGGAAAAACACGAATTCAATCGATCGAAAGATCGAACCGAAAAGCGCAGCAGATTGTGAAAAGCTGTCGCAAAAAGAAGGGTATTATGACGCAAAGAACTCAACCGGGACACATGGTTCGTGTGTACGAGCTGAAACTTGTTTTCTGCCTGCTTTGAAAATACGGGAACTTTAAGTGCGGAGGTAGAGATTCATCCGAAGAAAGGTTTCTACTGTGCCAGAAAGTTTTTGGCCAACATTGTGCCAGAGTGTTTGTTTGTGCCCTAGAAAGGCGGGGCGATTTTTTTCGAGCACCGTGAATAAAGGCGCTGGCATCATCGTGCTCGAATGATAGAAAGCTCATTAATGCAGCTCAACACACCAGATTGGGTTCCTCCGGATCGGTCGGGGAGGGATAGCATCCAAATTCTTGGGAAATTCAGCCTCCCTGGGAGATGTTTACCTACCAATTACATCCACATTGCCGATTCGATCCTATGGAACCCGGGTGGATATAGTAAAGCCGTTCCCGGAAAAGGGGGAATTTACCATAGCGTTGGCAAATGTTTTTATTAACATGTTGTTGCCAAAAAAAAAAATAACTCGACCGCGTCGGCCCAATCAGTAATGATAAACACTAGCTGGGAAAAAGTTTTTCTTCCATTGCTTTGAATTTTTATTTTTGAACTCGCGCCATTCTCTACCTTTTTTTCGCGAACTCACACTCATCAGTTTTTTTTATTCATAAAGGACGGCCAGGCCGTATTGCTCTGCGAACTCACACTCATCAGTGGACGATTATATGAGTCTCACTTTCCACTGATTTTCCTAATTCCTTTGCTACGTAATCGCTTCATGCACTGCTACACGAGATTCGCCCAGGAAAGGGGGAAAAGTTTAGCGAAACCTCTTGTTCCTTGTCGTCTTTCCCACAACAAGACGGAAACACATCGACACAGACACTTGTGGGCGGAACTCGGAGCAGAATATGGCACAGTAATCGTATGCAAACAGCGTACACTATGCGTGCTTATCAAACTTACGGCCGAAAGCACAACGTAAACCGTCAGGACGACAGCAACGATGACGCCGTGGAAAGAGACAAGGTTGTACATCTTTTCGACACCTGTTTTTTTTTTTTTTTTGCTACCGAATTCACAACCTTACTATGCACACTTCCGGCAGGTTTTTGCGTTTGCTGCCATCGGTATGATCCGTCCACGTTAACAAACACATCCGCCGATGGGCTTTTACAACTGTTGTGTCACTCGATCCGCGTGATGCTGGGTTTTATACGATGAACTGTCTGTGTGTGCCCGTGCGTGTGTGTCGATACTTCCGGAACACGAATCTGCATATCATCAGCACGAGAATGCAACTAATGCTGACTCTTCAAAATTCGCACCGAGCAATGGCTGTTCTAGGCGCAATTTAAATTTTCAAAACATCGAAATGCCTTTATTGCCTACCAACAGGCGCTTTAAACTGATGGAGATTTTTTTTATTAGACTTTTAAATTAATTCACACAAGACGCAAACAATTATCCTCATTAAGAGTGCAGCTATTAGAAGACCTTATCCCATTTCACCGGTGACGATGATACAACAAAATCAATAATCATTAAGCCCATTACTACTGTACATTACGAAAGGGTCAAGGAACCGTTCGCAAAACGTGTCTGGCGTGGGATGGAGTGGTAAGATCATAGCCAAAGAGGGAGAACGATTACATTCGCTCAATTGAATATTGATTAGAAAGTTGCGGTTTCATTGAGATGACTTCGTTACAATATCGTACGTAATAATAGAGACGATACCGGTGCTTGGCTACTTGGTAATTTGCATAAAGCTGCCCCTGTCCGCTTGGGTACGATAAATCAGCAATGCAAACGCTGGTGTGATGGCGTGTGGCGTTGACAATCCGTTACGGTGACAGCGTTTCGGTACGGAATAGTAAAATTGGTTGGTAGCCTGTTACCGATATCGTTGAGGTCGATAGAGTGCGCTATTGATTACGTGATTGCGTTGGGTAATGTTACGGTGTGTAGTACTCTGATTTACGTTCACGGCAGTAGAAAGGAAAGGTTATTATGAAGAAAGTATATTTTTTATATATTTATTTTGTTCAGTATCAACAATAGTTTGCCATTGTACGAAAATGTTACACAAAATCGAAGGGAACGATAAAGCAAGAAGCAGCCGTGGCAACTTGTGCGCAGAGGTAAGAATAAATGAAGGGACGAGAGAGAGAGAGAAACAAAAGCATCAAGAGCTCCCACGATGAAGGAAAATTGGAAGTGTGAATTACGTGTTACGAGTACAAACGGTTCGAAGTTTGATAAGTGATAGCAAATTGTCATGGATTTGCTCCAACTATACAAACGTTCAAGCATAAAGATTTGCGGAAGTTAGACAAGCAATGAGCATTAAAATTTAAAAGCCATCAAGAAAATTTTGGAGACGACAACAATCAACAGTCACATTCTTGAAGGGCTCTAGATTGGATCTACCAACGAAGATAGAACCTGAAACAAGACACGGATCAATTTTCTCAAGACCAAATCTCTCAAGCTTGGCAAGCAACAGATTTGGAATTCTGTCTGAAGATGTCCTAAAACAACAATAATGGATGGTGAGGGACGGGAATGAGATTAACCAGAAAAGATGAATGAGACACGAAAATCATGACTCTTGATCCATAAAGTAGAGAACTGCCACGAAACATTCGGTAGGAAAGGAACCTCATTGATCTTCTTGTTCTTGGCTGAACGACCTACTAGGTCACGCCGATCATTAAATGGCTTACTAGACTTCTCGATACCACGTGGTTGGATAGTCAGAGGTACCATAGTCAAAGAATTTGTCCTTTGGAGCTAAGAACAGTCAAACGCCAATTTGCTATACCATCAACACACTTGTTGCTTGTCGCTCCCTAGTGCCCGATATTTAACAAACATTTTCCAGCGGCGGATTTGATTAGCCAAGAACCCCATTTTGTGTGGCTGGGGTTGTCCCATTAAGTTTAGCAATTCATTTCCCCCAGTCTCATTTTGTGCAATTTTTCATCCTCAGCGAACTTTGGCCCGCCCTATGCTACCTGCTCGAGTGGCACTATCAGCATCTCATTTTCGACGAGGATGGCCCATTTATCATCCGCCAGCATGCCGTCGCCTTGTTAGCTCTAATTGGACCCGGGCTGCAGCAGCACCACCGGGATGCAGATGCAACAGCTTCCCGTGGTGCAAGTGCACATCTTCCACCGCAACTTGGCGAAAAACTGTTTGCCTGCTGCTCGAAATGGTTCACGGCGGCCATACGCAATGGTGCTAACGAGGTAATTAATTATCAACATCGGTACAATAAAAGCGATTGGATGAAGTGTTGCCCATGTTCCCGGTGAAGTCATTCCATTTTTCCTGTTGCTCTATCTTTCGTTTGGCTTTTTGTAGTTTTCGCAAAAGATGCTTCTGGCGGGATGTTTGTGGACGGTATCCCGAGCCCATGATGGCATCTTTGGGACGGAAACGTACACGGCGTTTCTGACGAAATATCTTACTCCATTCGTACGGAGTGAACGGTTCGGCGAAATCATTCAAACGCTAAGGTACACAGGTTGTCCGCATCAAATAACGAACAAACTAGCACTGACATGCGTTTCCAATATATTTTTACCCCTCATGTGAAATTCTACCAGCTCATCGTCACTGGTGCTGACGCACTTTGAAGACCGGACGGAGTATGGGATCGCTTCCTTACCGTCGCTGGGCGCTGTACAGGTGCGCCGCTACCAAACCATTCCGACACTAATTGTGACGAGAAGCTATCCCGTGTTTCTACTGCACGCTTTGCTACATTTGCTGCTGGAGGATGGTCATAGTACTTCGCCTGCTGCTGCTGAGCTAAAGGAGCACATTTTCGGAAGCACTTCTCATCGCCATTACTTACAGGCAGTGTGCGCCAGGACACGCTCGTCCAATGATGACCGGCGGAGCGGTGGTGCCGTTAGTTTGATTGGAAATTGGTTTGTTCAGACAATCGAGCAGCGTTATCTACTCGACGTGCTGCAGCTGGTGTTGGTAGAGGGCCGTGGAAAACGTACCACAGAGCTACCACAAGATCCCGATAGTGTAGCGCTTAGAACGATTGGTCTTCAGCTCGCTTTCTTCCTAACGTACTCACTCAGTGAAGCATTCTACCCGGCATTGGTGCAACTGTTTGATGATATTATTTTTGTTCCCGGCTACTACACCGACTCGGTCAGGGAGCAGCTGAGCATTACCGAAGCGGACATGCAACGTTGGAAGTTAAACTACAAACTACTCGCTCAAAAAGCGATCCAGAACGAGGTGAGCTTACTCTAGAGGAATGAATTTCAATCAAAAATTACCCAATTTCTCAACCCCAACGTTTCGGTTTTCACGGTCTTCCCTGCAACAGGTCAATCTCACCCCGGTTCGGGAAGGATTTACCGTAACGGAATGGAAAAGTTCACTTTTGCGCCGCAGCTGGCCATACAGTCCGCTCTATCTGATGGTGGATAAGCTGGAGAAAGGTATGCCAACGCTTGAGCTACTTACCGAAACCGCCATCATCAGTACGGGGCTTTGGTTCTCGGAGCTTGTCGAAGCGTCCGGTATCTCGATCGCTACTCCAACGGAACGGCTGATGTACCTGATGGCCGCTTTCCTCGGGCCCGACTCAAAGTTTCTCGAGCCTGATCTATCGGTTTTGATTGAACGACGACTCGTGGCCCTACGCTCGCAAACTACGACCGGTGACAATGTGTTTGATTTCGAGAGGGCAAAAATCGAAAACCGTAAAAGCTACTACGGACTGTATCAGTTGGCGCTGGATACGTTTCAAAGCTCGAGCTACGGTCACGGTGGGTTCGGATGTCTTCTCATGGTACCGCTAGCACAAAAGTACGATGTCCGCTGGCGCAATATGGTGTGGTCGGAGTATGTTGCCGTGCTACGATTTATCACCTGCAACGAGCATGAGGTAAGGGGGAGTTGGTGTGATGGGGAAGCTTGGGGATGTATCGATTTGATTAGCACCGGTTCATCCTTCGATTACTTTGCTTTGTTTTCTTCTGGTCCTGCTTGTGTGTGTGTGTGTGTGTGTAGCTGTTTGGTGAGATGGCACAGTATCTGGAGCCGGCCGAGAGTGACACCGTGCTGCTTCGTTCTTATGGACAGGCGCTCAACTCGAACCTACTACGACCGGGATCGATACCGCATCGGATAGCTCATCACCACCTACAGGCGTACCGTGCGAAGGTGAAAGTGATGCCGGCCTCGGACGGGGGCAAGCGACAGGATGCTGCACTAATGAAAGGAAACGGTGAAAGTATCGGGTGTGATAAATAAAGCGTCAATTGCGAACTCCTAGCTTGTTAGCCGCCTTGTGCGAGTTTTGCGGATGACGTGATAGTGATTTTATCGCAATCCTTGGCGTTGCGTCCTTTTCTTGCTTGGACAGCTGTGCTTTGGGGCGTGATAGGTAAGCTTTAATGGAAAGGAACACCACTGGACAGGACAGGTAAAGAATCGTAACATTATCAGTATCAGCACGGTTCGTTGCACTCGTAATGCTCGATAAATCTAATACAGAACGAAGAGAAGACAAGATTTATTTACAAATTGACAGGGAGGTTTGGTCTTTTCGGTGCCTTAAGAAAGGGATTTGTTTAGTGACCTACTGGCTGTAGCGGATATATTTTCTTGTTGTATGAGCTCGAGAGGGACACTGCTGAGAAAGAGGGACTTTATGTAAGTATCTTCCCTTTTAATGGTTCGCCGTTGGAGAGTGTGCAGGTCGTAAGGCTTCGGAATAGTGATGGCCAGAGACACTCTGGACACTTTAGGGTGGTCCAGTGGTCCAAGGTTCAAATCCTATCCGAATCGTTCTCCCGTTGCTACTACTAGTTGCTACTATCCAGATACTTGCTATCAATAACTCTCGTAAGCCGTTAGATGGGCCGGCATGACCTAGAAGATAAGTTAAGCCCAGAAGAAGAGGAAGATACTCTGGGGTTTATCTTCTTCTTTGACATTACAACCTCGGGAGGTCTTGACCTGCCATTACTGGCTTACCTTGACTTGATTGACGTGCCATGTGAAGTAATGCGTTGTGTAGAATTCTCTCATCTCCTCCAAAGGATGTCTCGATAAGGAACTCCATTACTCGAGTGACGTTCCAGTGCTTAAGTACTCACAACGGTCATGAACGCATGTGAGGTATTACTACAGCGGACATAGAAATCTAGCCACTTTTAATATGAGAAGATACAGTGGTATCACTCCATACGAAACCCTACAGAAGAAGAATGTTATTGCCTTCCGGATCACCTGTGTTTTCATGTCTAGAAATATGTTGCCGACATCCTCACAACGACGCCTTTCGCAGGTGGGATATAGTAAAGATAATATTAGCGATTTCTTACAATTTTTAAGTAAAGCTTCATGCTCATTCATCCCTGTAGGTAATTGAATGACAGTATCCTCAACGATGCCTATCAAAAATCAATCTCCGCTAAATCAAGTTCCTCAGAGTCGAATCAATAGCTGAATTATTTCAAATTTCTGTTGTCTGTTGGCTTGAAGACACAGCCATGGAAGTGATATTCGATTACAGGATCGTTCAGAGCTCTCCCGGGTAACGTCAACTCCCACCAATATTTTTGAATGCGTCTGCTCGGCAACATCTTTAAAGAACAACAGGAGGGGGGGATTTAACTATTTTTTGTTATCTCAACTTCTCCTGCACCACAAAGTGAATCCATTTGCGCGACAATGTATGTATACCCATCAGGTTAATGTGCTGCAGCACAGCATCGCTCGCAATGACTTAGGGTTATCTCGCATCCGATAATGGTTACAGTTCCCAGTCAACAGATGCCATAGGGCTCCCGCACGGGAGTACCTCTCGTTCGTACGTGAGCTTTCAGGCGCTTTCCGCCGGTCACACCGGGGGGAACCTGGAGGGCACTCGTGCGTACAATGAAAAGCACGCGTTCGAGCTCACCGAACCGTGAAGCTTGTGGCATTCCGAAGGATAAAATTTCGCAATTACCAGATGGGTGGTGTTATCCAAAGGTACACGCTAAATCCCGGCCGCGCGATCGGTTGAGTGACTTTCGATCCGCCGTGCTGTGGTGGTGAAACGTTTGGTACGCTCTTTCACGCTTGCCGAGGTGGTACGGTGTGTTCCCATCGTCATTCCCCGTGCTAGGCATTTTCCACCTTGGAGAGTTCTACTACGTTTGATGCTAGATATTGTTCTTGGCCAAACACTTTGGAAAGGAGGCTGTAGGCAAAGGATGAAGGGAATAAAAAGAAAGGAACAACAGGAGGAGGATAATGGCGAATGTGGAATCCGAAAATAAAGTTATATGTGCGTTTTTCAGCTGAAGATACAGACAAAGCAAGGCCAAGTGGGGATCCCTCACCAAGCAAGGGAACTCCTCGGGTGAAGATGAATCGAAAAGAAAACGTCGTGGGAATAAAAATAGCAACTTTGGTGTTGTGTGCTGACATGCTTTTGTTGCTGATGGTAGGATAATTTAATTTAAAGATTAAATGCCCGGAACCAAACGTAGGGCCTTAATCGGATTGGAGTGTTGCGCTTCGATTGAAAGACAATTCACATTCCCCCCAATTTTCTGCCGGGTTTTGTTGGAAGAGGCTCCTAAAGATGGCGACACATTTCGGTGAGAAATGAAGCGAATAATCGTTTGGTTAAAGTAGGTTGAAATGCGGAAATTCCCGATACAGAGATAGAGAGAGAGAGAGAGAGAGAGAGAGAGAGAGAGAGAGAGAGTGAGAGAAAGGTCTGTTTGTCATGTCTACGTTGGATGCTACGTGAACGGGATGATTAATACAGGCAAAAAAGGTGGACAATGGACCACCCTACTACACTACTGGACCTATCGGCCATCATCATCAACAATAATCGATCATTTAATCACGCATCATAAAGGATAATTATTCCGCCTAATGAGAATACATCGAGAAACAATATTTGCCGTGCCATCGCTACTGACAGCAACAGCAGTAGAACTGGGTCTCGAAGTGGAAGAGCATTTAATATTCGAACAATTAATTATCATCAATTGGCGCTAACGTGTGTGTGTGTATCTGTGTCTGTTGCTTCTTGAAACGATGAATGGCATAAAACTGGCCCGAGATGACATACACACGATCGTGAATATGTCACGTTAATGCTTGTCACGGAAGCTGCTTCTAACCGAACGATCCAAGCCCCTCAATGGCGATGACTCAAATGTCGCCGAAAGGGGTCAGGTGGCGAATAGGTTAAGTGTTTAATATGATATGGGGATCTGTGGAATGGGCGCTAGTGAATTAAACGTGCCGGCAGTTAAACACCAGTCCGCCTGGAGTGACGGTCTGCACGGTTCGTTGGCACTTGCCGATTAATGTGTCGCGACTGAACCCCGATTTCTAATGAAGAGGTCGTGGAAGATGAAGATGTTGTGCTGGGAATTAGCGAAGGAGGGCAACATTTATGTCAATACCAAATGCACCCAGGTGTGGCGTAAACATCATCATCATGTCCCTTTAACAATTCCCCCAAGCCGTTGCTCGGTTCTTTTCTGCGTGTGTGCGCACTTATTAGCATGGCTTCTGTTTATTTGATTTACACGTTCTAGCTACTTTATTTGCACATCAAAGACACGAATTGAATTTAATATACTGAATATACTGAGCGAGCTTTTAATTTGGGACTTCGGGCTTTTCTTCTCAGTTCAGAGAAGTAAAGCTACTTTTTTTGTACTATGAATAATCGTGTAATCCCAGGTTTTGAGTTCAATCCTGTTTCGTGGAACACCACCTGAGATTAGCTATGGAAGGGGCATGTATTTAATTAATTTAGACGACAGTTTTTTGCACCCTTTTTGTTGATAGTAATACTCTGGAATTAAGAACAGACGATAGCAGGAATTTCTGTCGACGAGATGGGGAAAAAACAAGCTGCTTCAACAAGGGGAGGGTCCTATTGGTCACAAACAGATCTGGTTAAACTGGCCATTCGCATGCTTTTTGGGATAAAGCCTTACCCCTGACGTCACACATCGTGTGGCGCACATGGAGCTGTTTGACTTCACGCGCACACGTGCTTCACTGTTGCCGAAAGTAGGATGATGCGTGTCAGTATCGGATTTCCCCTCCCTTAAAGGATCTCCTCAGTCATCTGGTGAATTTATTACAATGTTCTCGCCACAAGCCACAGCAAGGATACGTCGGAAATAGTCCATCCCTTTGTACAAAAATACTGCTAATTAATCATCATTCTGTGATGGGGCGAATAGTGGGCGATGATGACAGGCAGACGGATAGCTTTGCAGCCGCAAGAATTGGGCTGTTAGCCACAAAAACCTCACCACCATCACCATCATCATCATCTCCATATGATGACCGATCCAGCAGTCGGGTAACGAATCGATTTTCTGCCAACGAAACCCACCACGTCAGTGGTGGTGAGTCAATGAAGTCACGTGCCAGACCGTTGCTCGCTTCAACGTCAAAGAGTTCGGGACGGTGTGGGGACCCGAGAGATGATGATAGTTGGATACACATTCGAGGCCGTCTCACGTTGGCTTTAACCAGCACAGCAGCCGGTACTGTAGGTTGTCTGGTGGCTGCCTACAGAATCAAGAATGATGTAACACTGTACACGAATGGGCGCGCACTGTATCCAGCCGAAGCATGCACAAAGAAGGAGCTGAAGCGTGAAAGTACAGTGATGCATTTTTCACGCCGAGTGCACTTTTAATAGTTCTCCTCGTTGACCGTGATACTCGTCGAACATGAGGCAGATGATGGTAAGATGAATGAATGAGGTAGGGGAAAAAAGGAAACTACAGTGATTGATGTTTTTTTGGGCACGTTCTTCCCAGAAGGGGTTCAAGGGTTCAAGGGCGAAGATGAAATTAATGCTTTAAAGTGTGATTAAAGCCGCGGAGGCAATAATTTATCTTTGGAAACGTACCCACACAGTAAGATCGGGTTAAGTGTCCTTTTTTATGCGCGTAATTGGAAATATAAATAAGCTGTTCATGGAAAAGCGGCCTCGGCACCACACCCACAGAAGAGTTTTCTTGGGAGAAAAGTTCATTTTAGCTAGAAAATCCGCTTCAGTTGGTTTTTAGTACCAGTTTAGTACACTTCAGCAAGATGCTTCGATGAATTAGCCTGAAAGTATGCAGCACGCATAGCACGTCCTTTTCAAATCAACACGTTTTTATTACAAGTCACGAATTAGCCTCTGCTGTGTTCCGTTTTTATTTAATTTTAAGACAAATTCCGCTACGCTTATCTCGTGAAAGCTTATCATGAATGATTTGCTCACCTTACAGTACTAAAATTGTTTGCTTAACGCTGACGAATGTTACCATAATTGAAGGGACAGAGATAACTTTTGCTTTACTCACTCACGATTTCATTCAAGGCAAGGCAGGAAGTAGTTATAAAATGAGTAGTCTTTACCTTGCATACTACCTGGTGTTCTCAGAGTTATGAAACGGTGTGATGTAAATTTATTATGCTACAGTGCATGTAGCTGAAAAGCCAATGATAAGACAATCGGATGCGGTGGTACTCTCTCGTAGGTCATAATTTTTGCGCTACCTGCCGAATACAAACGGAATACATTAAAGGGTGAAACTCGCTTAGTATGCGTCAAGTGAACGACGGTATCGAAATGCTTCGATCGGATTTGGTTTGCACGTTCGAACACGAGTTCAGTCATTCAGTCACACATGGCTCGTGGCGGTATGTTTATTTTATTATGCTTTTTAAACTCTTTTCCAGCAGTCACCTGCCAGTACCCGTGGATTGAGTGACATCACAATTAATTATTGGCCCTTCGGTATGCCTCACGCCACCGCTTGAAAGTGGCTTATTCCGCCAAGCATCTCCCGGTCGGCGATTAGTTGAATCAATTTACATACAATTCGTGGCCATGGTTCCGAACGCCGCCACACCGCCAAGACATTATGCAGCAAACGATTGGAAAACGTTCCGGCCTGGTACTGAGGTTTTGCTCAACGGAGCGTACTTCAAGCACGGGAGAGCTCATCCGTCAATACGGATTATTTATCACATGACACGATCGCCTTGCTCGTGCACGTGGGGAGTTCGTTTTGGCGTTTAGTTTGTTGGGAATTTGGAGGAATACAATAAGGGGTTAGGGAAGGAGAATTGGCAAAGGTGAAGCTGGAGCGACCAGCTGACGCCAGGAACCGGAAACAATTGTGTGTTGATGTAACCGAGTACTATTTAGTGCGTTGTCGGAAGGATAGCTGAAAAGAAGGATAGTTATGTCTGGCTTATTCCTATTAGTCCCATCCGGACTGTGTCCTAAGGTGACTGTTCTGCGGTTGTTAGCGCCTACAGAGAAAGAAACGTACAGTAAATGTCCTTTAATCTACCTCTCTCTCTTGTTTTCTTGTATGGAATTGTTAGAGTTACGAGCTGAACGGTTGCTACGCAAACCGACGACTCGTGGTATTGGTGCGTTATTATCTTGATCGGTTCCCTCGTTTTATTGCATTAAACGCACTAAACCCATCTGAAAAACAAGAAACAGAACGAGTTTTGCAGCTCGAAAAGAAGGGATTGTGAAATGAAAAAAACGCATCGGAAGGGTTAAAATGCGTAATGCGCCGGAATATCTGCATGCATTGCGCGTTGTAAACAAAGAGAGAGAGAGGGAGAGAAAACGAATACGGGCACAAACGAGAGAGCGTGCGAGAGAAATTTGACAGCTGTAAACGCACAGAGCGCGAGAGAGAACCAGCAAAAGCCGCGTGCGTGCGCGGTCGACTTTCGGTGTATAAAACCACGGTTCCGCAGAATTGGCGGCTTTTGTTTAAACGTGTCGTTCGCCAACAGCAGCGGTCCGGAACTACTGGTTGCGGGTCCGTCCCCGTCTTTTCGGCGCGATATTTTGCGACATCCAACGGCAACCGAACCAACGGCACTCCCCCGATCGAGGTGAGTTTTTCGCGGTGCGCGTGTAATTGAGCATGACCGACCGAGCTTCGAGACAAATTTGCGTCCAAAGTGTTCCAACACACACCACACACTATCAGTGAGGGTGAAACCAAAATGTAAATTATAGTGTCGCCGCGTGTGTCCCGGGTGCCGATAAGTGACAGTGCGCACTCGATGCGCGATTATGCGCGCCGGGTCGCCCATAATCTGATAATCTGTGTGGCTGTGGCTGTGGCCTACGAGAGCTGGTCAAGAAATCTCATCTTCCAGCGCCCTATCATCAATGTTGCAAGTGTGCGTATTTGTGGTGGCTTTTCAACTCAACGGAAGAAAACGGCACCGGCCAAAGAATTGCCGATTATCAATTGATGATGTTCCAGCGGGAGAGAAAAAACGGGTTTTATGCCACGCTTCAGAAGCTGCCAGCCCAGATCGATCGAGCTGGATTGTGAGTGAGCATTGGGTGTAGTGTTTTGATCAAACTCATCGAACCAGTACGAAAACTGCCCTGTTGATGGTACGGCGTTAACGGAAAGATAGCTACTGTGGAAAGGCCGCTTCGGTGAAAGTTACCCCTAAACGGGGCCAAAGATTCCGAATCGCGTTAAAAGAAAAACCCTAAAAAGAGTTCAAATTTTTCCATTATTTTTGTTGAAGTTGCCTTCAGCTCTTGATAGCAAAGTGTGTGCGTCTTACTAGCTGGGACGGAAGAAACAGAAACCTACCCTTTACAAGTGGCCAACGGTGACTTCCGGTTCGTGTTTTCTCTCCCATACGCACCCCACCAAATCACACAAAAAAGGGCTTCACCATCAAGCAGAAGATCTGTTGCAGGATATTCGCGTATCCTCGACCCAACTGTCATCCTGTTTATGTTTTTGTACGGCCGGCTGTTGTTTGTTTGCCTTCTGACAGCTCCCATGGTTTCCTTTGATGTTTTGCCTCCTTGTGCTCCACCACACAACTACGAAAGCGAGCATCGAAAGGAGTGTTTTGTGGACCCTTTTTTTTCCGCACACACACAGTTCTTGAGTAACCCTTTTTTTTTTTGACTGCTTCAAGTATCTATTTCGTGTAGTGGCCGAAGAATTGGTGATTAAAGCTAAAAATCCATTTTCTCTGCTTTGCGGTGCTTGTGTGTCGGTGTCGGGTATGGAAACAGAAGAATCCATAGAACATGTGCGCGTGGTGAGTCATGCGAAGTTGGGAAAGACCTTAAATTGGAACGCATTCTTGTGAAGCGGGTGACAGTAAGTCCAGTGAAGAAATTATGGAGATATTCGGTGTACAATCGTGTGTGCGTGCGCGTGTGAAGAAATTCCATTTCTGCAACGGAGGTAAAATATTTCCGTAGACCCGAAAAACCTGACTGACGCCCTGCCTACGTCAGACGAGATGATTCTTGGGGTGATTTAAACCAGTACTGTGTGTGTGTACGCGCGCGATAGTGTAATAAAGCGTTACGTGCGTAACGCAACGTGAGTGACTTGGGTGGAAGTAGAACATAAGAACGCATTACGAGATAGTGAAGATGATATGTGTGTGTGTGTGTGGGGGAAAGATGTTGGGCAATCTTCTTTGCTTTCTTTCCATTCCCAACTTCAGGGGATTACCCTTCAAATACTTCCGATCGTGTATTTCGAGTGTCTCGCAAGGTCATACTTATGTGTGTATGCGAGTTTTCGTTCCGTTTGACCCTTTTTTAACTGTTCTGCACACTTATGTGATGTTAACTTGTTTGGAAATTGTTTGTTTTTTTTTTTCGTTTTCGCGCTTTCTTATGCCTCAAGTATATCGCTTAGCCTACTTTTATTTTCTTCGATTCGTTTTCGGCATTTCTTATTGCTTATCTTCAAAAAATCAACCTCATTTCTTCGCGGATATGACAAGTGTTTGTTTAGCTTTTCATTTTCGTCTATTTCTCCCCGCACCCAGTCAGCAAAAAAAAACCATTTCCAAAATTCGGTGATTAGTAACGAGCAAGATCAGTGGTGTTGTGGTGAGGTTTGCTGTACGAGTGTGTATGCTGCGTATGATAATATTGACACAGTTTGGATTAAACATCTCCGTTTGAGCATAAGACAGCCACGTGTGGTGAGGAAATCCATTCTTCTGTTCCAGCAACAACAACAGCAAAGGAGCAACAACAAAAACACGACCTATCTTTGTAAGTTTGAGCATCAATGGATGGGGTTCTCGTTCCTTTTTCCCCCCTATCTTTGACTTGACTTTACGGGGCTTTACCCCGATTCATAATGATCTTCGATTTGAGATTCTATTGAAAGAAAACTTTTTATCGTCTATACAAACAAACCCCCTCTAGAGGTCATGTTTGCGATTCAGCCTGTCTTTTTTTTTAGCGGTGGCCACAGATGAATACAATCATGACGTCAGTTAGGCGGTGCGCTGTTTGCTAAAGACAACCACAAGAGACATGAGACCGAAAAGGACTTTTTTTTTTACATCTTTTACCGAATTTCTGACCATTTTTCCATCATGTGAATGAAAAAGCGTAAACGCTGAATGTATGGAACTTATTTCGATTTATGGAGAAAAATAAATCCATTCACTTGCTGGCAGGATTCGATGCGTTAGGGGTAAATTGTGTTGCTGGAATTTACCAACGTTTCCTGCTCGGTTTGATTTCGGTTGTGTTGGAAAGTTATTTTCATATTTTTTTCTTACGTTTAGGTTTTGTTTCCATGGAATACTGTTGCAAGTTGCGATCTTTTCCCCGGAGGGAGGCCTAACACATTCGGACTTGTAGTGAGACTGCTTACTGGAACATTGCTTTAAAGTAAATCAAGTAAAACTCCTCAAAAGGGTAAATAATGCTTGGCACTAGATTTGTAATCTTGTAGATTTAAATTCTAGGACAGACATCTAAGATTCTGTTTCAAAATGCTAGAAGAGTTCGCTATCACTTCAAAATAGGTTCAGAATCAACATAGGTCAATATAGAATCAATAGGTTCAGAAGAATAGGTTCAATTCAACGACCACTGGAGTGGTTCAGTTAGAGACCAACAGATGCTCGATAAAGTACTCAGGTTAACTCTTGAGATGTTCAAGGTTTGTGATCTATTATTTCGAAATTCTAGGATGGTTCTTTCATTTCGACAGTTTTTGGAGAGAATACATCCAAATCTAAAGAATCGAGAGAAGTACAGCATACTGGAAAGCAAATTGAGAATTTATGCTTGATAATTATTTAAAGTCCATCGGAATAGCGGTTTTGTGTCAGTGTCAAATATCAACACTGATCAACACTTCCTAAGGTTGTAGTACCATTAAAGAGCCGTACATTTTGAAAATCTGCAAATAAAACTTCACATAGCAAATTATTAATTGTCCAATAGCGGAAAGAATCTTTGCAATAGGGAGAAAACCCCGATGAATATTGATTAATGTGGAAGAGCATGAGCAAACGAATTATATACAGAGTTGACCCAGGTCTGCTCAAATCTATTCGACACTACGACTCCTAAAAGGAGCTGTAACGGATCGTCTATTATACTGGACACGGTTCGTTTCTTTTAAATTCTTCTATTCCAAACAATCAAAGCTCTATTGAAGTTGTGTTTTTTTTCTTTTTTCTATTCCTGTTCCGGTCGCAAATATCCGATTACCATGCGTGAGAAGCGAGGTTTCGGTGTGGAGCGAAACAAGTGAACACAATGTATCGCGATGACCATACTCATACACGACGGTGGGGCCCCCCATCACGATCTGGCATGTGGTTTATGTCAACGTGCTTAGAACGATGCTTGCACAATGCATACCTTTTGCAACCAACACCTGCCATCTCACCGGCCAAGCTTTGCACAGCTTACGTCAGTTCCTACTCGGGGCCGCGACTGTACGATTGTCATTTTAACTTGTGTGACGCGATTGTTGGGAGGAACAATTTTATGAGCCACCATCGTACACTGGTCAGCAGTATGCCGGTCGGTAATGATCCCAATCATCGATTTACACTTACGCCACTGCTTACGGTGTGCAATAATTGTTTTATTGATGGTTCCTCGTGCTGCCGGGCTTAGAAGGGCAAGAGCACCGCCTGTATTAATAGCAAATAATGAGCTGGCAGCTAACATACTTGCCGGCCACTATCAGCTGTCACTAATAATAGAACATGCAAGGAATGAAACATTGCACATTAACCTTTTGCTGGGAAGGGTTGTGATAAAATGCATAAGTGCAATTGACGGCTCTTCCATGTATGACATTTTACCACCAGCGCTTGTTTGTTTTATTGTTTTACTACACTTTGATTTAACATCCTTCGCCGCTCGTAAACTGTCGTGCCTTAAAATTGTACCATTTAGAAGGAAAAACTATCATTAAAAGTTTACTGTGGGATACTTCAGTAGGCGACGGATTTTGGCAAAGGTCAAAGGAAAAATTTAATCACTGTAACTTAAACTTTGCTACCGCAAACTGTGCCCGCAGACCGCATCCAGTTTAGGGTTTGTTTTTGAAGATTTGCCGCTAATGGGCGTAATTAAATTGGGCTGTTTCTTGCGCCGAAAATGGCCATAGAAACCACTCTGTTTTTGTGGTGGAAATTGTGTCTTTGAGGGATAAATTTGAATAGATTTGTGAAGGAAGGGGATTAATTTGGAATTTTCATTCATTTGCTATTCAGGATGAATTATTGAAATGGACGTTCGGAAGACCACCATTCGAAGCTCAATACACCATTTAGTAGTTAAATTTTTGTGTAAAATATAAAGCAGGAAAAATAGTTCTATTAAATTAGTTAACATATTCAGTCACCTCGACATTGGCAGTGCGTGTTGGCCATTCGATTAAATCATCATCTTATGTTGCAAGTGTACACTTACCTCCCCACAACGTCACGCATCTGTTAAACGCTACCCATGCAAACCATGGTCAATTCCAGCTCACCCAAAGACAAGCACATTCGCAGGTTCAGAAGCCGCGCTATCGCGCTCTGGGTGTTGTGCGTGTGCGTCCATCCACGAGATGAGCACTAATCGAGCACTAGACACGCGCGCGCGGTCATGTCCAACAATAACCCGATGGACGAAAGACAAAACGGCACGTTTCATTCGTGAACTTCTCCTCTTAATTCGAGCCGGGGTGACGATGACGGTTTCGCTTGCCGTGTAGCCTAGGGCGACTGCTGGAAATCATCGCACCGAGCCGTCCTTAGCCGAGGCATCTCTCCCCGTTTTGCGAGCGAGAAAGGAAATTATCAATAAACGTAAATAAACCTGCCATACCTGCGGGGTGTGTGTGTGTGTGTTGTGGCCCGATGCGGGGGAGCCACAACCTTTCTGGACATTACGCTTGTGGGGTGTCTTGGCGATGTCTTGTGTCATAGCGAAGCGAGAACTGTAATGGCTGTTGTTTGGTAGATCGCCCGTGTCGTAGTGATAACGATGTGAGGACCAGGAGGGAGACAAGTTGTCGATGTCTTGCACTGGATGTAGGTCGGACCGAACCCGATGTATCCAACTCTCAGCTGTTCTGGAGATAAAACTGGAAGCTGTTAACATAACAGACGAAAGTGAAACATATCTCCCAGAGGGGTGTATTACGAAACATGGTTCAAACAATGTCCTCTAAAGATTTGCACAGATTCCTTGTGTTCGTTGCAGATTATCATCCGGTCGGATCATCATGCTGATCCGTTTCCGATTTGAACCGATTACCCAACGCTCTAGGTGCGACGACAGCAAGGTGATGAAGGTGGTGGAATTCTTTTACACACAAAATCTCAAGCAAACTAGAGTAGATGGCAAGATAGCTTATCGTCGTCCACCAGCAGCAAAACATCACCACATCACCGGATGGATGGCGGCTGGAAAAGGGAATTTGAAATTTAAATTTTCGTCTAACCAACTTAATGAACGGTCGGTCGTAAGCTAGGCGTCGCGCGAGAGTCGTTAGCTGTGAACTTGTGGAAAGATATCTTCGTTCGCTTCTGTAGCTCCAACTCGACACAAGGATGGAGCAAGAGCGCCCCGTACTCTTGCTAGCGAACTTGGCGAAGGGCCTGCCGGCTGCTGGGTTGGTTTGCAGTTCAGATTTATGATTATAGTACGAAATCCGTTTATTGTTTCGGGTGAAGATATCGTCCCGATGCCATCCCCTGCCCGTGACCTTGTTTTGGACGATTGGAGCATTAAACTCTTGTCGGAATGCCACATCCACACCTAAAGCCATGGGTGTTAAAGTGTGCGATTAGGAGAAAATTAGTGTTTTCGAGCTTTGGGACATTCCACGTTCCTAAGACGCCTTGAGTTAGGTCAGCCGAGGTAGAATTTTCAGGTAGTGGCACTTATTAGTAGCCTATTAAATTGTGCTTATTGGCTTATCTTCTTGTCTTTTGATGCCTATAACATCCTTTCGCTACTGATTCTGTTCCAACCCGATACAGTTACAGTCATCCAATTAAAAACAAAGTTTAACAATTTAACAAGCTGTCATAACAATAAATTGTGCCCCAACAATTAGGTACCCTACAGGCAAATGCAAAATATCCACCACCATTCGTACGTTTCCTTGTGCCCAATTCGTGCAATTGCAAACTGCGTTACGAAGCCACTCGAAGGACGTCACCAAAGTTTATCATCATCCGGCCCCACCGACTGGATAGACAACTCTGTCTCTTACCGGCGGCGTTTGAGCTGATTGCCGCGTTTGCCGATAAATCGTAACCTTTTTGCGAACGGTTATGGTCTAAGCGCACAACCCGTTGAGGTTAGGTGCGGCGAGCGCAGGAACTACCTTTTATGGACTCCGGAGTCGAACCAAGAACGCAAATAATAATGATGTTGTTGGCGGTGGGTTCTAGCGACATGACACGATTTGCTTACGATTGTGTGTTGCTTTTGATCGACTGTTCGAGAACTGACAGCGCAGCATTTAAATGGCGTTTATGATGTATTGATTCGTGCAATGCAGTGGAGAGGGGTATGATTAGTGAGCAACTGGTGGGTGGTTTCGACTTGGTCTCGTGCTTCTTATTTCGATGCGTTACCATAGTAGAAAGTACATCGAATATCTCGAATTATTTTCAGAATATTGTCTAACCATATCAAAACTTAAATAAAGAAGAACACCCAGTTGTCTCCAGGTGTCAGGTGCTACATTTTAACGTGATATCAACAACTCCGATATCGGAGTATCGCGAGGCAACAACACCGTGAGAAAAGCAAGTTTGACCGGTGGACATAACCCAAATACCGACTATTAGCGCAGGTAATGCCAACCAATCCCTGCTATTCTAAAAACCAAAACGGTGTTTTGTGTACACAGTGACGACGATGTCCAGCGTTGTTGTGTTACTTTTTCATTGCTTCCACACGAGGGTAAACATTGCAGAAAACTGTTCATGTTTGGTGCTGCTCTCTCGGTGTTTCCGCTGCTTAGCTGCTGTCCTCCCCGTGAAGCTCCCTTCCTTCTGCTTGATCGGGTAAACTCTACCACCCATATTTTGTTGTGTCTAAAATTGTGCTTTTTTAGTCCAGCCCCACACACATTCTGTCTCCTATGGATGGATATAAATATGGTTAGCAATGCCTTGTCCAACATACGGGCTCACCGGTCGTTTGTTGGAAATAGAGTGTAGTTGACAACGTCGAAAACTCCCTCAATCTTGCGCTGATGGACTCGTGGAACGATACATGGGTTTCGTGTGTCACCTTCCACCAAAAACGATGAGATTGACTCAAAGGAATCCCAACAGGTGTTCACAAGAATCGCATGAAGAGCAGGGAAGCACCACCAGAGGTCAGGGGACACGACGCGATACAGAAGAGTAATTTTTACAAAGACGTAGACATAACCACACATGATTAATAAGTACCCCCCCCCCCCCCGTTTGAGTAAAATCGTCACACTCTTGTGGACACAGGTACGAGAATTGAACTCGGTACGCTTGCGTATACTAAACCATCACTTTACCGATTATACCGTCCAGCCGTTCCGTGTGCAGAATGCTAAAACACATTCTTAAAGCAATAATACTGCTCGGGACATTACACTCTCCACCGTTATTGATTTTGCATTTGTAGAATTTTGCAAGCGTCTTATCGAGTCACCCTGACTCACCTGCTGCTGCAACAAGTATTTTATTTCGCAATCCAGTGCCCTAACGGTTTACGAAGTACGGGTACGTTTCGATTAAGCGTACGAACGCGCGCCGGGATCGTGTGATTGGCCTGCGGGTAAAGATGGGTCAACTGACTGCTGCCAGGAAAGTGGCGAGGGGTGTGATACCTGAGCGCATGGCACTTGCAAATAAATGCAAGCCACCCTTCGTTTCGTGCGACAGTATTTAATCAACATGTTATTGCTGAAGCAAATAAAGAAAGACCACACCGTTGGGCTAGAAAAAGCAGGGATTGAGGGAGTGAGGGACATTATGTTGACCAACATTGTACCCCTGGTGACACTACGCCCTCCCTCTCTACGTCCCAAGCAAAACATCAATAATGGATAAGTGTAGTTTGTTTGAATTTAATCGGTGTGCAAAAAAAAAAGAAATGGCCAGAAGTAAAATGCCAAGTTGCGGACGACACTGCGACAACATCCTTTCCCGTGGACTCGGCCCTAGGTTGATAGTTTCGCGGAGATGATAACGACGGACCGACGACGACGACGGTAAACATTATCGCAACGGATAGTGTGTGGCCAGAAGTACAAGCACGAGCAGTGCAAGATAGCCGTGGGTTGTGGATGCGCGCTCTATACACTCCCGGTGGTTTGCGAATGCTATCAGCTCGTTTACAATCAATTTCTCCTGAATCGGTTCGCCCGGGGTATGGTGATGCGGCCAATCTACACGGTTGGCGGTGCATTTATAGACGAAGGCAAACGATGCAAACGGCCAGCAGCCTTGGCAAACGTTTATTTACGTTTAATGGCGAATTGTGGTCGTGAGTGTTGTGTAGTTTGCGTTTGTAGAATTTGTTTACCTCTTGTACCCGTGTGTTGTGTCGTCAACAGTTTTATGTTTTCTACCTTAGTAGAGTTAGTGAAGTGTTTTTTTTTATTTGGATCGCTGTCGGCGCACAAATTGTAAAGCAATCGCATATCCATTCCAACTGGACATTTAATAGTCTTTTATAACTTTATTAAACTCTGCACACCATGCCCATAGGAATCGCTATGATGCTGCACAGCATTATGCATGTTGCGTAAAAACAATTCGCAGAATATAACTGCCAACGTGCGCTGCGAAGCGTGGAAGATTTAAAGGGACTTATTGTTGGGGAAACGGAATCGCTGTCACTGTTGACTGTGTGGCGTGAAGATGAAACTCAAATTCAGTCACAAATTCCATTGCAATGGCTCTCGGCGCTCTTCACAGCGTAGTACTCGATTGTACACGGTCCCAAAGGGGTCCATTGATGTCAATAGGCTCGGTAACTTGACACGGGGTCAAACAGACCGAGAAGCGAAACATATGAAAAAAAGACAAACCAAACTGCCCGGTGGCCAATTAAAGGTGAACCACTGCCGTATGTATATGTGTGTGCTTGTGTTCTTGTTACACACTGTTATGAGGTGATTGTGATGTGGAGCAGCAGAACATTGTCGTTGGTGGGGTGCCATTGAACAGTGAAACACAAATTGGTACCTATTTTTAATGGCCCAGCATCCAATTAAATCGACGGTAAAAACAGTGAAAAAAAGATCCTCTCGTTGCTAGCATTAATTGCCAAATGAGACAATAGTGCATTTAACTTTTTCAAAGTTTTTAATAAAATTTGTATTAATATCATTTACAAAAGCCGAAACTAATTTTAATATCATTCCAGCCAGGCTTTAGAAACGTTTTTTATTTGCCCCGACCATTCAACTCCCGATCCCATGAGATTAATTGTCGGTAACGAAAACATTACACGTGCTAACGAAAACCGCAAACCCCTGGATTGGGTTCATTAATTTTCAATGGCTTTATCTCTCTCTCTCTCTCTCTCTCTCTCTCTCTCTCTCTTTCATCTTTTAATCAATGAATATTTTTCCGCTTCCAGCACGTGACAATGGAATTCACAGCAATGGCTGTTCAATGGCTGCTAAATACGTGTTTGAACGCTCCTGGTTTGGACGTACGATGGAGGGCAGTTGAGTAACAACTGGTTGGTTTGGTCTAGAAAGATTTGTTGCATTCAGAAGCACGTACAGTGTTAAATTGTTTATTAAGTTATTTTGTTGATTGACTAGCCTTTATTACCTTTGCGTATACTGTTGAAATAAAGGTTATCACATAGTGGCAATTGGTCTCATACTTTGCATACCTCTAGGCGTTGTAGATCAATGTTCGTTAGTATTAGGTTCGTTATTTATGTGTCGATCATTTTCTTAACGGTTAAACGACTTACTAGGGGTTGAGTTGGCCATCAAGTGGCTTACGAGACATGTTGGTACCACGTAATTGGATGAAAAGTCCTTACTACTACGGGGTGCGGTCCGGATGGGCTTTTAATTCCGGTCTTGCCGCGTGAAGATTTTCGCTGCTGTCGCTTCTACCACCGTACCATGTACCATTATATTGACTTATTACTGGCAATTTGCAACAAACATTACATACCTTCAGGCGCGTAAATTTAAAGCTTATAAATAATTGTAATTTATTTTACATCCCAACACGAACACACACAAAAAAACGTGCAAGAAATCGAATTACGTGTTCGATAAACAATTTTTTCCCTTCTCAAGCTTCGATTGGCCTTTCAAGTCCAAATGATTACAGCTCCAAAAATTTCCAACACACATACAAAATCCCACCGCTTCACTGATTGTTGATTCAGATTTCTAAATGTAATTCTCCTTTTTCGCTCGATGCTTCTGCGGCCTTTTTTTTTTTCTTTCTCATCCAGCATTCAGTTTGCCAATCTGCATCTCAATCTTGCCTCTACTTTATTGCTTGCTCCCTGTTGGCCTTGTGTGTGCCGGTACGGAGCGAAACGGAACAAAAAACCTGAAGGGAGCAAAAAAAAAGCTGAACCGATATGAGATGGTCATTTGCCTTCACGATCGATATGTGTGGGTCACCATGATGCTCCATGAGCCACCGGAGCAGTAGCATAAATTGCATATTGATTGTTAACGAGCAGCAACAGAACGACAGCAACCGTTTCGTTCCGTTGTCTCGCTCCTGCTCTGCAGGAAGTTCAGACGGGACCTAGAGGTCAGGATGAAATATTAATTACAAATCTTTTCTCTTTATCCTCGGTCCTTCTACCGCTTTCTGTGGTGCAAGTAGTGGAATACGATACGATGCGATTGGATTTAGCGGAACGCGGAACGCGTGTAGTCGTCCGCACGTTCGTCGTGGTTTCTTCATTCCGTTTATGCAATTTGCAAACAGCAATATCCTGCTGGGAAAGTAGCAACAGGTAAGCGCTCGGTTACGTTCGAGTGGTGTAGTTTCGATAGAATTTTTAAGGTGTCCTTTTGGTGCTACCCTGGAAGCAATGGAATGGTTGATGCTGGGAATGCTAATGAGCGCCATCCTCACTACTGTATCGCTTCCATGTAGAAAAATGAGCCTGGTGAACATGGTGGTGTGTTGTGGGTTTTCTCTGCCAAGCTACTTAAAAGAACGATCAAGACGTGAAGTAGTGAGTGGAAGGTTAATTAAATACGAACAAGCACCTTCACGTTTGATAGGAATTGAGTTGCTACCGGGAAATGGGAAACACTCGGTTGTAAACAGGCAGCCAAGTACAATCGTACTTGGCACATTGTACTTGGGTTATGAGCGTTTACGTCTCCACGAAGCGTAGTTGTATCGGAACGTTGTGTAGCTGCCGAGGACACACAAAACGGGAGGAGAAAATACCAATTTCTCGCTGCTGATTGTTTGCAAAAATTGTATTGTTGTTGTTTAAAGTGTTGCATAATAAAGATTGATTAAACATCCTGTAACACCATCCAGAGAATTCATCAAAGCCGGACCCTACAACAATCCGCGAGGATCTCTTCTCTGTTTGGCTCCGTGTTTTGCTCCAAGTCCTTAAAAAAAGCCATCGCCAGAGAAAGAAGTTTTGTAATGAATTTATGTCGTTCTTTAACAACAACGAGCAGTTCTAAAAAGAAAAACATGGTGAAATTTTCGGCCACGAAACAAGTGGTGAGAAAAACAGCTTCTCCAGGCTACTCTGTGATCCGCTTAGGACCAGCCCATGGACTCAGATTGTTTTTCTTGGAGCGAATTATTTTGTCGATGTCAAATGACTTTCCCCGTCTGGATGGTGGTAGCAGGTGCCTTCTGCTGTATCTTTACGTGCAAAGTTCGATCCAACAAGACCGACCACGAAACAATCGCGCCCAAACGCTGGGAGCCTGCAAATGTTCCTTTCGTCAGGTTGATTAAATACACTGCCATAAATCATAGTTTGCCAGCATCCTACGAGCGCGAAAGGGATGGAAAGGTACAACCTGGTCGCTCCGGCGACAACTTCGACAACTTTGGACGACTCTGTCGACTCGGGGGCTGGAAACTTGGTCGTAAATCAGGTCAAGCCGTTAGTCATTTTAATCGCTTGCACGCTCGTTGTCGTCGTCTATGAGGAGAGAATTTGCATGCAGCAGCAAAAAAAAAAAAGAAGTAACAGCGACAAGTCATCCAGGGGGTTAACGCACTGGTTGGTGTCGCGCAGTGAAGGTCGGCACACGCACGGGTCATACCGCGGTGTAAGCCGACCAAAAAGTTTCGGTAACACCGGGACAGATATTATGGTCATGTCTTTGCCGAATCGATCGAGCTGACGGACGGACTTTGGCTAAAGTTATGGTAATGCGATTGTAATGAGCTTTTTTTTAATGTACCGAAATGGAACGGACTGCAGGGTAAGGTGTGAACATGGACCGTGTAGAGCTGTTTTAGACGTGCCACACAAACACCACACCTGTGTGGGTTTGCAGGTAAAGGTGTTCGATTATTTAAATCATTCTTTATGGACACACTTTCACTGCGATTTATAGCGATTTTATGGAATGTTTGGTGGGGAAAAAAACGTTTGAAAAGCATACAAGTATTTGCTACTAAAATGTTTGTTTTGGAGATTATTTTTATGAATAATATTTCTTTACGCCTAGCGATAAAACAATCCTCTTGTTTATAGTATTCGGAACAAGTGAAGGACGAATACGAAAGATCGAAACTTGTAAGATAAATTTCTAAGCTTGGCGTGAGAAAATTATCGAGCTGTTACGATAATTCATCGAGTACTAAGCCATGGAGGAACATTCAATAAATGACATTTTTTGATAGCATTAGTGTTTATGTCATTAATAATCAGCAAGAAGTATTTTGAATATGCGTCTGTTTAGTCTACTCTCCTCATAAATGAATACCGGATTCCCTTGAGTTCATTCTCTAATTCATTATAGCATTATAGGCTGTCTATATGCATCTATCCATTTTTTTACTAGCTATAAAATTAAATATAGTTTTATATCTTTTAATTTACTTTAATGTATAATTTTACTTTGTTGTAAATTGAAATCATTTTTTATCTTTCAATTCCATTGTTTTGGTAACTCCATTTCATTCAAGAATTTTTGAACAATTACCACGAAAATGTTATTATTTTCTTCCCTTTTCCATCCATTAGTTTTATCATTGAAATTTTATTGTCTTTCATTGAGCAATTATTAGCATATTGTCAAGCAAAGCCACAACTTAACGAGTCGTTTAATATATCGACCCACTCATGGACCGTTTAAGTGGCTGCGTACACTAATTTCTATGCTTTATAGCTCAACCTAATCAATAAGCGCCCCGGCTCGCCTCTTCTAGGATAAGTGCCACGATCAATTGTCGTCTTGTTCAGCTAAACAACTTTGTGCAAACATTTGATTAACTTGTTAACGCAACTAATCCGGCACACCAGCATTATTGCCGTCAGCGACGTGTGAACATGGGCGATTTTTCTACGGCACGCTGTTCGCTGCTTCATCGTCCTGTGATCTCTTCGATGGAAGTGCGCGCGCTTTGAAAGCGAACCAACCTGCAACAGGTCTGAAGGTAATTAACGACCCTTTGGAAGCCGTTTCGTGGCGATGCTTCACATCGGTTGCATTAATTAGAGCGCCACCAGTGCTGGCCCCGGATCGGTCACAATCAAGATGTCGGACGCATGCATGCCACAGACCTAATCGAAGAACGAGCAAGCTATCGGAAGAGGGGGTACTGTCAGTGGCACAGTAAAAGGCAGGCGAACCGGTTGTACCCAGGGATTTTGGGCCCAAAGTCGACACTCGGCGCGCTTGCATAATTATTTACCATCCACCAAGAGTGCGCACAAAACGGGCTGATAACTCGTACACTCGCCAAACAGTCGACACAGATTTGGTCAATCTCAATCACCCCAAACGAAGGGGAATCGGAACTAGTTCTGCTCGATATAGACACAAGCTGCACACAGCTCGCAGAGAAGGGCCTACGAAAGAACGGAAAACGGGCAGGGAAGGTCATGCTTGTCAGCTACCCTACCTTGAAGCTAACCTTGACCAACCGACCGACCGAACCGAACACTGCTCGACATCTTGAAGTGCACTCGAATGGTGGACCCCTCCTTTGCAGTACGCAAACACCGGAGTGCGTAAATAATCACAGCAAAAAGCTACACCGCTAGCACTAGCAGCGCCAAAGGTCATGTTGTGGATGCACTCGTTTTGAAAAGTTGCATCCATCTCACCCCACTGATGAGACTGCAGTTTGTCCGAGCATGTAAAACATACATTTTCCATTTACTTTCCATCCCTCGTCTGTTGGCTGTTTGGGGTTTTCGCCCCTTTTTTATGATCAACAACATTTGAAGCCTTTTTTTAACCGAAGGAAGTGCATTTTTGTGCAAATTTGCTTAGAAATTAGAGCTGTACTGTTCACCGCATTCAGCTTTTGTGAGTGTAAGTTTGTTCTACCATGGCAGAGCTATCAACATCCGGAGGTCTGATTGGAGGTACCTTGTGGTTCTGCAATTCGTATAATTAAAATGTAAATCATTTCTCTGCAAGAGGAATGTTTCGAATGCGGAATAAATGCTTTATGTTTTGGAAATTTGTTGGGCAAAGAACATGTTCTAAGTCTTGGTTTAGCTATTTTTTCTATTGTTTGATATTTACAAAAAATATTTTATTAAATGCTATTATAGGTCGTTTTACAGACTTAAAAGTCTGCAAATAGAAAGTGGTTTTGTATTTCTTTACAATCTTTTTTTTTTGTCGATTTTATATTACTATTTCATTATCCAACTACGTGGTATCGGCAAGTCTAGTTAAGCCATTCGATGGCCAGCGTGACCTTAGGAGGTCGTTAAACCAAGAAGCCACTGCTTTTCATCTAGATTTCCATTTTAAAAAAGATATTAGGTTCAAAAATATCATAGCATTAGATATTAAAAACGGTCGTCATATTGGAAAAGATCCTCAAGAAAATCACCTGACTGAATTGATGAGATTTGATCACAGATGGGCGCATTTTTGAGTATGCTTTTACCATCCTTACCGTGTGAATAGTTTTTCTCTAGTATTAGATTTCTCAAAGGATTGCCAATAAACGGTACCAAAGCAAATCTTAATTGCACACTTATTTTGTAATTAAAATTAAAATAATCTTTTCATATTTTTCCCCACGCGTTTCATTATTCATTTTCCGTAAAAAAAGTTTTTCCCCTCAGCTTGAGCTTGAAAAAGCTATTGACCCGGTGCCTGCATAATGTTGCGGTGGGCGAAAATAAAACATTATCACACGTTAATGCATTCATAATGACAAGTTGTCATATGCGTGTAAATTATGTTCCTTTTGTAACATTCGTTTTTCTCCGATAACATAGCTAAAACGGTAAAGAAACAATCAAAAGAATGAAACACAACTGTTGTGGAGATCCCGGGTGAGAAATGAGCTCGTTATCGTATTCACCTTTTTTTTTTTGCTTTCTTTGCTCTGTTATTTAGCCCCTTACCCCATGGGAAGAGGACATGGGAAGTAGCTTTTTTTATCTGTTCGGTAAACATTTGCGTTACGTTAATTATCGTCTCACCCTCGTTATTGCCGCAGTCGAATATGAATACGGCGCGAAATACACTTTCGATGCGTGTATCGTTTAGACGCTATCGGCGACAGTGACCGACCGCGTTTTGTTTGTGTTTGCAATGTTTTATTGTTTTACTGTATGACGAATTCGGTTGCTTTTTTGTTTTGTTACCAGCATAGCATAAATAAGCATGTTATGCAAACATCGGCGGTGAGTAGGGCAAGAGGAAAACAAAAGGGCATATCAATATTTCTGCGATGCCCCAGCACACACATATAAATGTGGTGAAAGTTATTGTTTGGGAGAAAGAGTGTACAAAAAGTAAAAACAAATGAATAAAAATAAAAATGAATATAAATTCAATTTATTCGACAAACGCTTGACCCGATCGATCGCGAGAATATTGATTTAAGCGGCAAAGAGCATCATTCATCGCGTGGGGTTTTAAAGCACAAATGTCCACGCCCAGTCCAGTGCGAAAGGTTGCGTAAATACATCATTTAGTCCGTGGTACAAGGACGACCCAAAGGATGGTGTTTCGTGTGTTTCGATTAGAAATTAGCAACATTCGCACAACGATGCGCGCGGCCTAATCAAGGGTCCTTTTGCGGAGGTATCATTAGGCGTCGTAAACTTTCCGAGCACGTCACGACTGCCTTTGGACGGACGGTGGTCCAACTCAGTGACTTGGGGGGGGGGGGGGGGGGGGGGGGGGGTTGACCTGTCATCGCTGCAAGGATATTAAACAAACTCACTTTCATCGCTCGGTTGGGATTTGTTATGTGTTTTTTTGTTGTTCCGTCGTCCCGCGTTTCCTTCGCACGCCATCTTGAGCGAAAGGGGACGGAGAATAAAAATGGTGCGTCCTGGGTACAAAGTGTCCCAAAAGTGTCACACGACGGTAAAGCTTCCGAGATGTAGGCGGCAGTGCCGAAATCTTTTGCCCATGCAAATGGAATCGTCACTGGGTGAAGGCAGCGAAAGAGAGGGACCAAATTGAGCGTCCTGAATGCTAATTCAAATACGAATGCGGAGTCCAGTAGCTTTAAGAAAGATACTACTGGGTCTTTCCAGTGAATGATAAAACTGATGATTGCACAGCGTGCAGTGTGTAAATAGAGAGCACCAAAATATAGCAGCACATCCCACATTTTCTGAATCAATTTAAAATTTAATCAATGCCGCGTACCGAATGCGTGCCATTCGGTCAGTTCGAGCGAAATGGTAAAATATGCGAGAACGATTGTTTCGCAAAAATTCCACACAACAGCGACGAACCATTCGTGTTCGTGCCTACGGTTTACGGCAACACTATGACGCGTAATGATAAATCCGAGTACACTCATACACGGAAAGTACGGAGAAAACGGTGCATGATGGTCTGGGAAGGATTATTGGCTTCGGAATCCATTGATTTAAAGGCTGCAATCGGTTGGTGTATCCACTCACTCCCTTCATCCCAATCAATTGCTTAATCAATTGCGTTTTCGATTTCGTGTAAACTTGTTGCATGAGTTCAAAGCGAGCGTGGATGGAATTTTATTCACGTTTACGGTGTATCCTTCAAAAGGCAAAAAACAGAAGTTTTCAGAGCGATGTTTATGGTGGAAATTTTAAATTGATCTTAATTTGAATGTAACAAGAAGTGATAATGCATAATGCTCGAGCAAATCAAGACCTGGACTTGGTAGATCGGAATTAATGAGGTGTTTTCATGTATGAATTTTGAGTACGAAAAGATCAATATACGTATAAATAGGGAGGAGTGACCTAGCAGGTCGTTAAGCCATTTACAAGAAGAATATAGAAAGATCTATAACTTAAAGATTTTATATTTGTAATACTGTAAAATTCATGGCATCTGTCGCTGGACTGATATGCCACCTGGCCCAACGAGTTTATCCAAGATATCCAACAAACGTCAGGCAATTTATTTTGCCATATAAAACATATTATAAAGTAGAACCACTAGAATAACAGGTTGGCTGATAAGTCCCCGGTCTAACAAAGAAAAACACATTTTTTTGTCAAAATTCGTTTTTATTATTCAACATAGTTCCCTTTAAGAGCGCTACAACGATTATAACGACCTTCCAATTTTTTGATACCATTTTGGTAGTACTCCTTCGGTTTTGCCTCAAAATAGGCCTCAGTTTCGGCGACCACCTCTTCATTGCAGCCAAATTTTTTCCCTGCGAGCATCCTTTTGAGGTCTGAGAACAAGAAAAAGTGGCTGGGGGCCAGATCTGGAGAATACGGTGGGTGGGGAAGCAATTCGAAACCCAATTCATGAATTTTTGCCATCGTTCTCAATGACTTGTGGCACGGTGCGTTGTCCTGGTGGAACAACACTTTTTTCTTCTTCGTTCTTTTTTCGTTCGTCAAGCAACCAAAAGTTGCTTGACAAAAGACGCTCTGTCTCACAAACTAATTGACATACAGACGTCAAATTTTGACACGAATCATTTGAAGGTTGGTGCTATATAAAAATAATATGCATTTAATACTAGCGGCGCATTCTATGTGTCAGACCGGGGACTTATCAGCCAACCTGTTACAGTCACGGATGAGCCCACAAATCGTCTGTGTGGTCCTTCTACCTAATTTGGATGATCATTTCAGAATTTTCAAATCGGAAACAACCAAATCACGAGTGCATTTAGCGATTGCTTTACGCAGCAAAGCATTATGTCATCTGCTGCTCGAGTGATTGCTCGGTATGGTAGGTAGGTTGTCTGGCACACCCATTTCTGATAAGTAACCTGATGAGCAGTGGCTTAGACCGGCCGGCACCAGATCGATGCAGCGTACGCCTGTGGGTGATTGATTGGCTGTGCCATTCGGTGCAAGTGGGGCACCGGCATATATAGGGGGCTTGTCATCGATTGTCACAGAATGGCAATCGTTTCGCCCAATTATCTGTCGCCGGGTGGAAGCAAATTGCTAAAATCAGGTTGCTTCAAAATGTATGCCTTTGGTAAGTTTATTGAGCTTTTTTTTTAATGTGCAAAGGACTGTTTTAGATTAAAAAAATTTAACTTTCATATCGTGCTATTAGAATCAATGCACTACATGAAAAAAAGCTCCAGTCACTCTAAAATTGTTTTCTAAAAGTTCTCCAGCTGCTGGTTCACTCACTGAAGCGAAATAGTCGAAAAAATTAAAACCTTACACAACGCCACACTTTCGAGCGAAACGGGCTAGTGAAGCAAACAAAGCGCCCAACATTCGCCCCAGGCTTCGGTCCTTTGTTACAGTGACTGACCGTAGTCCTGCTTCAGTTTCAAGGATTGATTACATGGCCATGTGCTGCACGTTGTTTGTGATGTACAAAACCCGAAACGGATCTAAACTACCCAACGTCAAACAGCAACTCGCTATGGAGACAGGCTTTTACTGGAAGCACATGTGGCATTGTTTCTGTTTCGTTAAATGGAAGCGGCGTGTGGCCATCATTCTGTTAGGATAGGCGAGCGATTACACAAAAGGCTCTGTCGAGGTATTGAGTGCCATTTAGTGGAAAAAGGGATAAACTCAGACACAGAAAGAAAGGGACAGAAAGGGGACTCTGAAGTGGAAAAACAGACTCACAGTACTGTATGCAAAATTCGAATATCGGTTTGTGTGGTGGGACATCATTTTCCCTCCCAGCCGCTTGCAGACACACAGCCTTTTAAATTAATTGAAAAATTTCATCACTTCGGCCGGTGAGGTCCTTTTCGAATTGTAGGACAACCATAATTTGTGGTCTCGATAATGAGCGAAGTTTCCATGAGTTCGACGACCTGAAGAAGGAGATTCTCGAACGGTTTACTGCTTTTGTCTCGTTGGGATTCTAATTCTGTGTAGGATGTGTACTAGGCTGTCTGATAGAGGAAGGAGCTTGGGCTGAATGAAAAATAGATAAACGAATCGTTGAAATATGGCGCTATGACTATGTTGGGACCGGTGATCGACTGGAGGGTGTTTGCAGATGGGGCATCATGCTGATGGGTAGCATGTGGACAGGTTTCTGTCAACAATGGAAAGCCGAGTTACCATCAATCATTGCTTTTTTGCTTACAGTCGGCAGTCCTCAGACGCTTCCTGTCCGAAACGATACACTGTGCGTTGGATGGAAGCCCTAGGGGAAGGTCAGGTTTTTGGTTGTTGGTGTCCAACGTATTCTAGAATGACCTATCGCAGTTCCATGCAAAGTTGTTTGAACAAACAAACTCTTACAAATATTTACAGAGATATAGAACTTCACCAATGATGTGAGTAGTTTTGATGTGTGCCTGTGTGTGTTTTATTGGATAAACTTTTACCCATTGCAAGTTAATTTCATTAGTACACAGATCCTTGTTATCTTAATCGCCTTCCGGACCCAACCACTTGTCTACATTGAGAGCCCTCTCAGGACGATGACGAAAGCTTCATAACTTCATATGACGTGATTGATTGATAACAGACGACCGACAAAGTTACGGGCGTAAATAGGCTTTACTTGCATATGGAAGTAGTTCGCTCGATTTGAAAGTACGCCAAACTATTCCTGGTCACGAAATATGGACTCAACAAAAAATAGCATATGAAATTAGTTGGACAAATATAGCACGCACGGACGCCCTTGGGTGTCAACGAATTATAGTCTATGTTTATCCTTCCAATTCTGTGAAACAAATTATACACGATAAAGATAGAACTTCATTGGTATGGGCCTGGAATTATCTGTCCGAAATCCTACACCCGCTCGATTCGGGACGTAAACAATAATGTTATCCTTCGCTTCTTGGAAGATATTGTTTATTGAGCTTGAGTTTGGAAGGATTCGCTCGCTGGAAAAGGTCAATGTTGGTAAAGAAAAACGCATCGTTACCAGCATATTCCAAGAAAATCCTGTTGCCGTGTAACAACTATGTTCGTTCAATGTCTAAAAATTGATTGCGGAATTGTTGCTGAAATTGAAAATATTATCGTTCCTGTTGTGCTGAGACCTTCTCCAGCATGTTGGTCAGAAATTGAACTTACTTATTTATTTCTTTTTCTTTGTTTTCGTCCTTCTCTAGAGTGCCATCGCATCGCTCAGCCTCGAAGATAAACAATATCTTGAGGAGGCAGAAACGCCTCCTATTCGGCAGAAGGACCACAATCACGCCCTAACCACAGCACAACCTTCGACAGTTCTGCGCTCGATAATTCCTCCGACCGCGCAGTCTTCTGCGGGTGCAATCTGTAACGTCGGTCCTCTCCTCCAGAACACAGTACATAATGACCGATCCGAAAGGTGGCGGTGCGAACGATGTGGAAATGAATGCGTTGCCGCGCAATCAGTCAGCGAACCGGTTCCAGGTTAACCTTGTCAATCATGACGACCCTACGTCCGGCCAAGGTACCGGCAACGGTACGGCTACCGAACCGGTCACCGAGGACGACGTCTTCCCGGAGGAGATGGTCAAACGGCGCACCTCCCGCCTGCAGTCGCTCCGCAGCAGCTTCCGCACGGGCAGTGGTGACCGAGATCCGGAGCAGCCACGGCAGCGCAAGCCGTCGACGCGCTTCAACGTCGAGGGTGGCGAATCGGACTCGAACGATGACGAGGAGGATAATCTGATCGATGAGAATCGCTACGCAAGAAGCTTCCGGTGAGTGTGGGTTCGGTTGTGTATCCTTGGTTATCGGAAGAAAGCGTGCAAGTTTCTTTAATCATCTTCAAAGTTTCCTCGCGAAGATTCCTTCCAAATTCCAAATTGGGTCACGTATCACTGAGGCACCTTATCAGGATCTCGAAGAAATTTGTGTTACGTGGGTTAAAAATACCAAATGAGGATCCTCGGCAACCATTTTGAGGACAGGAAGGATAAGTTCCAGAAAGATTGATTGCGTTCCTAGTAAGACAGACCGTACCCGCTGTTCTTCGTTTCGGAAGAAAATTCAAACCGTAGAATTGAAGCACACCTATCTTAATACTGGTTACTTTCGTCGAAATTGAAACCATTGAAGGCAAGGGCTCGTTGTGTTTACCGTATACCTTGAATAAATTATAAACTCTCTAACGATGATTGGCGTCTAATTTGTTCTATGCTTTGCTTCATCTTTTCCTTCTTCCTTCCAGGCACTTCACACGGGAAGCCCTGCCACGGATGGACAATTATCGCAACATTCTGTCATTCCAAGGCAACCAGAGACCTACGCTAGATGAGCTTCACGATGCATCTATCACAAACAAGGTATTTTTACATCTGTCCATCCCTGACGGGATATCGCCCTTCAAAGTTGAAGTCTGTCTTATTCTCTTCAAGTTCAATTTATTGCGGAGTGGTTTCCCATTTCCAGAACAGTGCACCCAAGCCAGTGTAGTAATAGAGTTGATTAATTTATTTAATCTGCCCCCAACCCTCGGAAGGGTCAAACTCGCTGGTTAATTGATCAAATGGATTCGTTTAGTGCCATTATTTCGACTCCTCTCCGCGTGCGCGTCCCTCGTCTACGGTCAGAGAACCATGCTGAAGGTTAATTAATACAGACTGCTGCACATTTTTACGCAACTCTGTGCCTGTTTTTGTGGATGCAGCAATGGGAGAGGTTTCCAATTAATACCAATCAAACGGAAGCATTTGATTGGAACTAGTGATGGCGTGATGTAGATACTGGCTTGCACAAATGAAATGTGCAATTTTGCACGCCATTGAGTGGCGTCTTTTTTCCCTCCCACCCAGATTTCTCCAAAAAAAAAAAAACCTCCCTCCAGTGCTGGGGAGCAGTGAAAAGTCTCATTCACCGTTAAAGGTATTAAATGTTGACATAATGAATTTTCCACATGTGCAATAAAATTAAATATCCATCACCTTAAACACACAAAAATAAACAGAGAGCTACCTTTCAGTGCGATACTGGGAAAACGTTAATTTATCTTCACATCGGGGGGAAAACGGATGTGTGAAACTATCTGGTGCGAAAAAATGCAATTCGCGCCTGCCAGGTATGCAATCCGCGCGCGGAATTTAATTTCGTACATTGGCAATATCGTTTTTAATTGAACTTTTCACACCCTACCTTCTGGCTGTGTATGTGGGTGAGTTTTTGGTATTATAACACCCTCCAGCATTCAGCACGAGCACCTTGTTGCGTCACGATTTGTACGTCACCAGCAAGGAATGCTTTCTTCGTTGCTAGACTTCCGTAATAGCCGGAATCGTCTTGAAATTGCTTGGATAAGCTTTCCTTTTCAATTTCCCCTGTACCGTAAAATTGAATCCGAGCTTTACAGTATCGGATAGCGTTCGACATGTATCGGACAAAACCGGGCTTCGATACCGGTGCTAGTTATCGAAGTTATCGAACGGTCAATTACGGAGACCAGCTCAACAGTTCTTATTGAGTTTAGAGGTTAGCAATGGCTTGATGGTCAAACTGTACGTTTGTCTGTGTGGCCTGTCGCATGAGCTTACGGGTAATCGAGTAATGGTATTTTTAGACAAAAGGAGCAAGACTCCAGAGCACTAGACAAGAGGTATCCGGTTTAAATTAAGCTTCAAGATGATGGGTCTGAGACTTAAAGCTCCATTGTGCTTCAACCATTCTTTACTGGATTCTCGTTTCTAATCCGTCTGTCTTTATCGGTCTTCACAGGAAACGATGCGCCGAGGAACGGTACACGAACCGGCCGAGATGGATGGAGCAATAAAGTTCGGCTGGATAAAGGGTGTGCTGATGCGGTGCCTTCTGAACATCTGGGGCGTTATGCTGTTCCTACGACTCAGTTGGGTCGTTGGCCAAGCGGGCATCGTACAGGGTGTTGTGCTAATCTCAATGACTACCGTTGTGACCACCATTACGGCCCTCTCCATGTCGGCCATCAGCACGAACGGTGTGATTAAGGGTGGTGGGACGTACTACATGATATCGCGCTCATTAGGGCCCGAGTTTGGTGGTTCGATCGGGTTGATATTTTCGCTAGCGAATGCGGTCGCTTGTGCCATGTACGTGGTTGGGTTCTGTGAATCGATGATCGATCTGCTCGCCTCGTTCGGTGTGTCGATAGTGGATGGTGCAGTAAATGATGTACGGATTATCGGATGCATAACGATCGTCATTCTGCTGTGCATTGTGGTCGTAGGGATGGAATGGGAAGCGAAGGCACAGATCGTGCTGCTCATCATACTGCTCATCGCCATCGTGGATTTTTGCGTTGGTTCCGTGTGGGGACCGAAGTCGGATTTGGATGTGGCGCGCGGGTTCGTCGGGTTTAATGCGTCGGTAATGTTGGAAAATATGAACTCCGAGTACCGGATGGCGAAAGGAACGCAACACGATTTCTTCTCCGTGTTTTCGATCTTCTTCCCTGCTGCTACGGGTATATTGGCTGGAGCAAACATCAGTGGAGATCTGAAAGATCCTTCGTCTTCGATTCCTAAGGGTACGATTCTTGCGATTGTGCTTACGTCCGCTTCGTACGTCGGAATGGCGATCATTGCTGGTGCGACCGTACTGCGTGACGCAACTGGTAATCTCACCGATGTCGTCAACGGCACATGGGACTTTTCCAACTGTGAGGTGCAAAGTTGCAGTTACGGTCTGCACAACTCCTTCCAGGTGATGGAGCTAGTGTCGCTATTTGGACCGTTGATCTACGCTGGATGCTTTGCCGCTACTCTTTCGTCCGCTCTGGCTAGTCTTGTGTCGGCCCCGAAAGTATTCCAAGCGTTGTGCAAGGATAAACTTTACCCAAAGATAAGCTGGTTCGGCAAAGGATTTGGCAAGAACAACGAACCGGTACGCGGATACATCCTGACATTCGTCATCTCCGTTGGGGTGATTCTGGTGGGAGATCTAAACATGATTGCACCGTTGATATCCAACTTCTTCCTGGCGGCTTACTGTCTGGTGAACTTCAGTACATTCCATGCCAGCTTGGCAAAACCAGTCGGATGGCGACCAACCTTCAAGGTAAAATCTCAACCCATCTTTTCCATTTTCAAGTTACATCGAATGTATGTTCTCTTGTTTTCCAGTATTACAACATGTGGCTCAGTCTGCTTGGTGCTATTTTCTGCATTGCGGTTATGTTCCTGATATCCTGGCCAACGGCACTGATAACATTCGCGGCCGTGCTTTCACTGTACCTGATCGTCTCTTATCGCAAGCCGGACGTTAACTGGGGCTCCACCACGCAGGCGCAGACGTACAAGAACGCATTGCTCTCGGTGCAGCAGCTAAACAACGTCGAGGAACACGTTAAGAATTATCGGCCCCAGATATTGGTTCTCTGTGGCCATCCAAGCGCGCGTCCTCTACTCGTAAACTTTGCCTACCTGCTCACCAAGAAACTTTCGCTGCTCGTCTGTGGTCACGTGACCAAAACGCACGTTTCGCAAAAGTATCGCAACCATCTGCAGAAGAAGGCATCGGAGTGGTTCCGACGCCACAAGGTGAAGGGATTTTATTCGCTGATCGATGATGACGATTTCGAGACGGGATCACGCGCCATCATGCAAGCGTCCGGTATTGGCAAACTACGCCCAAACGTGCTGCTGATGGGCTTCAAGAGCGACTGGGACCGGTGTGAGTCGAGCGAGCTGGAGCAGTACTTCAACGTGGTCCACAAAGCGCTCGACATGTACTTATCGGTGGCTATACTGCGCGTGTCCAAGGGGTTCGATTACTCACAGGTGCTCGGTGAGGATATGGTGAAGTTTATCTCGGAGTACCCGCGTACGCTGGTGGCGAACGACAGCACGAACGATCTGCTGGGCCATAATAAAGTAAGCTCTCTGCACGGTAGCTGTGATTCGCTCAGTCGCAACGTGTCGCAAGGTAAGTCTGTAACGGTCGTGTTGCCCATGAACCGTTGAGCTTTATCTGATGATCTTTCTATATTTAAATTGTTTCCTATTCGACCGCCCTTTCTGCATGCACCACGCACCAATAAACTCAACAAAAAAACACCAAAACCACACCCAACCACTCTTACACCATACTTGCCTGATTTAATAACAATGTGCACAACTTCCTGGAACGTTCCTCCCTACACTGCACTCACTCCTGATGCTGATGTGCCACAATTTTGCTGTTGCCGGTACCGAATGATGATGATGATGATGATGACTGTAATGGAATGATGTATGGAATGTGGAATGTAAACCGAAATGCACACTTGGAACGCGCGTACGCACGGACAAACCCATCGGACCGTCGGCTCTAGACCAAACGATTGACGTTAACGAGAAGAACTCAAAAAATCTGAAGAGTAAGTATGACGAATGAAAATGCATAAAGAGTAGAATGAGATAAATTAGTTTAACCGATGTAGATGAGTAGAAGCCAATGAGTAGCATGCTAAAAGTAAGACATCGTTTTCATACGCTAGCTTTTTACCATACAAAAGTTGTAAATGAAGGACATTTGTAAGGATCAAAATTACTGTTTACATACATTCAGGCGCATTAATCACGTTTCATTTTTATCCTTTTAGCAAGCAGCACCAGTGATTTGAGCAAAACCATTTCAGTCGCTCCCGATCCGATCGATATCAACGCCAAACTCATAACAGTAAGTCCACGGTTCAGCACCTGTTGCTTTCCAGTGTTTGCTTGGTCAAAATAGAAGCTTACGCTTCGAGACATCTGTTCACTTTATTTAAACAACTTTTGCAATTTTTATGTATAGATAAAGAAGTTTAAACTATATTGCTAAAATTGTGTTATTAATGTGGACATTGTTATTTTGGCCTGGCAGTCCCCGCAATTTACCCTTTCTAACGACCACCCTTTCTATATTGCAGGAAACGGGCCAACGTTCACTGAAACGTGGCGACCCATCGCTCCTGTACCGTGGACCGGGTGGTTCCGAACTTCCGAAAGAGGTGCTTGACGAGCTGACACAGTTCACGTTGAAGAAAAAGACGGGCATCATTGACGTGTACTGGCTGTACGATGACGGCGGCCTTACGCTACTTCTCCCGTACATTATCAGCACCAGACGAAACTGGAGCTCGTGCAAGCTGCGCGTTTTTGCACTGGCCAACCGCAAAACGGAGCTCGAGTTCGAGCAGCGCAATATGGCTAGCTTGCTGGCAAAGTTCCGCATCGACTATTCCGATCTGCAGCTGCTGCCGGACGTTACGAAGAAACCGAATCAGGAGATGGCCGATTTCTTCAAGGGACTAATTAAGGAGTTCACCGTGAAGGACGACATCTCGGATGCTAGTACAGGTGGGAGCGCGGTTATGCCTTGGCCTTGGTGGAATCATTTGCATTTGAATAGGCTCAAAGGATGCATCCTTTTCAACGTGCAAAAGCGAGCATTTAAATGTGCGCTTTCTGTTGAGACTAAGTGTTGGCAATTAAAAGTTTGCCATTTTAAAACCAAAATCATCATTACCTTGAGCCCGAGTGTGGCGGTTAGATATGAAACAAAACGCGTGATGGATGTTGATTATGACCTTCCATTTGCAAATGCAACTGACCATCAGCTTCGGGTAGTGAGAAAACCACGTAATCTGAAACGTTCATTTTTCCCTTTCCGTTTTACGCTCTCTAGCTGGATCTTCGTACATCTCGAAGGCGGAACTGTTGGCGGTACAGGACAAAACGAACCGGCATTTGAATCTGCGCGAGTATCTGCTGCAACACTCCAGCAAGTCCGATCTGGTCGTCATGACGCTACCCATGCCACGGAAGGGTGTCGTCTCGGCTCCGCTCTATATGGCGTGGCTTGAAGCGTTGAGTCGTGACCTACCACCTTTCCTGTTTGTCCGAGGCAATCAGACGTCCGTGCTGACGTTCTACTCTTAAACAGCTCCACCCTCCACTACTCATTCATGTTTGTGCATTTGTATTCGTGCCCGGTTGCATTTTCCGCTATACGTAGCCCGTCGTTGTTATATGGTTTTGTTTGTTTGATTTGTTTCGTATAATTTTTACACTCTATCGGATGCCTTATAATTAGTCTTACGTTCGTTCAGGTTGGTTCAATACCTGAACGTAGCGTTAGTAGTTTTTGTTTTATTTTTTTAACATTAATTTATTACTTTCTGACGCAAGGCGTCTTAAGCGCTAGATTCTCTCACCGGGAAACCGATCCGATCCGAGTGTAGAAGACGAAAAATGCATTATTAAAATCGCATTTTAGTGTGAGTGCCAGGTGAAAAGTTTGCTTTTCTCATTGCAAACAGGAAGCCCCCGAACTGTGTAGAAGAATCCCGACTAATGGAGTTTGGGAGTTGTGGAACTTCTTGGCCCCGTTGAGGTGAAAAGTCTTCTCCCGGTTCAGAGACGGTAGTATCGCTTAACGGTTTTTATTACATTTCTATTTCGCCATCGTGTGTCATTGCCCATTCGGATGGTGGCGGTGGCAGTTTCTCTGCTGGATGAACTACCTTTTTTCCGTTCCTTGTAGAAGAAGTCCCCCGATGCCACAACCTTGTAGTCGTAAAACGGATGAGAATGATATCTGGTTTGCTGCAACCGTACGTACGTACCGGTGACAATAGACCCAACGGAAAAGCAAAGCCAGAATGCAACCGATATCCCTTGGAATCCTCCCCATCCGCCGTTTATCCGTTGTCGCGGAAGGGTCATCACGGCATTGTGTCACCGGTCGGGGCAACTCGGGCTCGGGACGATGGTTTGTGGGTTTGTGGATGTTTTGATTGCGAAGATTGTATTTTCATGTTATCGTTCCCGCTATTGCTCTCTATCTTTGCTACTTCTCTAATCCAATTGTACAGTCTGGTGTGTTTGTTGCCAGTTTGCCATTTTTTCGCTCCTGTTGTTGTTGTTTTGCTTCTGCACGACATTTCTGTTGCTGCTGTGTACGGAATGTTGAAAAGTGAAAAATGCATCTTTTATTACATTGCATGCAATGCAGCTGTACGTGCAAGTACGCCTCGGGGGAAGAATTTGCAGAACGCCAGGATTGTGTAGACAAGCAGTCGTAGTAGTAGTAGTCAACAGAAGTAGTCAGGAACAAAATTCAAATCCCGCTTCCCTCATTGCTATTACACTTGACCTTTGTGTGCGTGTGCGAGTGTGTGGGTTTGAACCAGATGTGTCAGATGCTCGGTAAGCACAAACAGAAACACATTCCATACCGATAAACACTCCTCCCAGGACTTCTGGTCACTATCACATCCACGGCTCAGAGTTTTGGGAAGAGAAAGATATAAGTATTAATTTTCTGCATCCGGATGTGCCCGCTAGTACTTTCCCGGTGTTGGTCGGTTAGAAATCTGACACGAGAGACCCCATTCTAGAGGTCGGAAGAAGAAAAACACGTTGTGGTCGCTCTGTACCGGATGGATGGTTTGTTATTTATAGTATTATTTCATTTACGGAGTTAGGATTAGTTAGGCGGCAGCATTAGCAGCATGGAGGAGTTAGTGTAACGCTTCTCTAAATCTAGCAGCTTTCCGTGTGTCGACACACGATTGTAGGCGACTGGGACAGAGACCGGCTTAAGGTAGATTAACTAGAAAGGAGTGCCTTCTTTCAGTCGCTCTCTCTCTCACCTTACAGTGGCAAAAGGCAACAGTTTTGACCAACTTTAAAAGCGAGCATAGTATTGTTTAGCAGATATATCTATATAAAAGCTCCGTACAACTTTGTTTATTACAATAAAAAGAAACGAATTCCAATTTCAGCAAATGTATAAATGGAAGATCTTCCTCTTCTTCTGAGTATAACGACCTTCAGCATCATGGCCGGCCATTGATTGGTTAACTAGACTTGCTGATACCGGTATAGCTGGATAATCACACAGTCCTTGCTACGGGGGTATGGTCCGGAACTCCGGTCCTTCCATGCGAAGATCGGCACCGTTGTCGCCTCTCTCTCTCTCGAAAAAAAAAAGAAATAAATCTATAGAAATAAATGGAAAATACGTATGCTTTAATCCATCAATTCTTGCTTATTCAACTTCTCCGAAATATTCAATCCGTGAATATCTGTAAACCGGCAAGCGATAGCTGTAAAACCCATTTTCCCGCGAACAATCAAATGGAAGATAAAATCGAGCTCGTAAAAAAAAACCTAGACAAATATTGATCCCTCGCCCGAACAATACGACCGAATGGACAAAGTTCCGATGGGCGAAGGCTTATTATTAACGCCTGAACAGTTTGTTTTGCAATTCCTTACTTTTTTTTTATTGTGGTATTAAATGGTTGATATTGTTGAAATGATTCGCAAGTCAAGGACTCTGGGAACTATTGCGCTTGTAAGTAGGTACGAATAATAGGGACCCACCCGAGCGCTGATGCTTTTACTTTGGTGAACTTTTTGCTGGACTTTGTAGCGTGGTGTAATAGCCAATAATAGAAGAATTGCAAACCTGCATCACCTTCACCACATCCAATAGCTTTAACTTCGGGAACTTCAATCCTGTTGCGCTTGGATGGAGCTTCCGGGTTGGAGATTGATTTTACAAATTTCTCTCTCGGTCGGATTTTTTTTCGTTTCGAACACAGTTATTGCGCCGTACCACTTCCGAGGGTAGAGCAATTGGAGCTCATCGAGGGACGCAATGAACTGTGCACAAACCACAAAACCAAACCAAGCAATTATCTGTATGACAATGTTGAACCGGCGGCAAGTGAGTTGATGAAAATTGAGCATGTACAGTAATGGCGTTGTTTTTGACGCAACTTTTGGCTGGATTTCCCGTGAGCATGATAGTTGTGCAGAAGTGACCTTTAAAATCATATAAATCACATTATCGGGTTCATGTCATCGAAGCTATCGGCAGGCAGCATAATCGCACCGGTTCATTGTTGCACGAACGACGCTACTTAACGAACACCGAACCACTGAACCACGTGCTCGGTAGCATTTCTTGCAAACGCAAGCTTCCGCAATCGTCGGGTCGGGTTGGATTTGATTGATTTAGTAAAGTTCATCATTCACTTTGGCATCATATTGCTCAAACGAATAGTTTCTCGGGCATTTTTTTGTCGGGTTTGTGGGTTAGGCACCAGAAGTCTATGGGGAAGTGTTTCAAAGGGCAGACAATAAGGCAATTTCGCATCCTGTGCATTATTACGATCCTCGTGGTTCGTTCCTTTGAATGGTAGCATGAAGGAAGGAAGTATTTACGACAGCCACATTATGAAATCAATCACCGCTAATCTGTTCCATAATCGTGCCATAAAATTATTGAGCGCATTAATGAGCTATTATACGTAAAATTACACACGCACAGGCACGCCATCTTGCGTTGCTGAGAAGCTTTAAATTCCAACGGAAATTTACACCCTTTTTATCCCTCAAAACATGCATTAGGCTGGAATAGAGGGATGAATCTTCGGAATTCCCATCAGTAGTACCCCAAGCAGTAAGCTGCTTTTAATGTAGCTCCTTTTCCATCCACTGCTGAACAAAAAAAGTAAATTTTCCTCGATGGTAAGGGACCGAAACAAAAGCTTCAATATCTCGGTCCATTCTTTGCCATCCGAATATTGGTAGTAAATGTGCAGCAAAGCGAAGCGAAAAGTTTGAAAATAGGAGAGAAAAAAAGGATATTGGAAAACTTACTTCAAGCGAACGTAAATCGGATTAATGCCATTTTGTGATACGCGCTGTCGATGCAATCGAAGGCCCTTTGGTTGCCGATCAGCAACATCTGTGTTGGCAATTAGCTAGATAATGGGAGGATATTTTTTGTTGTCGTGTTTTATTTTTGAAGTAGAACTTTCACGAGATTAAACAAAGTGGAAATTAATACAAAGTTTGAGCTTACACCCTTTTTCCGTTTCGAGAAACGGGTTTAATCCATCGTAGAAAAATATAAATTTCATTTCATCGTTTGGCAATTTCATGACCTTCAGGAAAGGCTTTTTGGCTGTGTGTGTAACTATAAAGCATGCATTAATAGGGGACCTGATCGTGCATGTAATATTGCTCCATGAAATATTGCCCCAAAATTGCGCTTCGACCATTAAAGCTGTTTGCTGCATTTATTCATCTCAACTTCCGCCACCATAAAAATCTTCAAATCCGGTTGACGGAAGCCAAAGCCTCGTCGAACGGAGCGAGCGATACAAAATTAAAACCTCTCTCCCCCAAAAACTAAAAGGGTGGCCAAGTTTTCGCTATCGTTCGGTGCAACTTCGGTGAAGCGTGCCGAAGATGAAAGCTTTCTGCGTGAGCTTTCGCTCGAACCGAACGAATTTACACGAGCAGCTCTGGCACAGTGAGCGTAGAGTATTGTTGTAATTTAAATTATTGAACTGAAAGTTGGTGGGGTGTAAATGAAAAGCTTACAATATGGCGCATGAAGAGAAAATTGAAGAAAGTATTTGAATATGTTATAAAACCAGGTAAGTGTGATTGGTTTTATTTGCCATAATCGTTTATCTCCGTAGCACTAACAATCTTGAGAACTTCGTAAAGCAATTCGATGTATGTATTTACAATTGATATCTGATTGTGGAGGTCGTTTAGAAAATCAATTAGCATGTATGGTATGGTAAACGAGCAGGTTTGTTTGGCTGAACCTGGATCTATTGGCTTTGTATCGGAGATATCTTCGACGATCGAGTGCTCGTATAAGCCTGGTTGCAGAAAGGAAGTGTTTTGAATCCAATTATCTGCAATCTATGTGACCAAAAAAAAAAAAGATCGTTTAAGCGTTTGCAGCTTTAGCAGTATATTTAGCACAGAAAAAGGCTTTATAAACAAAAAACAACCAAACATTTGTCCTGCAACAACCGCTTGCCGAACCCACTGTGCCATGTTCAAGTTGGCGCGTTTTCGCTGCTGATCACACACGCTGCCAGCCGTTAGATGTTGAAGCGGTGCGTTAGTAAACATTCAAACGACGGCATCAACGCATCGTGCGTACGGGACGTGCACGAGTGTAGGCCGAATAAGACGAGATCCGTTCGTTCCGTTCCGTTTGGAAAGTGCGTGTTCGCCGGGGCACAAATAAATCTACATTAATTGTTTTAAATTCAAATTTTAAAATACCATCTCCAGGTGGAAAGAATATCGAAAAGCAGGCCTTGAAAAAGAAGAAGTACTAATCCCTTTTAGGTTTATTTACTTCTGATTTGGTGAAGCGCAGTAAGGCGATGGAAAATCAATGCGCTCGCCGAACACGGTTGGATTAGAATCAGCAGAGCAGAGTGCACACTGTCCGGAAGTCAGAAAATCTTTGTAGTGAATGCTGTCACACGCCAATTTCCTGTTGCAGAAAGTTGCAGAAAGAAAGTGCAACGTGAAAAAGGGTGTTAAAAGTGTTTCAACTTTATTGCTGCTGTGAGTGCTGCTCAACACTTCTGGAAAGGGTTTTAATGTGACAACCGGTTGATGAAGGGCAATTCCTTTATGTCCCGAATGGATCATCCCCATCATCATCAGCTTCATCATCGGTGGGCATGATTGTTGGTGGTCAGCTCGTTGTTTCTTCTTCCCTTTCTCTGTGTGTGTGTTTGTATGTGCATTATTCGGGTGGCAAACAGTGTTTCTGTGTGGGGTTGGGTGTGTGATCTGGTGCGGTGAATTATGCTAATTCGGGTCGCGCTTCCAGGGGCAAAATATTCCGCAATCGCTCGCAAGTGATAGTGAGAGCGCACCAGTCAGTGAGTGTGTGTAGAGAGGGAAGGGGTGGGGTGGGGTGCGTGTGTGTGTGTGCGTGTGTGGTGGCGAAAATGGCGGTCGCAAAAGCATAAATTACACTCAAGCCGGGGCAAGCCCGGTTTTTTGAGGTTGACCGTAGATCGTGTCCAGCTCCTCCGAGGCACCTAGTTACCCTCTTAGTGGCTGTCCTGTGGTAATTTGTATGAATGTCAGTGTGTGTGTGTGTGTGTGTGTGTGAAGATATGTGGTGGAAAATTAGTTAATGAGATTGATCGACACACCGTGTGTGACAAGCACCAACCAAGCACCAAATCACCCGAATCGTATTGGTGGCCACGGTTGCGATGTGCTTCACTTTCGATTGTTTGATTTGTAATTGCGGAAGTGTGTGTTGTCCGATGGAAGCGACAAATAGAAGTCATCATAAGACGCCATTATAAGTTAACACGCTTGGACTAGAATTGTTGCCAAGAAATACAAAAAAAAGGTTCACCTCGAAGGAGACTGTTGAAGAAAAAAAGTCGTGGTAAGTGTTTGCCAGAACTCATAATATATTTTTAGACTAAATGGAATCAAATTCGTGTTTTAATGACTTCAATCCATGATAGTTAGAGAGGTGTTTTACACAATTTAAGCCAACTTTTTATCGTTATCTGACAGAGTGAAGGACACAAAAAGAGAATCAACTATATCGCTTAATTTGCAGCACATTTGCTTTAAAATGAAGGATAAAAGCCTAACTGACGGACCATAACACCCACGACAGACAGACATTGACCGGATAGATGCTTTTAGAAGTTGGGGATTCCCGAGAACAAAGTCCATCGTTTTTTTTTTTTCGTTCAAAAAAAGCTCTAAGAAGAACCCATCAAAAAACGGATTACAAGGAATATAGATAGGGAGCACACAAAAAAGCACATAAGTCTTAATTGTACAAAACAAAACAAAAAATTACAGATGTGCGAGAGCAGCGCAACAAGTCAATTTGTGACATTTCTTTCGAATTCTCTCGAACTCGGCACGGCAAGACTTTGCATGATGGATAGATCGGCCCGAGGGTTTGCGTTACGTTTGATGGGCAGTGACAACAGCGCATTAGCGGTCGCGGTAGCTTGTTAAAAAAGTATTAACATCCAAAGATGCCGCCCAGATGAGTTTTGGGACACGTGTTTCGCTGCTTTTGTGAAGTGCCAGAAGTGTTTCTATTCAGCTTTGAAGCTATACAGTGGAAAAGAATAATGCGTAAACAACGAAACAACGGTTCCCGGGTGGCGTTATTATTCGTTGATCTGTCCCTCACTCTTTCCACAGCAACACAGTGAACGATCAAGAAGGTGATATGTGATGATTTTCGCGTGATGTGTGATGTGATGCGTGGAAGCAGAGTAATGATTATAATCACAGGCAGCACCCATCTTCTACGGTGATTTGGTAATCATCTTGAGGAGTTTCCACTTCACGGCTCGATCGGCCCGACAGATGCGACGGGACACACTGTTGACAGAGCTGGTCACTAGGGCCGGCGAGAGATTCTGGATGATTAATGATGAAACAGAGGTGAACATTGTTGTCTTGTTGATGAGGAACGCAAAGGGCATCGGTAGGGAAATTGTGCAGTTAATGAAGAGTGTCCTTTATGTAGAGTGAATATGAAGGGGAGTAAAACAATTGTACAACTGGACTTATAACATAATTTAACGCTCTCATTTGATGTCATATTTGAGTTTAAAGTTTTATTCAATTGAGCGTTTCAAGCATCCAGCTGAAGGACATCTAGAACTGGGCAATGCATTTTTGTTTGTCATAATGTCTGCTTCTTCATCATAATTTTCTTGTTCTGTTTTTTTTATTGGTAAAAACCATTCTTTGAGAAATGAAAACTAGGTTCTCGACTTAGTTACAAAGTATTATTTCTCCGTTTGGGTCAAATAATGAGGCAGCACCGAGCTGCTAAAATATATACGTTATATTATATAATATATATATATATATATATTATATTATATCATATATATATATATATGATATAATATATAATATAAGAATGTATTTTTCGAAAACTGTTCCCAAAAAAAAGGAGCGCAAATTAATAGTCTAACTCTTCTGATTCTGTGCTTAAGAATTGCAATTTTCTTGGCTTTTGGAACATGTAGTAGGACCTTTCTTTACCAAAAAAAAATTTTATCTAGAAGAGATTTGTAGTACAACAATAAAAAATCAACTGTCACATTTATTCTGATGAAAATAAGCTAATATTGGTCCCCTTTCGGGACCAAAGTGTCCTTGGAGCGTAGGCCTCTAAAAACCAACTTAAAAACCTCTAGTTGTGAATAAAAATCTTGAATTCATTTTAGGACATACGGCCATGAGTTGGCGGTCCGAAAAATACTGGAAGGATTGTGTTCCACAATCGCCGACTAGTATCGAAGGGTTCAGAAAGCTGTAAGAAAGCTGAAACCAAACTGTAATATATCCTCACAACGAAAAGAACAAGAGGAAGGTCCTCATCGCTGGTTCAGATCGGATCAGATCGTATCTGATTTGATCGAAACTGATCTTTCACTCATTAATCTAAATATGACGAGGTCCTTGAGATGCTCACCCATAAGCAATAAGTCGTAGTACCTTCCAGTTATAAAGCCTTTCCAAATCCTTCTCATTTGATGGTTATCATTTGCATCTCGCGCCCCACTATCATACTGTAATGCTGTTCTATTGTTCCAGAAAATTATTCTGAGAATCGTATATCAATCATCAAAAATGCATAAGAAGAAATCCCATTGTGTCACATAATTATAATTACAACCAACAATTGAAAGACAGTTGTGGGCAAACAAACGAAAAAACCAAATCCATTTAAATAGCTATCCCACGCAGAGCACATCTTTCTGTGCGTTATCTGATGTGAACAAAAGCAACGTAATGAGCAGATTGTCATCGCTCAAAAACTTCCCCATTTCATCCTGAATGCGCTTATTCACACGACATAATGCGAGAACAATGCAAACCGAGTTCAATCGCTATCGGTTACATCATTACCGAAAGCTCATTGATCAAACGGAACCAATTGGATGGAAGCCGTTGCTGGCCGTAAAGTTTTAGCTTTTAAATTCACATCAGCCGACGTTTTGTGTTGCAGGAGACACCTGCAAACGTTCATGAACTCTCTGTATCCTTTTATTGAATATCGGGATATTTGTAGGTAAATGGACGCTCTGGTGACGAGCAAATAAGCACCGTGGAAATGTGTTCTAAATGCCACGAGGTCCATGCTAATGACTCTGTCGGTTACTACTGCTGCTCACTCACAGCTGGTAGGTGGCTATTGGTGTTCTGATCGCTCCATTGTTGCCATTGGTGTTTGTTTTGTTCACTCTAAGTATCAAGTTCCCACCCTACTGTGTCGCGGCCATAGCAGGTTCGCGTCGTTTTGCCGAACGAACGGGGCGAAGAGCGAAAAGGGAGGGAAATTATCACACCGACTCACCGATTCAAAGCTGACCGACCTGCAATTATGATGAATATTTAACCCCTTTCGCGAGGCTGCCATTGCCGGCTAGTATGCAGCTAAACAGTCGACAAATAATGCAACGCCACCGTGCATGGAATTGGCCTAACGAGAAGGTTGAGAGAGAGAGAGAGAGAAAACAGTGTACACCTCTGGCGTATGGCCCTCAGGTCAACAACAGTTCAATAGCTTCACCATTGGAAACGGGGCTAGGAAAATCGTTCTGGGGAAAATTGTTTTTCTTATCTATCCAATCATATCGACAGCATCGCTATCGAAAAAAACCCTAAACATGGGTTCCACTGTTCGCAACGACACCCCGTGCTTGGCTGAGCAAACAGCACCAGCAATGGCGCACCTTCCCGGAAAAATGGTTTTCTCTTAGGGCGCTATCGCCATTTTTTGTTGTTTTTTTTATGTTGTCTTGAAAAAGGATACATCTGTGTCGCTGTGTGTGCATTTTGCTGTCGAAAGATTGCCGACATCTTCGAGGAAAATCGGTTTGCACCAACCAAGAGGATATTTGAATCCCAATTAAAACCGGAACAAAAAACAATCGCTCGCGCTATCCAAAACAACAACAAGCAGCAGCAGCAGCAGCAGCAGCGAAAAAAAAAGTGAACCACAACTTCTTGGAAGCGTAGAAAGGACTTAAGCGGAGCAGCCAGTAATCTGAACAGCCTGATATAGAAATTGATGTGTCCTGGACGTCGGTGCTTGTATTATTTCGCAAAAGGAAGGCAATTAATTTTGCACTCCTACCGTAGTTTCTTACCTGTTCTTTTTCCCGCCATGAAACGACGGGACGGAGAAAACTCTCCCCCTCGAAAGTATGGCAAAAACATGTTTATTGTGATGCTAATTATCTTGGCTTGGGTGGCGTAAATAAGGTGGATCGTTTTGCCTCCATTGCTCCACGTGATGTAAACGATACGCCGTTACATTACTCAACAGGCTGTTTTCCGGCCGGTTTCCCGTACATGGCGAGGACTATCCAAACACCAACAAGGACAGTCTATTATTTATACCCCATCTTCTTGTTCGCAGCTTCCAGTCCGGTCCTAGTTGTAGCCAGTGACAATAAACAACAGGATGGAAAATTAGCACCAATTACGGCCCGGTAGAATGGCCTAGTTTTTCCCCCTCGAGAGATCCCGATAGTGGTAGTAGCGCGGGAAGCAACACCGGAATAATACTGTTATTGTTCGAAAGTCTCGTTACGTGACAAAAATGTTCCCTGTATCGTGTTGCATATTTCGATGTGTAGGTCCTAGGGTAGAGAGGTCTCTTCCCACGGTGGTAATAGGTATTGAGTCACGCATATAAAAGCTTTTCAATGTTCATCGTAAACGGTTCTCTAATGCCAGACAAAATATGTCTTGAATATGGCTTTAAATTCGATTCCCTATGGTTGCTTGATAGCTGCTTAGTAGCTGTTTAAGAGGAAATCGAGCCGTAATAAGGATTTTATCTGTTTCATTCATCATGTGTTATTGTTCTAGGTTATTCCAGTTTATCTGATACAAATATCCAATATTACGTATAAACACTAGTAAATATTGTCGAATTAGAATCAAGCGATGAACAAGCTGATGCTAAAACGCTTCTTCAGCGCTGGTTAAAAGTTCCAAGTGCTTTAATGCTACTTATTTTATAGCAAACGGTCAATCAATGTAGCAAGCTTTAGCTCTAATTGGTTCGTTCGAGAGCTTCAGCTTAAAGCAATTTACTCGAACCTTCTGGTCATTCACACTTTCGCTTAAAACAATTATCTCTCCTTTTGCGAGCAGCTGACACATCGTTTAAATTAATTGACTGAATCGCTACCAAAACAAACACAGCCAAAACCCAATTTCAGAACGGTAAGGTTAGCAAATAGTCAATGATGAGTAGCAGAAAATTAAACGCTTCGTCTTGTGTAGAATTTTCGCATCATCTTGCCTAAATGAAGGTTTAACACTGTGTGAATAAATGGCGAAGAAAGATGAAATTATCTCGAAAGCAACCATCGAATGACTCGCGCTGCTCTATTAACAAAGTGTATTTCCTTTTTTCTTTTTTCCTTTTTCAGTTCAATACCTGTTGCCGAAAATCATTCACTAAGAAAATGTCGATTTCACTCTAAAACCCCTTGACATAGTGTAGTTTTATTTTTTATAGCATAAATACACATGTCAAACGATGTACCAATACGTACACACATGCAAGACATCCAGCACGAACCGGTTAAACCAAATAATTCGACTGTCAACTGTCGGTGCCACCGGCACAATCTTTCCAGGCACGTGATGTCACCTGCAATGCTTGAACGGTGTTCTTGAAAGTCGTATCCTCATCCGAAAATAAAATCAAACACTACACGACGCGCCATGCCGAAACCAAACAGATTGGGATGTACACTTTGCCTTCGTTTGACAGCATTATTACACAAGTTGGCAGACGTGAGCCGGTGTTTGGATTTTTGGATATAAAGCAAACACGCATGTGTCCGTAACAGACAATCCGCTTCGCAAGAAAAGCTCCCAAGAAGTAGAAGGCTTCCCGAGAGAGGGATAGATTTTTTGGGAGGGAAGACAAAAAAAAAGCCAGCTCAGAACTGTCGATTTGTACCTCAACAAATCGCAAAAGATAGTAGCTGCTCCGTTATTCCGATCATCATCATTATCATCATCATCCATAACCAATGGGATGATAATTTAAAACATGATACTGCGAATGTTGGAATCCTAATGTTTAGAAATAAATCGTTTCGCTTTCGGCTTGCTCGTAGTCGAAAATCCCATTGGCTCTTGTGCTTTGGTTGGTGATGAATATTATTTGCAAGAATGGTAGCGACCACAACCGTTCGCATGTGGCACACGTTCTTCGATGCGATGCGATAATTCACATTCTTTCCAGGGGGTGTCTGGTAGGCCACCCTACAGAAGTAGTAAGCGGTGTACTAAAGTGTACACCAACCTCTCAACTTGACAGCTGAGCATTACTGTCACTGCAAGTCCATCCGTTTTCCGCCTGGGATGCTAATCCAACGATCGAATGTAAACAACATTTTACGAATTAAGAATGCATTAAATGTAAATCTTCTACAGGGATTAGACCAAATTGAGCAGAAAACGGAAAACAAATAGCATTCCTTCCGTCCTGCCAGTTCGAGATGAGTTCGCCTTGTGACACACTCTTCACACTGGCACTCACCGTCGCGTTGGAGCGTTGGTTCTCTTGGCAGCGATAGCTATCACACCAGTAAATCCACTTCTGCATTCTACCCGAACACGTTCCTAATTCATTGCTTCCCTCAACCCGGGACTCCGCTATCCACCATTGAACAGTTGGGGTTGCGCGAGTGTATTTAAAATTCCGCTTCTGTCGTTCTTCATCAACCGGTATTACGCTGCCTATCGTCACATCGCAATCATCGGACTGGTGATTGACGTTTATGTTCCTTGGACTCGAGTTGCCGACGATCTGGTACCAAAAATCGAACGAAATTTTAAACGTTATTTAACGCACACCAGCATGTCGATGTGTCCGGGAATATCCTTGTCTCGTTTGTTGTTAAATTTATACGGAACACGCTATTTACCCGCAAAGTGGACACAGGACACCGAAAAGGTTGCTGTTTGCTTTTCCCGTTTCAGCTTTTCCATCCACCCATTGTACCGTTACATGTCACGTCCGTCTGAAGGGGGCCAACACAGGACAGGACGATGAATCCATAATGCGTTAGAAGGGGGAGTTAGCAAAAAAAAAAGACGAACTCCAGTCGATTATAATTGTTGATTCGACAACAGGCTTCGTTTGCATGTGCCCATTGTCTCGTGTACTTGTGCCGAAGAGTTGGAATTTTGCAATTTTCGCTTTTCTAGCCAGACAGAGCGCCTGTGGCTGGGTTGAATCAATCCGCCATCAACTTTGGTAGATCCAGAGAAAATGAAAAAAAAAAGAGCAAATACTTAGTCTCGCACCGCGCGTTAAACGCGTATGGGGGATGGTCACAGGTTCTGCCTTGTTTAGTTCGCTACATCACAGACTTGTAATACGTGTAAATATTCAACAGTATCAATTGGGCCCCTCGTTTCGCATGGTAAATCCGTTGCATGTTGAGCAGTAGTAGAGTCTTGGGCTTCCTCGTTCCATCCTCCTCGGGGATTTGGGCGGTAAGAGTAGACTGCGGCGAAGATAGACGCTTGGTTTTGCATGAAATCTCCATCAAAGTTGGTGGGCTTTCTTGGAACGTTCGAATGTACGAGCTGTCGAAGACTTCGCATCTAAATGATGAAGAGATTTCGATCAACAAAGTGCCCGTAATCTTATGATAATGATGTGACTTTATGACTTCCTTGAAGGGTGTGGTATTTTGTTTTATTGTTTTATATTAGTGATGGGGGTTAGTAGAAATAAGAAATCAGTTAACCGAAAGGAACTTAACAGATCTGTAAGGTTTCATCCGCCATCTTTACAGTAATCAACTCACTAACAAAGAAAATCGAAAAATACTCCCTGATTAATATATTTTTCTGCATGTTTTTTTACAGCAGGAACTGCTCATTACCACATTCTGCACAGGTTTTTCCTGCGTCACACAATAATTGGAGCTCTTCTTGATGTTTGGAAAAAGCCTTGCTGACGTCACCTGATATTTTCATCTCCTTTTTTTTTCGTGGTGCGTAATTTGTCAACGCACTTTCGATGCCCGGGTTTTCACGCACTTCCTTACACTAAAAACAATGTTGCGCTGCTTGCTTGCTGAGCGTGGACAAGGACAAAAAAGTCCCGTTTGACAGTTATGGGCATGATTTATTGACAGAAATGTGTCGTTTTTCTGCACATGCTCTCGAATTACGGACGCTGGTTTTGAATAGACGTTATTTATGGCATTTACTTTATTTTCCACTTCACAAGCTTTGCCAATGGGTTTCATGAGATGTATGCGAAAGTATGCAAAAAAAAAAACAGAAACATTGTGTAATTTTTTGTGTGTGTGTGTTTGTATTAAACGGCTTTGATTACAGGGGAAAATATCAATTTGTAGTAGATTAAAGAGAAAAAGCTTTCAACGCCACCATTCTTAGGCATGCGAAACCCGTACCGGATTGCTCCATCTGTGGCGCCATCTGCCACCGATTTCACTTGTTCCCAGGCGATGGTTTGGTTGTCGCCGTGACTAGCCAAATCTATCGTACATGCCGGAGTGCCGGACGGAAAATTGCCGACGTGCCAGAAACCACAAAAAGCCATCCCAACAGGCGGGTAGGCAGAAAAGAACCAAAGAAAACGAACAAAAAAAAATGGCAACAAAATCAATCTAGCCTAAGCATGCCCGGGTCCGTTTGCCCGTTTGGCCACGTTGCCCTTCACTTCAACCAAAAGCGGCTCCCAAATCTGACACACATGTGACAGATCATCTATCATCAATGCCACTCATCACCGAAAACCCCGAAAGGTCTAGTGTGATTGTGCGCCTGGTAGTATGCAAGCTTCGACTGCTTCGACCACTTTGCACGTTTTGTCAGCTTGTATATGAGCAAATATTGATAACAACAGCGTGTGCGTGCGTGCGGTTTTCGATGGACGATACGATACGAGATGAGAGGGAGAGAGTCCGGGGGGGCCGTGGTGTGTATGTGCGTTTGTTTGTATGCTCAATTTAACCAGACAATACGGTAAAGCCATGCGTCGCACGTACGATACACAGGTAGGGAAGATTTTCCATGCCACTGGAGTTCGAACTCTTCGGTCTTTGCGGGCGTTTGAGGACGTTAGGTCGGGCAACCACTCGTCTGTATGGGGCCGGTGCGAAGTGGTCCAATTGTGTTTTCTACTGCACGTTATAAATGCGTGTACATTCCTCTACTTCGAACGCATAAACACGACCCAGCTCAAGCGCAATCGATCGTGACAGGCGAAGCTATCGAAAATATTGAATTTAACCACCCAATTCCACCCCTAAGCGAGCGTTCCTGAGAATAGAGTTTTATGCTTGTTTACTGCATTCGAAATCGAGTATATTCGTACCCAGTCAAGCATGGCGTCTGGTAGATAAGAAGCGAGTCAGTAATGTTTAGAAATGGTGTAAAGCTTAAATAAAGCTATCATCAGGTACAAAGATATGATCCCCCTTAGGATGAGGCTTGTCCCAAGTATATTTTCTCACCGAAATAAATTTGCATGAATATTGCAAACCGGCACGATTGTATCTTTTTTTCCAACTTGCGTAAAGTCCCAACATCAAAAGTCTAGACGACAAAGAAGCTCCATCTAGAGTCATAAGTTATTCGCGGCGGTACGAGAATTTTCCTCCCAAAAGGGCTAATGCCAAACGTAATTTTGAGGATGCGTGTAATCAAATCTAATCTATAGAACTCAATCATCCACACGCATACTGAAATATTCAAGAGATTGTTCTAGGTTTGTTTTATTTTGGTGTTTTTGTTGGTAGTGGGTGTTTGCTTTTCACTTGACGCACACTTTAAACGCTAAACACATTAGGATGAAAATAACTCGTCAGGTCGCACGCTACACTCTGCCAACAAGCACCTTGAAGTTATATTTATAAAGTCCTACCTTTTGGTGATTTTACTGAGGCTATATGCATGTATTGTCGGAAAAATGCTAAAATAAACAAACACACGTTCCCCCAAACACAATTCCGATGGTTGATGTAGTCGATTCGTATGTAATTGTGTCCTTTTTCGAAGGAACACGATGAAGATGAGTAAATGATGACGAAGATTGTTGAGTCACTTTTGAAAACGAGCAAAGAACGAATTCGTTTTGTTAATTGAAATGCTAATCATATATGGAAAACCCCTAGTCTACCCGTGCGTACATAAAGGACGGTTACAGTTCTTTGCGAGTTTCCTTTTTCATTTTTACGTTTAGGCTTTATGAGTAGGAAAAACAACGTTTCTATTTTCCGTAAGGCATGTGTACCGGTAAATTGAAGTGGAATTTTGATTGATGGTGCTTGTTATGGAAGGCTACTGAAGTAAAAAGAGGAAACTCCATGCAACTTATGGTGGATAATTGAAGATGGCTTAAAGAGCCTTAACTCCATGAGACTGGTAAACGCGGAAGTCATCACAGTGTTGATAGTCTGTTAGACAGGCAGGGACCATTATATAAATGCTTAAAGAAGACTGGAGAGATCTAAGGTCAATTAAAGTGTTTTTTTTTTCCTATTTTGACACTCTATGAACCTACAGGTCAACTTGTCAAGTCCAAGATTCGAGACAAACTTCCCTCGGGCCATTGAAGAAAAATCACTGTCACAAAAAAATAGGCAAGAAGTGTAAACTTCTTCTACGATTATTACTAAAATTAACAAAATCTGTAAATTCTTCCTTTTTGGTTTTTGATTGTAGAAAATCAAAGTTTTTGATTCCCCAAGTTACACTTTTAAACCAAATAATCACACTCTAGAACTTCAGGGTAAAGGAGCGCATGTTCCAAGATTTTAACGCAGGACTGTAGATCAATCTGGGCCGCTCATCAATCGAATGCTAATTCTGATCTGCGAGCACGGTAATTCTTGTACGATCGGGGGTTTCCCCAAATTTTACACTTTATTAAAAAAAAACAAAAAGGTATGCATTCATTGAGACTGTCAAACATAATCAACCCAGCTTATGGGAAGTGTTTCGTGAAAACGGTTCGTTCCCATTACGGTCGCTAATGTTCTCGGCACTACACACGCCCTTCACCCTCGTGTACTTATGCTCATTAAATTATAAAGTAGCAACGAGACCTACGCTTCTGTTTTTGTTGTTGCTATAGCTCTTCGACCTGTTTAGACTATTTTCATACACGCACAATAACAAAACCTGCTAATGGTTTACTGCATGGCCTGACCGCGGGACCTGGACGTGTCCGCGAAGAGATGAAGAGATTCGGTTAATTGCCCTTTTTGTTTAGGATTTTTTTTTTTTCGGTTCCGCTTTCCACTTCGCATCGCACATCAGTGGATGCTTTAGATTTGGTCGCTTTTTTGCTTCTCTTAATTTCCTAAGTGAAGCAAACCTTCATGGACTTCTGGCACTGGCGGACTCTTTACACACGCTACACGCTTGATCGGTTAGAACGTTGGCAAGAGAAACCGTTGACCTGAGCCTAAACGAAATGGTAGAAAATCTGGGAAACGAATTTGAAGTCTTCTGCCCACCAAACACACGCACAAGTCTTCTGTGGGAATGTGAGTTGCAATTAAATCAAAGCCAGCCACACTTTCCTGGGACTTTCTTCAGCATCATTCAAGCACAACCATATACTGTTGTGTGTGCCGCTGTCATGTTTGGAATAAAACATTAAGCAAATGAAACTCCTCCAATTGGAGTCCCGGGCCCATATCAAGCTTTTAGTTAAACCTCCAGCACTGCAATCAGTGTCTGTGGGATGTATACTCGTACAGCATTAAACCTTGTCTTTTAAATGTGTTTTTTATCTTTCGTGTTATTGCATTAAACGCACAAAAACGATCCCCTAACACGAGGTCTATTATGGTTGCATCACTTGCTCTCCTGAAGCTTGTCTAAAAAAGTCTTTTTCAGGTCTGCTAGGAAGAGTAAACGCACAACAGAAATAGCCTCGAAGAAGAGCAATGCATGAGACGTATCCGTTTGTTGAATTTTTTGGGCTGACAAATGAAGCAAAGCGATCGTTACGTTGTTTCGTACGTACCTTGCACAAACTTCTACCAAAACCCGGACAGTATTTCCCATTCGCTTTCCATGAAGCCATGCCCGTTATGCTCGGTTGCGACCGCCTGGAGTTCGTAGAATCAATTAATCGCTGTGACACGACAATGTTGTGTCCGCCGTGGTGGACATTTCGCCCCGAAGGTATTTGGCCGCGTAAGCGCTTCGTTGGTGGTTTATTTTTGTACACTAAACAAAAACGAGGTTGTGGTAGCTCTTTTTCATATCTAGATTTGTGATAAGCACGTTGGGTAGGTCTGTGATGCTGAAAAGTTTGATAAAGAATAGAATGTTCAACGATATTAAATTTACGCGAATGTGTTTTGCTCCATTCTTGTGATACTGTTGGGCACAGTAGCAGGTGGATCATAATTCTTCAATTTCTTTCTTCAAGACATTTATTTTGATTGGAGCTTGTAACGAGATGCTCGGGAGATTCACCTTACACTATTATGAAACAATTTCATTTGCAAATCTTTCCAACTGCAATTTAAACAACAAAGTACAACAAAGCTAATAAAACTGTTATACCTTTTAATAAGACTTGCGCTCGATAAGTTTATCAAACTTTGACAACTTTGGTCTATTATTGAGAGTGTTTCTTAAATAAAAGAACACTTGTCACAACGCCAGCATGTTTTATCCACTTACCAGAACCATTCTCGGAGTTGTGCCGAATCTCCCTTGTGCATTGTTTTGTCCAGACATCATGTCCACCGAAGATTTGCCCAAAACAACCAGACAGAACCTTTCAGCGTTTACGGAACCTAATCCAATGAACTCGAAAGTCCCCACGAACGTCATCCGCTCAGCTCGGCCAACCGTCAGCAGGTGTAATTGAATTACAACGAAATGTTTATTTCCTTCTCTACTGCGTCTGTGTGTGTCCAGTGATCCGAACATCGTCAGCGAAAGTTTTGCACCTAGGGTCAGCGGTAAACGGTAGGTCATCATCGGCTGGCTCGTTTCATGTTTCATACATTGGCCCAGGTCGCAGGAAGTCCTCGCCACACCATTAGTGTGCGTGATGTGTCAGAAAATGGTATCAACAAATATCTCTGCGTGCCTTGGGGAGTAATCACGTACGACAGAGAATATGGTGGCATTATTGAGAAACAACCTTCTTCATACGACCATGTGCTAAGCTTGTGGCGCTGGTAATTGTGCTTTAGGGAAGCGTCGATTCAGATATTACTTTATATACTTTTGCACATTAAATTATACTTCTTTTTTCTTCCTTCTGCTCGCTACACTTGAGAAAGATAAATAGATCGGTGTATTGGTGAGCAAAGTTCCGGCACAAATCAAACATTGGCAGCGAACTGTCAAAATTAGTTATGCTTAGAACCGCTATCGGTACAACTTTTTGTATCGGAAAGAACTTTTCCTTTCCATCGACAAACTCCTTAGACATTCACACCGTTACACGTTACGCTGATGGATGACGCCAACCAAACAAGCTCAATTTTTACCCTTCGAGTGTGCAAACTTGCTTGCACCTTTCCCCACAATTTTCCCAAACGTCTGTCGGAGACGTATGAGGTAGAAGATCGTCCCTTCCGAACGGCTTCAACAACCACACCGTCGACCGTTAAAAACGCGCCAACATGATAAACGTTCCGCAGGGTGTACTAATTTATTGAAGCGGGTTGTTTATCACCGCAAGAGCATTATGGTGCTTTATGTTTGTCTGTTGGAACATTGACCACACCGAGTTCTGGCGTGTTGTGTGTTCTTGGGAAATCGGGTAACAACACATATCACTCGGGCAAGACACGAATCTCACAAAAACAGTCGCTTTTACGTGTGTAGTAGTAGAAATGAAAAATGTATATTTTGACCTAAAGTTGGACGGTTGGTGGAACTCGAACACGTGGTTGCGAGTCGCGGATGGAAGATTGAGATTGACTGTTTATGGACACACCAGACACACCTACTGGTACACATTTGGACGACTTGTTTTCTCCCTCAATTCTCCACCACAATACTTAACTTCTCCCTGGAGACTGAAGAAGAATAATTTAGTTTGCCCATCAGTTTCACGACTTTCAGATTCTTAATGCCAGATGAAAACAAACACCGAATATTCCGGAAGTTAGCCCACTAGAGCGTTGAGACATTATAATTTTCCACTTCACTTATTGTTGTGCGTTGTCGGCTATTAAAAACGCGACCCGCAGTCCACACACAGTCACATCATTTGTGTTTATTTTCATTTGGGTACTTGGGTACTTACGGTGAGGGCAAAAATACCGAGGCAAACCGAACAGTGCCAAAATAACACCCTGGAGTCAAGTAATGGCTGCTAACAGTTGCAATTTATATCCAGCATGATAGGTTTAGGAATGTTAAGTATTTTTCATCATTTTCCAGGGGGTTTTATTGGACGAAAACGTCAAAACGCTGCTGTGATGGAAGCTAGAAAAATCTTTGTCTAAAGTTTGGCATTCATTTCACGGATGCTTGGAATGCTTCCAGCTTCCAGCAAGCAAGTCCAGCTTGAGATGACATTCGAAAAATGATGACTTAGATAGCTTAGAGGAAATGCTCAAGAGATCTCGTGAGGAATTCATAATGCCAAATCGGATAGAAATGATGTTTCGGACGATTATTTCTCCAAGTTCTCGGATTCCAATGTAAACATTCTTTCGTAAATCTTTTTGCCCTGGACTACTGCATCTAACCTGTCGCTCTCTCGTTTCAGATTCCTTCTTTCCCGTCAGCTCGGTAGCGGCAAAATGCCGCCATCGTTCAACCTCTCCACGGCCACGTATGAGTTGTTCGCGGGAAATGTATCATCCACGCTGGAAAACTATACCGTCTCGATGGCGGACACGTTTGCATACGAAGCCCTACACTCTCCGCGAGCACTGCTGGCGCGAAATGCGTCGATTACGCTCGGATTTCAACAGCAACAGCCGAACGCAACCGTTGCCAACCTAACCACGGGACACAACGAAAGTCTTGCCAACCTGCTACTCCATCCGGGCGTCCATCAACTGTCCAGCGGGTTGGTAACGCTTGTCGGTGACATCATGAGCTCGTCGGGCGAAACCATTCTCCCTCGGGAGGAGTGCGATCGGCTCAACATTAGCTACACGCTCGAGGGTACGGCTATGGCGATACCGGGCCTAAGCTGTTACGAGCATGCACCGACACTGTCCAAATCGGGCGTCATCCGGGTGATCGTCCTGTCGGCGATGGCGATCGTGTCGTTGCTCGGAAATTTCGCCACCATGTGGAACATCCAAAAGAACAGGAAATCGCGCCGCGTTACCCGCCACAATTGGAGCGCTATCTATTCGCTCATCTTTCATCTGTCGATAGCAGACGTGCTGGTGACGGGGTTTTGCCTGATCGGTGAAGCGGCCTGGTACTATACGGTGGACTGGGTGGCGGGAAACATTTTCTGCAAGCTGTTTAAAGTTTGTCAGATGTTTAGCCTGTACCTGTCCACGTACGTGCTGGTGTTGGTCGGGGTGGACCGGTGGGTTGCGGTCAAGTATCCGATGAAGTCGCTCAACACCGCTCGGCGATGTCATCGGTTTCTGTTCGTGGCCTATCTGCTGTCGTTTCTGCTCAGTACTCCACAGGTAAGCATTAACCAATAGTTGATACAATTTTGCACTTTGCAAGTGGCTGTAGTAGAAAAAAAAACAAGCTTTAAAGCCAGGAAACTCTCCAGGAAACTTTTTTTAACAAACAGTGTTTCCAGGCCTAATTCTTAACATCAAATTGATGTTTGTTCTCAAAACACATATAAATGAGTCGATGACTGTTTCTCAACACGAATTGTAGTCTGGTAAACCCTGTAAATAAAAATAACCTTTTTTTATCAACCCTTTTCGTATCGTTTGGAGTATTAAGGGGGTGAATGTTCGCCTACCATTTTAGCAAAGCTACCAACAGCAGCCCTTCGTTACGATTCTTGACTCTGAATTGAAAGAGGAAACCACCATTAGGGAATAGCTTCTTGATAGTAGTTTGTTCCATTTTGTCGAATAATCAAACACGGAGCCATCTGGACGACTCGAAAGCAGTTTGGGTGTTGTTCTTCTGGGGATGGAAATCACCAACCCGCATCCCTTCATGTCATTAAGCTCAATCACGTTGTTATGATTTGGGGTTTATCACCATCTATATAAAAATGGAGTGGGTGAGCAGCAGTAAGTAAGCTGAATATTCTTTGAGTTTTCCGCCGGGAATTCGAGTTCAATCGCAAGAGGGTTAGGTGTTATCTCAGCTTTAATGTTTATGAATATGTAGTGCTATGGTTCGTTAAAGTGAGACGAAATGGAACATATTCTAACATATTAATTTCCCGTACGCGTTAGAAGTGAAATATTTTTGTACAGTTTTCATAAACGTATTGCTACTGTACTTTTAACCCTGAAGGGGCCTGCCGCATTCTTCAACCACCGTAGCTTTACCTCACCGTCATTAGTGACGCGACCCCTGAAGTGGTGGCAGAGTTTTGCATTTTATTACCCCAAATTTACACACCACTACTCCAAGGTTGAGTGCAGAGTGTGACTGGGAGCGTCACAAGAAAAAAAAGACGAGCTTCCCACAAACCCATGACTGATTGGGAGTAATTAATTTGCTTCCAACCATTCGTTCGCCTGCCTAGTGTCAAACTCATCCATTCACATACCGTGCAGTGTGCGAGACCGAGATTACACGCTTAACGGAGCTGATCGCTCACGAATCTATTAATTACTGCCAGAGCACCAGAAACCTCCAAGGTCAGCTTAGAGGTTTCAATTAATCCTTCGATTATTGTTGCGGCTCAACGGAACCGCACCTCTGCTGAGATGAAATTTGACGAAGCCCATCCGAAAATCGCTGATATTGATGGCTAATTTACCCCCGAGCTGATGCATTTTATCGTGCTGCTCCAAATGTTGGGTACGGTACGGCTAAATCGAAAAGCTTTAGTGAGATGTATTAACTCTCTCTCTCTCTCTCTCTCTCTCTCTCTCTCTCTCTCTCTCTCTCTCTCTATCTCTCGTATGTGTGTGAGAGTTATGAGTGTAAGGTTGGCATTTAATTAGTGGGGTTTTACTGTGGAAACTTTTCCGTTTGTACGTGCTACAGATACAAGGCTAATGAGCGGGATGTCAATTAAATTGATCATCATTTTTCACTCCATTTGGGTGTGCGGTGATTATGAAAGGTGAGCAATCTCTGAGGTTGTGGTGAGCAAAGGAAAGCTATTTCTCTCATTGCGTACATGAGATTTAAAAATTATCCGCCTAAAGGTATGCAAAAAGCATACCACATTTCATTTCACCTCTTTCTTAAGGACCTTCCAGGAATATACCAATAATTGTAGCCATTCCTCGTAATTGATGCTTAACGTCGATTGCAATGCTCGCACCTGCATGAACATTGTGCAATGATTTGTATTAGTTCATTGACAGCTAAATGACAGTTGCAGGAAACACGACGTTTTAAGCGTCCGAGGAGCCCCGCAAATACGAAATCGAGACCTTACAGCCACACCATAAAGCATTTTGTTGTTAGAAGCATTGCCACGGCACGCCACGCCAATATCGATTACTCGCTAGAAAGCACCTGCATATCCGAGCCTCCGTGGGAAAGTGAGGCGCGAAAATCTTTTTTCCCCCAGTTTCCCACAGCCCACATCTCGACAAAAGGTGCATTGCATACGGCCGGTGCGGTTGCGTCTAGCCGCCAGGGCTAGAAATAGTACCCCGGCCTTGGCTTTTGTAATGCAATATTCAACCCCTTTCAACCGGCTGGAGGTGCCACAAGGCTGGTTGGGATGGGCTGTTTGTTCATTTTATCGTTACTCGATCGACGGCGTGTGCGTGCCCGGTGCGTGTGAGAATCTGGCCAATGGGGTAGATCTGGTACCACTGCTCGATCCGGACATTGTTCTCGGAAGCTTGTTTTGCTCCGGTATGGATAATTGTGCATTGGGCCGAACATTATGCACTCGAATGCAATTGCTTGTGAGTGCGGAACTGGGTTGCTGGTAACCGATTGGTGGTAAATTAATTTCGTATCAAACATCCGTACCGTTGTGGAATTGGAGTTGAGAAAGAAGATGAGGATAAATTTCACCAAAAGGAAAGCAATTATCCGACCAATTTTCCATCGGGACTGGGAATGTAAATTAGATCGGGCAGGGTGGCCAACAAGTGTTCAACATCAACAACTCTTGTCATAAAGCCAGCTGTTGCAGTTCGCTTGCGTTGGGAAATAGCTGCTAATGTACAGGAACACTGGCATCGGCCAGTGTGTGCCAGTTGACACCGGGTTTCCCTCATCAAGGATGTACAATATTCATTCGTACTCGTGTCTGTGCTCTGTGGTGAAAAGTTAAAGGAAAGTCTCCACACGACACAGTACGCTCGCTGGAGTATTAAATAAAATTTCAAAACAGGAAAAGGTCATAAGGTTTAACTAGTTCCAGGCGTGGTTTAGCTTCTGCTACTCAGTTAGAGACTAGCAATTTACATTTGAGTCAGAAAAGTTGGACTGGCAAGATAACGGACAACTTACTAATGCTTTCTACTGTAAACCGATTGAAGTACAAGGTAGTAAATTTCAAAATCTTTATTGTTTGTGTGATTAAAAGAATTCTAGTTTAGTTTCGCTAAGTAGCACTTCGTTCATTAAAGTATACAATCTATTATATACATGGTGTCCTCTACCGGAATCGCTTGGAACTATCATGGCAGCTAGGGATCGTCAAACAATAAGTATATCAACCTTGTAAGGAGATTAATCAAATAATATAAAAACTGACTAAGACTAAAAATGATGACGCTAACATAAAATAGAATCTTCAATTTACGAATTTTGGAACCGGCGCCAAACGACGAACTCCAAACATCGATGCACCACTAATCGCTGGTCATAATCATTGGAACAGTTTACCAAACTGCTCGCTATCTTTCAATCTCGATATCAATTTGCATGGTAATTTAGTTCCCTTTGTCTCTCTCTCTCTCTCTCTCTCTCTCTCTCTCTCTCTCTCTCTCTCTTTTCATTCTCTCTTCTCAATTCAGTCTACATAATTGAGCCGAAAATTGAAATTTTGCTCCCCCATGATGCGATGGGGTGGGTATAGGTTGGTTCGGCAAAAATTGTCATCAACACTTCCCATCTTCCATTGGTACTAAGCAAGCGAAGGCTTGTTGAGCTAAAGCTGAACTTGAGGCGACCTCGAACCGGCTGAAGCATTTGCTACACGTGGTGGTTAAATTATGTGTGGTTCCGAGCTCTGTTGCTCGTTGCATCTGCCCCGCTACGGATTATTTATGTTGCAGTGAGACACGAGTCTATGAGGTGTTGGGGGAATGTTTTCCTATGACATTGTTTCATGAAAGTTTCCTAGAACTCAGCAGTACCGGGAATGCCGCGAGAGGATGTTGTCTCGATTTGAACCATCATCTTTCCTGGCCAGTATTGCGTTGAACATCTTTTGCGCTAACATTAAATTGCCTAACAAAACTCGCGACCTCACGATTGTTCATGGCATTTCCAATTTGTTTTACATCATTGTCATAAGAGGCTCACATCTGCGCTATTCTTAGTAAAAACGTATTCAATAAAGCTCATTTTTCCTTCTACGTCAAACTCTTTGTATGCAAGAGGATTCGTTCTTGCTATCCCATCAACCTACGACGCCGTGACGAGGGTATGAGAACTCCACATCTATGTTTACAGTGCTCCACGTGCAAGTTTCAAATTTCGGATTATTGAGCAATACGACAAATCCACCATATTGATCGTCGACACTGGTTTATTGACGCGTATCGTAAAACTCAAAACAATAATACAAAAAACAAAAATGAATAAATAACGTCACAGCCCTGAATTCAATACTGAGCACCAAAATATTCAACACAAGCCCCAAACAATATGTTGATCGGGTGCCAGTTTTTTTTTTTTTGTCGAATTTCCATCTAAACCGTGGGAAGTTTAAGTTGAGCACTTCACATTCATTCGAATTCATCGCCGGTTTACACTTGTACGGAAGTCAAATTGGGAGGAAAAATAGGAAAGATTGCCTCGAGACTACAAGTACTTGGTTGCCTCTTGCCTGTCTCTCTCTCTCTCGCTTAACCGGAATTTGTAATGGATTTGATGTCGTTTGAACGTTTTCGGTAGTTGATGCTTTGCTGGTGGTACTTTGGCGAAACCATAGAAGAGAGGCCACTTTACCCTATTATCCTCGACCGGCGTTGAGGTTTTACTACTCGATCGAAACATCACATACGCCTCTGCCTTTCGATTGAAATGTTCTCGGAACACAGAGGTCGGGTCACAGCAACCCTTCAAGGACGTGAAGTGAGCGTGAATTGAGTGTAATATGTGGAAAATTAATCAAATGATTCTAAATCAATCGGAGTCGTTTCGTAGAATCAAGCAAAGGTACAGTTTTTCGTCGTTGAGAAACGCTTTTAAAGAGCATATCGAGGTTGAGTTCCTTTGCAAATTACATACTTTTGGAAAAAAGTACGCCAAAAAAATTTAAAAAAATGGTTACGCCTAAATGTATGCTTTACAAAAGGCACATTTTATTTCTCTGTTCATTTTGACCCTTACAACCAAGACTATCGGCTTGAAGAAAAGGAAATTTGAGATGTTTGATGAGCTTGAACCTTTCAGCTCCGAAAAATATGACGCTACTAGTTGTTTACCTTTTTTTTTCGCTTCCGTATAGTCCCATTGTTCACTCCCAGTAGATTAAGGAGTGACGTTCGTTGACTACATCAGGGAACGTAGCATCTTTTTCCATTTTTTGTTTACGAAATTACGCTTCCGTTTGAAAATCACATTTTTCCCTTCTTTTTTCGAGGAAAATCTTTGTTCGGATCCAGCTCAATGGGTGATCCTAGCCGTCGCATTGCTCTGACGTCGGATGTTTCTTGTTTTGTCTCATGTTTCGTCTGAAACCCAGTGCGCCCGCTGAGTGCGTCAAATCGTGAAGGAATTCATTTCAACAGCTTAGATGCGACGGCTGCTATCAATGGTGCCAATCACTCAATTATGAAGTATCATTATTGATGACATCCAAAAGGCTAGGGCTCAAACGCAGTGGCACACAATTTCGTAATATGATTCGCCGTTTGCTTTCTTCTACCTACGCAAATGGTACGATCTAGGGGACATGGAAAACGTCTTACACATTTATTTACGTTTGTTACGTATTTTAGCTTTGTGTAATGGCGTTGGTTTCATTATTTTGCTTTTTGTGCTTTGATTAGCTGAACACTGCTGGTAGGCTCCGAAATACAGATAGTACGAAAAATATTGAAGTACGATCCATTAAAATGAATTAAGTTGAACTATTCAGAATCAAGTGATAAATTAAAGGAAGCTAGCTTAGCTAGTGATAAATACCTGAGGAATAACTTACAACTAAAATTTACTATTAGTTTCATGATATTTTAATCTTTACCAGGAATGTTGCCTAAAAGCGCCCAAATATAGGCAATATGTTCCAACAAAGTAAAATGAACTGTAAGGAATTTGGGTGAACTGGTGAACTGAAGCCCTGAATTAAAATCAAAATCATTTCTTATTATCCCTCAAACGCATCAAAACAAAACCGTGCACCTTATTGTGATTAATATTCAATTACTAAAGGCAAACCTCTTCATCGTTTACAGACTTCTTTCCAGTCGGGTTTCACTTGGGATAAAAATGCTGCTCTAAGAAAAATTGTTCCAAGGAAGGCTTCCTTAAAAAGGCAACGAACATTGATGCCTTGTCGGAGAGCGTAGAGAGTTCTTTTTTCTTCTTAAAACGAATTCAATATTGGATAAGCCAAAATTCGCAATATCGTACACTGTGCACAGGTAAAAGAGAGAGGACGCAATTGTAAACAAGTCTGATGGTACGTACATAGAGCCAAAACGAATTTCCATTCTCCATGCGTATGCTGTAGGATGTAGGATGGTTTCCTTTACTTCAAACTGTTTTGTTGTGGAAAATTATATTGTTTATGACAAGCCCCCACTAAGTACAGGGAGGGGGGGGGAGGGATGGCTGGTATCATTTTTCAAATTTCGTCGTTGTATATTTAAAGGGCTCAATTTTTCCAAATCTCTAGACAGTTTACCTTTTGTCGTTTGAGTATGATTTTGGTAGAAAAGATTGCCTCTGTTGGTGGAGATTGTTTATCAGTTTCTACCAAATCAATTTAACTTTCCCGTGTAAGTACCATTAATCAACATCTAGACATCTCCCTCTAGTGCTCGAATGGAAAATCTCGTCCGCCCGTTTTCGGAAAGGTGAATCCATTAGTTTACCACAAAGCGGCACCAACAAATCAAGCCCAGGGCGCGGTTAGATAACACTCAACATAACCTCACTATCTAGCCATAGCAGATGATTGAACCACAGAAGGTAAGGTTCATTTTTGGGAACGATTTGGGGCCTCTGCAGACAATGCAGGCTACCGTTACGCCCCAGAGCTGTTAAATTAAACCTTCCCTGTTTAGTGCCGCCGGTTCACCTCAGCAACAATAGCACCGATTCCGGTGGCCATAACAACCATCCCGCTCTCTGTTTCACTGCTCATCAACTTCTCGCTTGTTTGCTTTCTCCTTCCCATTTCCAGTGGATGATATTCCGGGTAGCGAAAGGACCGTTTTTGGAGGACTTTTACCAGTGCGTAACACACGGCTTCTACACCGACCGATGGCAGGAGCAGCTCTACACGACCTTTACGCTAGTGTTTATGTTCATCATTCCGCTGCTGATATTAATCGGCACCTATTTATCAACATTCATGACGATCTCAAGTAAGTGTCCAAACTGTGCCGCATTCCTCAACCTCGCTCGCTTAAAGAACGCAAAACAAACAAAACCCGCTCCGAAATCGGTTCGCTTGCTAAAGTTAAATATTTAATTTCCTCATTAGCGCACGACAATATCGAAATTGGCTACAATTAGTTCACCATTTGCTTCTGCTTTAATGTTCCGAAACTTGATAGTATTTGGAAGGGTCCACAAGCCATTCTGGGACGATTCTAACACACTATGGGACCGTATGGGATTGTATAATTTTTTAAATGAGAATTATTTTAAAACGTGTTATTTCAATGTTTTTAACGTCAGCTGCAGTTAACTCTTTTTACTTGAATATAGTTCTGAGTGCTACGTAGAACAATATAATTTTTTTATCTAAAATAATTAAATATTGTCTATTTTTTCGCCATTTTCTATATTTTCTTCTTTGTATAACATATTGAGTTTTGCAATTATATAATTTGTCATTTGCAATTTTCGTCCATTAGCAAAATTTCGTCCCATTCTATGCCCATCGTGTCATAACAGTCAACGTAACAGTGGCGCCATTTCCCTCCCGACCTTAGGTGATTAATTGCCCGGGCAACAATTAATTTGGCAAATTGAGATTTTCGAAAGCTTTTTGCTGTTGCTCTCGATAGTGCTGCAAGAAAAAGCAAAAGAAAATCGCCCATTTGTTGTCTGCCGTTTATCATTTTCTTGCCTCGCATCGGAATTCATGCTACGGTCGATTTACGAATCGGCGGTTTTTCCAACGCCGCCCAAAACTGCCAGTTTTTGGCTCGCGCGATTGACAGGCGCGCCCGATTCGGACGCGATATCAATCTTCTTACGCTTCGTAGTACTTTCATTTTCATTTCAAAAGTCCTGCTAGCTTCTGCGTCGGGGAAAGGCGAATGGAAAGTCAAGATTCTTCAGCTATCGATCGATCGCTGAAAAAGGGTGATACGGGGGGAAGGAAGTACGGTGAAAACGATGGGTTGAAGTTGATAGGCTAGGAAACTGTGGTCATGGTTCGTCGAGCAATTGCTACGGTTAAATCGATCCATTGATTCCAATTTAAAACAATTCTCGCCTAATTAAAGCAAAAAAATTTAAACTCTTTCGTTTACTTTCTTAAGAAGACACAATGACATGAAAAAAGTCAACCAGGATGCTTTCCCTTACTGTTTAATGAAGTTTAGAGATTTTTCACAGAAGAATGATTTATATTTTCTCCACTCTTAAGACATTGCCACCGCATGTTCTAAAGAACAAAGTAGCTGTTTCATCGTCACGGTAAACGAAACCTTTCTAACTAACCTCAGCCATGACACACCATCCATCAAAGTATCATGAGAACTTGTCATTAATTAGTGCCCTATCGGCACGAAATGGGTCCGACTCACGCCACTCACGCCACTCCGCACTCCAAAATGGACAGTAAGTGCGAGTTTTTGTTTCGCCTGTATCTCTACCGGCTACAGCAAAATGGCACCGATTGCTCTCGGCTCAAGCAAACAGAAGAAAGGTTGGTTCAGGGCACTCACCAGTGAGCCTCAGTGCTGCAGCATGTTGTCGGTGGTCAAATGATACTCAGATTGCATGTGAACCACCGGTATCATTTTAATAAAACAAGAGGGATATAGTGCACGCCACTTTCTAACAAGTGATAATACTTAAATGACAGAACGAAATTTGTCCGTGTGCTTTAAAATGATGAGCTTCAAGAAGAACAATTATGTTTTGTTATTGATTTTTGTAGTTGTACAGAGTAAATTTCAATTTATTATACTAATTGAGATTGCAAATCTAAGTTGTTTCAATATAAAACCTTGTAACCATGCATTGCGATTGCATACCTTCCACTTCCCTGCGCTTTATGGGCAAGTGCGCCTGTTGTGTATGCAATGGGCATCACAAATCAACTATTCATTATTATTTTATTGACAGTATGTGTGTTTTGTTTCCAGAAAGCGTTCATAATTAAATGCAATGCGTATTGCTACACCTTTTTGCTTCAATCGGACGAATACACAAATTTAACAACCAGGAAACAATGGTTATTGTGCAAACCTGCTGCACATCCCTTTTCGGATAAAAAGGATCTGACTAAAGCCCCAAACAAATACGATCCCACAGATTGACTTGTTTAGATAGAGCGAATGTTGGTTTCGGTAGTTATTGTTTTGCTAGCGCTCATAAACCTTTCCTCAAAGCGATTTACCCTATCGGACGGGTTTTTAATTAAGAGGTTTGGTGTGGTTTGGGTTTTTGGGGGGAAATTCTTCTTCTACATTAGGCATTGGCTTCAGGGCTGGTTCAGCGTTGAAAGGTTAGAAGTTTGTGCAGCTCATCTGAGATTAGGCGTTTTACAGCTTTTCAAGCAAATCCTTTCTCTCGGTAACGCGGCACAACTTTCAATCCCAGATGGACCATGGGCGCTATGGCTGATAGCCTGCGCTGTCGGTAGCAGAAACAGCGACCGAAAGCAAGAATGAATGGGAGAATGATTTTATTTGCTGCAAATTGTGTAATATTATTTATTCTTGGCACGCTACTGCACCATGCAGGGCGATAGTCCTTGTCTTGATTGCGATTGGTTTTGCGACACAAAAAAAGGTGTAGGAACAGGGAATCGAAATGAAGGTTCTATCCACTGTAATTAACTCACTCGTGCAGCAGTTCCACATCAAAACCGTGGAAAGGTCGCACTCGTTTCTCATTGCGTAAGCTTTAAGGCACACAATAAAGCTGCGTTAATATGTATATTTGTGCGTAAATAGAGCAAAATGCAAAATGAGAGCACCTTTTTTCTACTTTCTTCTTTTGCACAACCACCACCGTTGAGGTTTGGTCCGACTGATGGTTCCGAACAAAAAAAAAAAAAGGGAAGATAGCGACCACTAAAGGACTAGGGCAGCTATTCATAACAGATCGCTTTCACTCGATTTGCATCTCTCGCTCGCTTTCTCTAAGCCAGCGCCATCAATCACCGGCGGTGGGATCGGTTTGTCGGAAACCTTTTGCCAAATGCTTCGTACCTTTCGGGTTTGGGCAAAATGGGGGGACCACTAGAAAGGAAAGGAATGGACCGCTGGGGCTAGTTTGATCCGATAAATTAATGCCAAATCATCACCCGGGGTTGTTTCTGGGTGTACTCTTTTTCTCTTCTTGGGTGGGTGAATCTAAATGACCTAGAGGAAAATTTAATATGTAATGCTAGGTAAAACACTTCAAAGATGGTTAACGAAGTAATAAAAATTCTATAAAAATTGATCCCGTGATGACACTTTCATGTGAAAATAGAATTTTACAATAAAATAAAAGAGAGTATAAAAAAACCTTTAAAACTCTTATCCATCGACGTTCCTTTTAAATGGATCAAACTCTCGCCCCACTTGGATACCGGCTAAAAGAGTTTGTTCGCTCGCGAACAACTTTTCCCACTGGCCACGATTCACTTCAATGCATCGAGCGATTAACTTTTAAAGCCAATCGATTGATTTTATCCCGTTTCAGTCAGTTTGCCAATCCAGCTGATCGTGGACGGTGTGGTTCGCTTTTTTTATTTTATTCTATTGAGACCCACAACTCCACAAAGTTTCTCACCTACCTGCTAAATAAATCATCTCCTGCTGTTTGATGCAACAACAACGCAGTCCACGTGGAGAGAGCCACGTAAGACTCAATCAATCACACTACGACGGATGGAAATGGATGATGCAACAGCATCAAAGTTGCATTCATTTGAAGCCATTTTTTCGCTTTCTTTCACACGATCATGAACACACCGAAAAACAAAACAACAACAAAAAAACCCAACGGATCTGGTTCTCATTCCTAAGCTTGTATCCTGTGCTGAACAACCAGGCGTCTCCATTTCAATTAACTTTTTCCTCGCAGCTGGAAGCGCTACAGTTCGCCAACATGTGCGCACCGTTTCGGATGCATTTTGAGAGCGAAAAAAAGCGACGTTAATTAAAGCGTGTCACAGGATGTTTCATACACTTTGGGACGACTATTAGGAGGATGCTTTTTATGGTTCCAATTTTCAATTCGTAAACCACTTTAAAAACTGGTGAAAATAGCTAGACTTTGAATCTATGTTTCGTCTAATTTGTTTTGTTCAATTGCATTTACGTTTTTTGCCATAAAAATGGATTCACAAAAATTTGAAATTCTAAACAAGGTGGTGCCGTATCCAAATACTCTGGGAAACCAAATAACCTTCTTACTACTTATATCTGTCTGTGAATATCCTTTTTCGCCCCCAAGCATTTTTCGCAACCCTACAGATCGAATATAGCACAACAACTCCCCGAAGGTTTCTAAAACTAAACTCCCCTAAACATTCTCCCCTAGACAGGGAGCGATTTGCGTGTTCCTAAATTGTCCGGAGTCAGGTCAAACAGGAGCAAGGAAAGCTCATGTAAAACAGGACCGCCAGGTTATTTATTCTGCTCGAATTTGACCAATAAATCAGGAAGCAGACTAACTGTTGCAGAACACACACAAACCAATCGGACCGAAAATATCTCCACACATCACAGCGTTGGCCATCACCATCGCCATGCCGTATGTTCGCTCAAGAAACGCTTTCCCAGCTAGACGTACATATTGAACGATGCTTCTATTTTTGGTACGTCATATTGCTTTCTTTTCTCCACACGCACGAACCGTAGCTTTTTTTTTAGTACTTGCTAAAATTGTCTCGCAGAGTATGTTGCTCCTATCCACAGCACATTCCATGCAAGCATCCCGAATCGTTCCGGAATCGGGGAACGAAAATGTGTGCGTTTGTGTGTCTATGGGCATGGGTTCGGAAAGTATTAAACTTACTTCTGCAACATTCTTTTCCCCGTTTGCATGAAACTGTTGCAAAGAGAGAAACACGAGAAGTTTATAATTTCCCTGTGGAAAGCGATTGGAAAGGCTGCCTCGTGCAGACGATGCTCCTGTTGCTGACGCTTATTTATATTCGAACGCTCGACAGCTTTCACATTGCAGAGAGTAAGAGGAAAAGGGAGGGGGGGGGGGGGGAGAGAGAGCGAAAAAAACCTCCCGGGGAAGGGAAATAATGCGCCAGTACAATGCATACATTACACTTCGATAAACGATACACGATACACAGCCCCATTACCAACCTGACCATCCCCGAAGGGTGACGGTAGCGCTTTACACAATTGCAGGCAAATTGTGTACCGCCGAAGTTTGTAAATTATGAACCATTTCAACCATCATTTGTTGTGCTGCTTTTTGCCGTAACTATTTCCACCGAATGCGTTCGACAGGGTGACATAAATTAGATTACTTTCAAATCGCAATCGAACGGTTCGAATCAGAGCATAAGATAGAGGGTGGAAAAAGAACTCTTTTCCGATTCACATGTTAGCGGGTAAAATGTGAATGAAAGTTATGGGAAAAACGTTCTACAAAAATGAGCGAAAACATTAAACATTCGATTCGAAAACAAAAACTCGCCAGGGGAAATAATTTCTCCATTTTTTTCCCGCTCGCTTACGGTTCGATGGAGGCGCCTAGTACTTTACGGTACAGCTACCACGTGGCAAGGATATTGGGGATGAGAAGAAAAAAATGGCCCCTAATCCGATTATTATAGCGTAGTTGAAATAGACAAGCGCACGGGATGGAGCTGGACGAATAAAAATCAATCATGCTCGCCATTTGGACCGTTCCTTCTGATCAAGGGCGATTACTTGTTGACACTGATACGACTGCTGGGCCGTAGGGGCTTAATCAAATTTTTGTAGCCCATCATCTGCCACTATTTTTGGGACGATGAAAATCATTTGGCTGCCATGTTAAATGATTTATCGCTCTTGAACTGAACTTAATTCGAGCGCTTTTGTTCCGTTTTCTATTTTATTTTCTCGCGATGGTTATTTTCTCTCGGGATTGGTCCGCAATGTAGTGGCGTAAAATGAACAAAATGTATTCCTTCCGATGGTTTTTTTTTTTTTTGGGGAAATAGTTAAAGCACATCCAGGTTTACCACATAAATCGTTAATATTACTTTTAAACGACTCACGATCCCTAAAGCGCACTAATCTGTTTAGTCTCAAACTTTGCCCGCAACTCGTTCGTGTGGTTTTGGTGAGCTTTTTCGAGCTTCCGGCCCAAAACGTCGAACCACGCGGGTGATGAAAATGGTTTTGCCTGTAATTCAATAAGCACAACAAAATCCGTCAAAAACTTCTTCATCATCATCAGACCATTTCGGTGTGGCAGTAAAATCAACGTCTAATGAAGAACTTTGACGGAAGGCGTACAAATTCGTGAGGACGATGGTATTGCCGACTTAGAATAATAATTCATCTACCCGACGTAAGTTTGAAATCAAATTCTGCTTAAATGCAAATATTTCAAAACCTCCCCTCCCTGGAACAAAATGACCGACCACAATCCATTCCCCTTCCGGCGGGAATGGATCCAAAGGTTAATGCTGTCGCTGTTCAGCTTAGCAGTAACGCAAGAAAGTGCTTTGCCAGCAACAACACATACACACATTTGTCAGCTCTTCTGGGCGAGTGTTTCGCACTCTTCTTTTTTTTTTCGGTCCTCCTGAGACGTGCTAACGATGACTGAAACTGATATACATCCATAAATTTTCACCTTAACTTGCGGTGGGTTGGCGGGCAATGCTTTTCCTTTTGAGCGCCACCATGAAGAATGGCGTGTTTTAACAAGCGCCAACAGTATGGGCCATGTCACCACCACTTGACAAGAGGGCCTGTGCCCTGGTAAACCGCTAAGACTCCGGACCGCCAGTCCGTGTTGTCCCATTCGCTTCGGGATTCGGGTGTTTTGATGGCGTTAGCATAAGTTCCGCTCAATGTTCCCGAGCGCTTGAACTCCGTCGCTTCTTAGTACGGGCTTAAAATTCGTGCTGCGTAGCGTTCGTTTGCTGGAAGTTGGAAGGTTTTCGGTTGTCATGGTGCTTGGCCACCGGCAGTGGACGAGTTTGTCGAGTGGCGAAATGCGACTCCGGTGTGACTCCGGTATAGGGCAGGCTTTAGGAGCAAGGATGAAGACGAGCACAAGTGTGTGCGTACGGAAAATTAAATTTCCGCTCAGGTGCAGCAACAGGGTAGCGTTTTAGGGTAGAAGGATCTCTTAAAAGGAAGTATGCGCTTTTTTTTAAAGGAAAACAAAAAGCACATCACCAACACACACACACACCTGAAGAACCATTTTTAAGAGTCACTTCATAACGATCGGCTCGGGGCTTTTAAAGACAGAGCACGAAAATAGAAGTGTATAGTTTATCTTGAATTTATATTCCTGTCGCATGGCTTTGTTCCTTATTTTTATATTCATTATGCAGCAATTAATCGACACGCCGAATTCTTTCTTCCTCCCAAAATTCACATAAAAATGACTTCTTAAAAAAGAACAACTTGTTTAAACTTTCTCCAACGGCGTGCACCTAATAATACTCTCAACACATAACGTGCCCCTTGACACCAAATTGTGCTTCAATCCAGTTGGAGCAGCCGACAACGCGACACATGTGTAACACGTGCGTTGATGCATCACCCAAAGTACGTGCACATGTCCAGAAGGAAATGAATCTTTCTCCGAAGTCAAATGCAATCAAGACACAGTATGCTACCTAGCTTTACCTAGAAACGAGAGCTCGGGCTAGTCGGAAGAGTTACAATGTGTGAAATTGGCTTATTAATACCAGTAAAAGTCTCTCTTCGGGTTTGGCTGGTATGTGCTCTACGAAACCTGCTAGGTTGCGGTGACCCCATAATGGCTTATTAGCCTTCTTCTTGTCGCGTAGTCGCGATCTCCCCTTGCTACTAGAGGCTAATCTTTAGCCTTATCTTTATCACCTTCTCCGCTCGCGTGCAATGTAGCTATTATGTAAGCTGTTACTAGCTACTAATCGGTGTACTAAACTGAAGATAAAATCTTTTAGAACTTTTTCAACACTATTTAATGGTATTCAAAAAGTTCAAATTTTATTGCGATTTCTTACATTTATTTTTGATCATTTGATCTTTAGTTTTTCCTCCATAAAGTCATAATAAATATCGAAACTAAATACATCAGAAGGCCTCAAAGTTAAATAAATCAACGAACCAGCGATTTTGAGACTATTTTTCAATTTTATTCTTCACTACACTGCGTTCCAGTAAGCTCCTTTACCTGTATAATGTAAATACGGCCATAATATCCGAATAAGAACGATCCTTCCGTAACGGTGGCTAACTCCATCTCCGAGCCATATTTTTTACAGCTATTTCCGGAACACCCTTTTCCGGACATGTAAAACGGACAGCATCATCATCACCAACACGAAAACCACTAAACCATACGATAAATTATCAAATATTGGCACCGGGCATTACGACATTGATCCCTTTTTTGGGGGGGAGCGCCTTTTTATTTAGGAATGCCATTTCCTTTCAAACAACCATCATCATTCGTGCTATCGGCAAAGATGATCCACAGCCAAAAAAAAAAAAAGATGGGAAGCTTTTGCCATTAAACCAGATTCCAGCGTCAGGTTTTCCACATTTTTTTTTCCTTTTTTACGAGTTGCTTTTAGTGATTTTAATGCCGCATTCTCGTTCACATTCACATTGCAGGTAGTGAAAAAATCTTCCGCATCGACACGTCGGCCGTCGACCGGACGACGTACTATCGGCGCTCCGACACGAACCGTCAGCGGTTGATACATAAGGCGAAGATGAAGTCCCTCCGGATATCCGTCGTCATCGTGGTGGCATTCGTCGTGTGCTGGACACCGTACTACATCATGATGCTGATATTCATGTTCCTGAATCCGACCGAACGCGTAAGTGTTTGCTGATGGTGAGCGCGTTTGCATCGTTTTGGGAGGAAAACGGGGGACCAATATTGACACAAACCACCCTCTGTTCACAGTTCGGCGAGGACCTGCAGTCGGGCATCTTCTTCTTCGGTATGTCGAACAGCCTGATCAATCCGCTGATTTACGGTGCGTTTCACCTGGTGCCGATCCGACAGCGACGCAATCAGTACAATCAACATGTAAGGTACATATACTCGAGCGCTCTGTATTCGGTGTGACGCTACTAGCAGCCTGCATTTCCGCTTCCGCTGTGCATACGTGTGCTCGTTCTTCGGTTGCATCTTAATGTGTGTCTGCTAGCGGAATTGAGCCCACAATCCGAAGGATGAAAGTTAAACAAACGGTTAGGGCAGATGTAGGAATTTTGTCCACTAAAATTGATGCAGAACGTCATATGAAAGCCGGTGTAACGCGATTAAGAATGGGAAGAGAATGGTACATTAACGCCTGTGCTTATGCAATGCTCGTAGCACCGAGAAATTGAATTTCATTCGGTAGCTATGCGTGTTCGCATGGCTTAGTGTAGCTGGGATGTTATCTATCTCATTTGCCCAAAAAGCATTCTCCGATGGACAGCAACGGTCGTGAACGGAATAAATAAAGCCAGACCATTTTATGCCGGTATAAATGCTCAGAATGGCCACGTTCAGTCCATTGCAACTTTACCGGCTCAATGACAAAGGAAGTACCTGAAAATCTCTTAAAATAGTGCTTTTTGTGTGCTTCTCTTTAGAGCATTGCATACTTTCAGGCGCAGGCGTTCTACTCGAAAAGCGCCTAATATTATGCAATTCTTATAGAAATCTTATCTCTTTTTGTCTCGCAAGCTAAAAGGCTCTTAATTACGTTTAATCGTTGGCATGGCTGATTGTTTACCATGCCGACAATTCCAAGCTTATCGAAACAAATTGCCGTTAGCATATCATAATTGTTATTCCGGCTGCGACCACTAAAGTGGCCGGTAATTAAATGCTCAAACTTCCGAAATTAATATCAACGAACACTAATTGCCTTCCGTTTAACCTGTTCATTGGACGCCTTAGCTTTATTGGTTGCTTTCTTTAACGTGTCCAGCAATTGCAACACCCCTCCTCCATAAAACAAACACTAACGAAATCCCCGGAAATTGTAATCTCTTTCGCAAAGATAATCAAGATGCAAATTGTGGATGGATAAGTCTGCGAAATAAGCGACAGGACAATCACTTTGCTTTATGTTTCTCGATTCAGGGCAAGTGTTAATACTCTTTGAAGAAGGTCCCTTGTCTGGGAGCAAAGTTTATCTTCCATTTTAACACTTTCACGTGCTTGTGTTTGTATGTGTGTTGGTATCAGACACTTTTCCCATGTCTGTAGCATATTTTGTGACGGAAAAGTTTGTCACGTCCACTTGTGGATTGTTGGGGAAAATTCTTGCACTTTCAACCACCTTCATTAAGAGTGTCCTAAGCCATCCCTCACACCATCTCAGACCCGTTTCAAGTGGAAACATATGATTGGAGAGGCGGAAACCTCAGAAACAATTTCAATTACAGCGACCCCAGAAGAATGATTTCCCACTTTTCCCGCACAAACACACAAACACACACATATGTTGTCTTGAAACTTATGATTAAAAGACAAAATGAGCGTAACAACCATTTTGTCACGGAATGCGCTCCTACTACAAGCGTTTGCGAGGGATGTTTCATCGGTTCCGCTTCACAGAAACTCGCAATAAAGTGTGGCAATGTTTTCTTTCCTTAATACGCTTTCGGTTGCAGCTTTTCATAATTTTACGTTACACGCTTTGTAGTGAGTTTTCTCGGAAATTCATTCCCCTTATCTTATCTGCTGCTTATAATCTAGCTTTTGTATTATTTTCCCGAGCTAAATGGTATAACCGTCGAGAGTGAGGGATATAATGCAAGGTTTCGGAATTTTCGAAGCTCTCGAGGGACAAGTGAGATGAGTCGAGCAGATACCACTACACGCTGTCCTTCCGAAGAAAAAGGGCGTCCCAGCTGGTAGCAAACGATAAAGCGATACTAGAGTAAGGAGACAAAACCTCTTGCCTTTACGTTTTTTTTTTTTGCTATGGCAAGCAAATATCAACAGCAAGGAGGTACCAGATGGTTTCACTATCTTGAAGGTTATGCCCAACAATTAGCATACTTTTCTTGACCAGAAAGCTAGCGAAAAAAAGGGATGCAAAACTCTTACCATGCTTGTGATCAGAGTATATGGTCCTTGCAGGAAAAGCAAGGATTAAGCAACAGAAGTCAGAGACATAAAACCTTCACCCTAGGACCATTTCCTCAGTTATTATGCCCACAACGAATAGGATTTTCGTAGGAAATTGTTAAGAATAATAAATTCACCAGAAGATCAAAATGTTATGACATCCTAAAACATAAATTGCATAACTTTAGGCGCTGTATTTATTCGTGCGTTGAATGCGTCGCCTACATGTATGCAAAACGGATAACAAAGCTGTTGAAATAGCCCGCACGCACTAAAAGGAGCAGCGTGAGCACTAAGAGTGATATAGACTAGACAGAATATGATTTTAAAAAAAGTATATAAAGGGTTGGGCAAAAAGGGAATGTTAATTCATAAGCCTCATCCGGAATAAATCCTCCGGCTGTGGTAATAGTAGAGCATTACGACTAATGTACAGGCGAAAAGGTCACAAGGAAAGGTTTTACGATTCGATGTTCATACAAGCAGTGGGGTTCATTGTAGTTTAGGATTAGACCCCTGGGACAAAGAAACTCAGACTATATTAATGGCTCGCTTATGTAATAGCTATTACAGGGATTTACCAGGAATAGCAAAATACGAAGAATACTTTAAACTTAAGGTACCATGATATCATCAGATCAGGTGAGAGCTTCTAGTAACTATTTTGGGATTCGAGTCTCTGAGTCTCTGAAAATCTGTGATAACTTGTGACTATTTTACTAACTTTTTCTTATTTTTGGGACCCAAATCATTCACGACTCGAATCTCTGCAGCTAGAAATCACTCATTTGCGTGTTTTACAATGCTATAGAGCTGTACATACTATTCGGGATTATCCATTGATACAACAATTCATTAGCAAACTAGTAAATCATTAGCTTCATTTAGCTTCAGAAAAGCTGTTCGTAGTATTTAGCGTCCCAAAAAGTCCCCATTACACCCATGTGCATCAAGCTACGGATTTAATGTAGAAATTATTGAGATCCGACGCCATTTGGTGTGGCCTTGTGCCGACTCTGCTTTTACGCTGATTGATTTTTATGCTTGTGTTACATCGCATCCAAGCAACCAATGTGTATCCAAGATAGAAAGGGTACAGCTTACTAACAAACAAAAAACACGGATTTTGATGATCCTCTCACACACACACACTTTACACGCTCCTAGAAGGCGATCTCATTATTTCTACATCAACGCGCTCTGTGCTTTCGCTAGATTATTTATTGTTTATGTGTGTGTGAGTGTGTACTTTTTCTTCGATGTTCGCTTGCAGCAAACAATAGAGCAGTGGAAGCTACCACAGCTACCAGGTCGTGCAGAAACAGAATTTCCTACTCACACGCCACGAAAATCATCCGAAAACCAAGTAACCAACCATAATGTTGATCATCGATTCGTACGGTTTCTTTTCCTACCTTCTGCAGGGAAGGCTCTGTGTACTTTCAGCGGTCGTCCACCTTCAACCATCACAATGGCCACCAGCGGAACCTGAACCCGCACATCAAGTTTTCCAACTCGCACTCCAACCTGCCGGAGGAAATATCGCTCATGTCGCTGGAAAAGGATCTCCGCAGCCTCGATGAGAACGTCAACCAGATCCATCAGAAGGGTGGAGGAGCAGGAGGCGGCGGTGGTGGTGGAGGAGCCAGTGGAGGAACTGTTGGTGGTTCGCGGATCAAGCGGCGTAGCTTTACCAGCAAGTTTCTGTCCTTTTCCCGGCTACTGCAGCGCAATCATCCCACTAAGCTTTAAGGACAACACCCGCGTTTACTCGTGTGACTGTGTGTACATAACTACGACAGGTGATAACAGGAAGAATGGTGAGAAGATAAGAGAAGAATGCTCTCTAGGTTATGTTTAGTCGTTTAAAGTTTATCTGATGTAGTTTATAAGGCGGAACGGTTGGGAAGAACCCAGGTGCGACAGATGACAAAACAGGCAGGACCTGCTCTAGGATGAGAATGAGTTAGAGTGCTTCAGCATGCTAAACTGTTTATAGCCAGTGTACTTGTTACCTAGCAACGCATTCATCAATGGCAGCTACGACAAAAGTGATGCTTTCTCTCAACCAAAAAAAAAATCCGGCACCACTGTAGTACTAACGTTAAGAAATTGGCGACCGCGTCTGAGAGTCTATTGTACTGTTGCTCGTGTGAATGGAGAGCATTGTAAAGCTCGCTTTCACACCACTTTCATCCATAGTATCTATTGCGCTGAAGACAGCACTCAAAACGAAACGTTACTAGCATATTACAACGTTTGCATGTGTGTGCCGCGTGTGTGGTTGTGTGTAAATACGAAAAAGGATAAATGCAGGGAATGTAAACAAAGAATGTTAATATGAGGGTTAAATGTGTTTAAAAATCAAGGTGAATAATAATTCATGTTTATCTTAACGAAAAAGGCGGCAAAATGTAGTTAATACGACAATGCTCCTACAGACATCATCTGTACACGCACGCAAAAAACTTACAAACAGGTTGTTGTACTGAACTGAACTCCGAGAAAAAGCGTTGTTGTATAATGTTTTACGCGAAGAAACACACCCTCTAAACACACAAACACACACAAGTTGGTTAAAAAGAAGAAATATACTTATACATATACATATATTTTTTAATAAAAAATAAACTACAATTACGAGATTCTGAATGTTTTATATTTGTTTTATTTTAGTGATCTGTAGTCGTATCAAGGATGGCGATCTGGTAAGTTTCCTTTCTTAGGGTGAGATTAGGAACAAATCATTGATCATTGCAAATTAAAAGATCGACTTGTCCCTACTTCCACCGACAACAGCTTGCAGGTCTGTGGAAGCGAACTATCCAATCATAACACCTTGTCGAGAGAGGACTCTTGAATGTTGGATGAATATTGTGATAGTCTAGCCTATAGAGACGAATGAATGCAGATAGAATATCTTTTTTTATTGTTTAGCTCAACCTTATCCTAGGGCGCCATATGCGCAAGCAATTCCCTATCAATCTGACCCTTCTATCTTCTTGTTGTGGCGTCTGGTGTTTAATTGTAACATAAAAGTCTGATCAAGAAATTCAATATTCTATACACACTACACTTTATTCCGATTCCGAACCCGACACCGATTTCCGTGAGATCGGCGATGCTTGTCTGCTGCCCGAGCCAGACCGGGACCGTGATCGCGATCGTGATCCAGACCGTGACCGGCGACTTCCCTGACTGCCGCTATGGCTTCGACTACGGCTGCGGCTACGACCACTGCCACCACTCTTACGACTTCCAGCACTATGGCTACGGCTACGAGAGCGGCTACCCGACCGACTACGACTACCCGAACCCGAACGACTTCTCGAGCGTGAACCACGGCCACTTCCCGAACGACTGCGCGATCGGCTACGACTACGAGAAACACTTTTAGCACTTCCGGCACGACTTCCCGAGCCTGACCGAGAGCGCGATCTGGATCTGGACCGCGAACCAGACCTCGAGCGCGATCCTGATCCAGAACGTGACCGTGAACGCGACCTACGCTGCGATCCACTCGAATCCTCATCATCTGACGCAATCCTACGCTTACGTTTCGTAACCGGTGCACCTCCCTCTCCCCCACCACCCGATTCATCGCCACTCGCGATCTTCAGCCGACTATCATCACTATCAGAAGACTCGCTTGTCGACACCGTCGCCTTCGACAGGATGCGTCCCTTCTGCTTCTGCGACAGTCCCTCGTCCATCGCCTTCTGGCGCTTCTTCTGTCCACCCGATCCAGCTGCCTTCTTCTTGCGCTTACGCGATCCTCCTTCCTCCTCATCCTCACTGTCCGAATCACCGCCACTTCCTCTGCGGGCTTTCTCCTTCCGCTTGCGACTACCACCCGCTCCACCTTGCGATTTGCGTGGCTTCTTCTCACCCTTTCGCTTGCGTTCCTTCGGTGCCCCGGCACCCTCCTCACCACCACTACCAGCCATCCCAACCTCACCCCCGCTCACATCCGAATCGGAAATGTAATCCTTCCGCCCGCGGCCACCCTTCTTCTTCGCTTCCGGCGCTGGTTCTGCAAAGAACAGTGCGTTCTTCGTCTTTTCCTTATACTCTTGGCGCTTGAGCAGCATTTCCTCGTGCGCCTTCCGGCGCATCTCCTCCATCCGACGGCGTTCGTCCGCCTGGCGCCGTTTGAATTCTTCCCGCTCGAGTTCCTGCTTCTGGCGCAACGAACGCTCCTCCTCGTCGATTTTACGCGCCCGGGACACGTGGTACTGCGCCTGCTGCAACAAATCCTGACACTGATTCGCTTCCGTTTCGGCCAGCGCAATATTGTACCGCGTTTTGTCCCCGTGCACGGACAGATAGGTAAAGTACTTGTGTGCCAGTCCGAGCTCGTGCACCGCCTGCAACACTACGCTCAGGACGGATTTTTCGTCACGCAACACGTACGTCGCCAGTCGCTGCAGCACAAGCGCAATGTTGAACAGGAGAACCGTATCCTGTGGAGCAACCCGGCGTGCCTTCAGCAGCGTCATCTTTGCTTCCTTCAGCTTCCCGGCACGGAAGTACGCACGGGCCAGATACTGCATCACCTCGACGTTGTTGTGGCGGTAGAATTTCTTCAAACAGTTCTCGTACATCTGGATCGCACTGATGTACTGCTTCTGCTCCACGTAGATGTGTGCGATGTTGATCCAAACGTCACAAAAGTCGGCCGTCGCTTCACGCACCTGCGCGAAGATGTCCCGCGCCTCAATGATGCAACCCTTGTGCGCCAACACCGCTCCAATCCCGTTCGCTGCCCAAATGTTCTTCGGATCGTTCCGCAGCACCTGCTTGTAAATGGCAAGCGCCTTTTCCTGATGCTTTTTCTCCTTCTCCTTGTCACGGTTCGGTTGGTGCAAGCTCTGCAGCCAAAAGTTGCCCAGCGCAATGAGCGAGTACGCATCACTCGAAGTGGCCGGATTTTTAAGAATCGTTTCAAAATTCTTCTGCCCAAGTGTCCACTGCATTTTGGCCAAATGGAGATTTCCCAGCAGCGAACGGGTGTCCGGATTTTCCATGTTAATCTTGAGCGCGTCTTTGAAGAAATCGGACGCAACGAAAATCAACCCCTTGTCACGTGCCATACACCCGAGCCGCAGATAGCAGTCGATATAGTTCGGGTGCTCCTTCAGGATGTCTTTGTACAGCTTGTCCGCCTTATCGAACACGGCCATCGCTTCGTACAGCCGGGCCAAATTGTACGTCATCGACACGGAGATGGAATCGTAATATTGGGCATCATGTTGCGCCTCAATCTTGGCACGTTCGATCGCTTGCTCCAGCTTCGACATTGCTTCGTCCAGATTGCCCAATCGATAGTGCAGCGCAGCCACATTATTCAGTATCTCGGGCGGTATGTCTGCATTTACCTTTTCCGTCAGAATGCTGGTAGCGGTACCGTACGCTTGCAACGAACCAGCCAAATCATTCTGCTCGAGAATTTGAGCCAGCTCGATCCACGCTTCTACATCATCCGGGAACTGTTCCGTTACTTTCTTCAGGTGATTTTTCGCAATATCACGCTTTGATTGCGAGGAAGAGGTCGCGTACAGCGAGCCTAAAATCTTCATCGTTTCGTAGTTGCCCGGTTGTGCTTTCAGCACCTTCTCGAAGCATTGAGCGGCCTGTGGGGAAGAAAACCCGTTAGCTATTTTGTCATTATGGAAAAGAAAACGGGCAGATCCTTTCACTACTTACATTTTCCGAATCGCCTCGATAAATATACATCTGGCCCAAGCCAAAGTGTGGCAGCACAAAGTTCACCGGAGCAAACTGTGTCGATTGATAGTAGTACTGGAAGGCCTGATCGTAATCTCGCTGCACGTGAAACGCTCGTGCCAGCTGATAGCAACTCTCCGCACGCATCGCTTCATTTTCCGTGTTGTGAAACGCGTGCAGTGCCAAGTGCTGCACCTTTTGGTAATCCTTCTTGAAGAAGAAATGGTTCGCCAGATGGTTCAACACCATCGGATTGGTTGAATCGATCGTGTACGCTTTCGACAACATCTGCACACCCATCCGGTTCGATTCGGGTTCGTGTAGATTCAGCTTCAAAATGGCCAAACCAACCAACGCACCAACACACTGCGGCTCAAGATCGAGCGCCCGTTGAAACGCTAGCTTGGCCTTTTCCGGATTGCTCAGCTTCAGAAAGCAATGCCCCATGCCGAGCCGTACCGCTGCCGGACAGTTTGGGTTCGTACGGAGCGCTTTCTTGTAGAACGCTAGCGCTCCCCGGTAATCCTTCTTGTTGAACGCAATGCAAGCCTTACCGAGCAGTGAGGGAATGTTCGAGGGCGATTGATTCAACACGAAATTAAACTGTGCATCGGCCTGGTCCATCTTGTCACCTTCCAGCAGACAGAAGTAGGCACGGCCGAGCAAATGGTTCTGATCGTACATGATGATCTTGTCCGCGGTCGTATACAGATGCGTCGCTTTCGTGAAAAGGTCGCGCTTTTTATCTTTTGACTTTTCACGATTCGCTTCCTGCACGTAATAAGCGGCCAGCATATCGTACGCACGCATCTGATCCTTCTCAAAGTCACGATAGTGGATGTTAGCATCCACACGGGACGCTTCCAGGATTTTGATGAAATCATCTGTTTTCTTCTGCTTGTAGTACGCCAACTGTGGAAGGAAGCAAGCAAATCATTAGCTTGTAGTATGAAAGGCAGATAATCGGGACAGCATCAGCTTTCTACCTACCGCAACCGTAACCCACGTATTGAGGTGCGACCGTTCCTGTCGCAGGATGCCAAGTACTTCCTCACCTTCCGGAAGCTGTTCCGGATCGAGTTCTATCACCTGTAGGAAATATCGGGTTGTTAACGAAATGAAAATATCGATTCCTTCCAGGCAAATATCAATATTTTTACCTCGTCCGTATCCCTCAGCGGGATTTCTATCGGTGCAGCCATGTTTGCCGCCGGCCTTCACCGAAGACTGCGTAATAAACACACGCTCGCTACACCCCCAAAACTATTCGTCCCGCCGCTCTGGAGCTCGAAAACGATGCACAAGCTAGTGCTGACGAACTTAAGCTAAAATCTCGAACTTTATTTGTATGTTTTAACACTGTAAACTTTTGATAAAAATTTCACAAAATTCCACAAACAACGCAACCAAACGACGGTGTGAAAAGACAGTGTGTACGCGTGTGTGTGCGCGTGTTTTGACTGTTTGCCTTGCGGGGATGTCAACTCGTTTAAGAGGGTCAGTTCATTGCTTCGGGTTTTCACTTCAGCTATTTTGAATAGCGCCATCTATATGTGAAAACAACAAGCACTAGGCTCCTCCCAATTGATTCGCTATTCTCCATGATTGTAAATTGAAAGAACGCATTTTATAATATTATCCTTGTGTTAAATTTTCAATATTATTCCTCTATTATAGCTGACGACCTCATTGAAATCTTTAAAAAATGTATCATTAACGTTTGGTTTAAAGAAGCTTACCGAAAAAGGTAACTTTAGAGCTATTTATGAATCATCCTTTAAACAACTTAAACGAAATTCCCTAAAGCGAGCGTTCATAATTCTAAGTCCTACAACAAGAGTTAGCTATTCATCATGAAGCAATCCAAAATGATTCCCTGTTTGGTACACCATCGGGCACATCTCGCACGTTTCCTTTCTGTGTTAATAAATAATTGTTTCGCGTTTATCTATCCACTCTCTGTCCCACAAAACCGTCACAAGCGTGTTACACGCCACACAACCGTGTCACAGCTGCATCGATTAGATAGCCGTAACGAATCAAGAAAACTCGACATTTTCCCCCATTCAATCATGTGTGTAGCACCCAGCATCACCCGGTGCTAAGTACTTTTTATTTGGCGTTAAATTTCCAAATCAATAGCATTAAAGCAAATAATGATGAGTGTGTTCATGTGCAACAAGAAAGCCATCTCCGCTCTCCTCTACTGCTCTTTGCGCAGAATTTTAGGGCTACAATGAGATCTGAAGAATTGCGCAGGATTCTTTATAACAAAAAAAAAAAATGCGCGATGTCCTCTCGAATTGTTGCCCTTTTGTTGCTCCATGTCCTTTCGAAACGAACTGCGAGGCTTGTGTCCAGATTGTGCAGGACGCGCAATAGTGTCTTAGGTAGTGGCCTGCGGCTAAAAGAGGCTGATCCAGGCATTTCAAGGAAAAGGCAACAACAGCGACAAAAAAATGGCAACCAAACCGATCCGACTATGTGCAATTCGCACACAAGAAACTCATTTCAATGGGCTTACCATGCGTCGAGTGCCCTGTCCGTGACCATGTTAAACTTGTGCTAAATCCTTACGCTCTCTCCTTTTCTTCTTTTCGAGTGGTTCCACAGTCACACTTTGCCATTGTGGATTGTTGTCCACCTTTCTTAACGGTAAGCAGCATTACGGTGACGGGCAGCAATTATGTCAAATTAGAAAACATAAAAGGGCAGAATGCTGTTGGGCACTGGCCATGAAAGGAAAACGATTAAAGCCAATTATAAAACCCCGAGAGGACGAGATCGAAATTTTAGGAGGTTTTTTTTTTTGCTCTTCCTTTTTTTCATCCCACAAAACCATTCCTTCACTGCATAAAAGTCATCCTACACAAATCATCCGAACACAGCGCAACAATTGTACACGTTCCTTCTGCGACCTCGTGCGCGGTACGCGTTTTGGGCATCGATAAAGATTCCTGTGCCACATGCAAGCCAGGTGCAACGAAACCGAACTGTGATCCTTCGTTCAGAGCAAATGTTATTGATAAAACCCTTGGCTGCCCTCACACCGTTCCGAATTGGCCCTTACGATCATAGACGACTACAGTGTGACAAAGAACAAAATCACATTCTACAGAAGGTTCGCTAACAATCCGACACAAGCCACCGTTCCATCCTCGATCCTTTTCGATTGAATATGTGTAAACAAATGTTATTTTATTGCGGCAGAATTAGCCTTTAACCAGTCAAGGGTAGGAGGACCGGTTGGTTAGGTAAGAAAAATCGGATCGAAAGGAAATGAGAGGAGCAACGATTTATTTGTGCTCGATTTTCAATAGATTTGATATCGAAAAAAAAAAATAATTTAAAATTATTGTACTACTTGCAGTTATGCGTTTGGAGAATGGAATTATGCGTTTAAATACATCTTGTGAGCTGAATCCGATCGTAAAGGCTTAAAATGTCCTCACATCGTGCCGTAAAATTTAAAAAAATATAAACAAAAACTAGTAATTGCATACTGGCAGGAGTTATGAGTAGTACAAGAAATCTTAAATCGGTAATTAAATAGCAAAACACTGGTTTTATTTTAAATTAGCAGACAAATTATTATTATTGTCTCTTAAAATATCCATAAAAGCAGTTTGTATTGAATTGAAATGAAAAATGCCACACTTGCACTTTCGGTGCTTTGGAATTATTTTAATCTTTTTATAAAATGTTTAACATTACAATACGATCAAGCCTTCTCTATTGAACAAAAATATAAAAAAGAACTTAAAGCAAAAAAAAAGAAGAAGTATCATCCTGAAGAAGGATTTCACATATAGCAACTAATGGCACCAATCAGCTTCATATGAAGCTTTAAATTCGCACAATTATAAGATTGCTTTTCTTATGTTTAGTGATTCCTTACTCAGCACTGCTTAAATTAATCTTGAAAACCCTTAATAGCTTGACAAGGAACTTAATTAAATGTCACCTATGCTCATTTCAATCCTTACAATGTGGGAAAAATCAACCGTTTAAGGAAACTCCCATTTTAACTCTTATCCCAGAACCGCTGAACAAACTTTGACCGCTCGAGTTGACATTGATATGGTGCTTGAGGTAAAAATAGCACCACAAGAACTGTAAACGGCAGCAACAGGCAGCAACTGCACGGCACTTCAGGCAGACATTTGAGTGCGCGTACGGGGTGACATTTGGCTGGAGTATCCCGGCAACTACTCGAACTTTCCACGTTTCCCACACAAATCGGGCGACAATTTTGTACCGGAGCATGCATGCAAATTCTTTCCCTTTTGTTGGTGCTGCATTACGGAAAACTATGCTCGGTGCACAACAGCACTTGTGAAGTGGCTCAATTTCACCTAAAAACGTTCGAGAGAAGGCTCCTGAAACGTGATACACCGAAGACTGACGAGAGTTAACTTGATGTCAAACAGGGCCCGAATGTTTTGCGGTTAATGTTTTGGTGTCCGCGTGAGGTCTAGGTGCTCCCTTATTACTCCAACTCTCATTGGTCATAAGCCGTTAAACATCCGTTCTGTTCGTAGCTTAGCAACTACACCCGTCCGACCACCGTGTCGGACAAAACTTCGCTACCAAACCAGCTATTATTGATGTACTTTAATCCAATAATTATGTGTAGCGCTGTTTTGGGAAGAGTTCGGGGATATAAATCCCGTGCCCTTACGCTTCACGCGACCCTTCATATGGACAATGTAATCGGTTGGTGGCCTTTGTAGGATATTGTTTCGCTTTTCGTGTACAACTCTAGCGCAAATTCTGTTCCATCTCTCTTCGTGAAGTGTTTTTATAAGAAAAAAAGAATTTTCATATACCATCCAATCAAACTTTAAGCGTCAAACCCCATCAGCTTCACTTCTCTACTAGCGTGTTCCTCCAAATGAACTGTTTATTTACCGACAATGTATCCTTATTACCATCCCTATATCGCTCCCGGCAACATTGTTATCAACATGCATTCATTTCCTCGTCAGCGCTTGCAGTCAAGCGACACATGCAGACAAATATTTACCAAACAAAACCTCAACCTGAACCCCGTCCGCCTCGTGTCTATTCCGTTTTCCCAGCCGATCGATAGGAAAATGAGTCTTCCCCGGTACGAACGGGACACCCGGGCAATCAGAAGCAAAGTAGACGGAGTGGAAAATCTGTTTAATTGAAAAGCTATGGAAAAGCGGGCAAGCGTACCTTATCGTTCGCTTTTCCCTCCCGGATGTTCGCTACTGAATTCGAACAACTATCTATTATCTTCATCTCATCTTTTTGGCTGGGCGCGTGACCTTCTATCTGCACCGTTTAGGCCAAAGATGGCCAACGAAAACTGCGGCAGCCATTGTAGATTGGAATTGAGGGTTTGATCTTGCTGGGGAAAACATATGAATTTTAAATAAATTATAGCTGGGGCTATTAAACTGGAACTACACATGTTACTGATACTCTACAAAGAATTATTCGAAGCTGATGTCTGAGCTGCGCATCAGAATTAGGAATGACATTAGGTAAGAAAGATATCCACAATTTTTCAGTCCAATTTACAAGACTACGTAATGCCATTCTCTTACAGAAGCCTTGGAAATTATTGGTAGAAATTAGCAGAGAATAATTTGCTGTAGCGCTAGGCTAGTTCAATGAGGCTCTCTATGAATAAATCCTTTTCAGTTTCACAGTTGAGCTCCCACGAACCAGCTCAGTACACTAAGTAAATCGATAGCCAGTGAGTAATCCTCAATGCGATAAAAATTGAGAAATTTGTTGATTCCTGGATTTGAAAAAAAAACAGCGCCTAAGGTTGAGCAATACGGAAAACGAAATTGAAAACGAATTAAATTGAAACTGATCTTGCAAACATCAAATCGTTGATCACTTCGGCTATTTGATAGCTCATTGTTCTCTTTCGGATCGTTGCTGTAACCTACTCTGCCTTGATTAACGTCAAGACTAATTACAAAATTTATTTACTCCTATTTAAATTTTAGTATGACGGCTCCCCGCCGTATTGTCAAGATGAATAGTTAATAAGCTTATTATTTTGTTTAAAAAAATCATGCAATCTACTTGTAAAGACTTTATATAACCCTTAAAATTCAAGCGATTGTTAAAACTCGTAAAACATGTTTCACCAGACACGCTTACCCAAAACCACTCCTCAGCACCAGACATGTCATCCACACCGTCACAAACCATCCTTGTACTAAATTAAAAACTACTTCAAACACACAGAACCAGACACCACGTTAGATGCGCTCGCTAACAAAGCTACGGAATAATTTATCCCCAGCCACCGCTGGAACTTAAACCTAGGCAGCATGAAAATTAACTTCCAAACCACCATTTTGGCGGCATACGAGCATGTCCCCTGGCGGGTGCACTTTTCTCATCAACCACACAGATGAGGGCCTTTTGCCTCTGATACGTTCATTAATTGAAAGTAAGATGGCTAATACTATCACGGAACCGGCTTCCAACGCTGGCATCCCTTCGGTACCAGTTTCTCCACTGAATTTGAATATTAACCGCAGAGAACCGTTCAACCGTTCGAAGGGCTATTTAGATGTGGCTCTGTACTGTCCTCGTCCTGCGTGTATCTAGCGTGCCAAAGGGAAAACTTCCCTGGGAAAGGAAGGGAATGATTAAGAGCAAATTCCTGTCACTCGTCACCTTGCTCTTGTGCATGCAATTACATTTTATGAACCTATCAATTCCTGCTGTATAGCGACAACGAAGGGCTAGTACTCGCCAACAATTGCGCCTCTGCCATGGCGCACCGGGCAGTACGTCGAACAGGATGATAGAGTAGCCATCTTTACTGAAGATGGCTGCACATCTTTTCCCCCTTTTTTATAGCCACATCAGTCTTTCACGGTTCGGCCTTCCCTACAGAGCAGAGGGATTGGTCGGTAGTTATGTGCCTCGAACATATGCGCCATCAGTAACCCGCCGGCGTTACCCTTGTATCGTTTTAATTTGAAAAGTATCCTAGAAATATTATCTCCCTTCTCTGTCAACCAGTGTTGCGTACGGGACGGAGCACGGTTTCGCGGGACCAATCCTCCCGGAGCCTTACAGCTTCGTGTCGAATCGCCCGATCCTGACCATGGTGTGCAAATATCAATTCTATAAAGTACCTTCGGCAGGCCGGCAAGCACATTTATGATGATAACTTCCACTGCTAGCAATAGTAAGAGGGGGAAACTGTTTTCCTATTGTTGCAGAATAATAAATAAATTATCTAATACAATCCGTGGAAATGTGGAATACGTGTTTTTTCGCTCCTTCTTCCACCGGTGGCACTTTTTCCCTCGATGTTGGTGTGTCCCTTATTTTTTCGGAAGCTCACCGGAACATTTATTGAAGTACCCGTGAGTATGTTTGAAAGCCATTCAAAAACCTTCGAGTAGCGTTGGCTGTAGCAGCAATAACAACACTCAACACACGTTCACACATCTTGCGCAGAGGGTTGCACGGCTTCTTTTTTTTAACTCGTGCAATTCGGCCAGAGTGATTGACAAATCACCCAAACTTTACAAATTAACCCTAATTTGGTGAAGCGGGGTCTGTCGCGTAAACGTTACAAATTATTAAATTAAACATTAAACGGTTATGTTTTCTTTATTGATCTACCAACCTTTTTTGTTGGGTGTATTTGTGTAGACTGACTGTTGTTAGATGAGGTTTGTTTACACATGTTCGAACAATAATCGATTATTGTATTCTTATGCAAAACAGGTCAAGGTTTGGGTGTATTATTGGTTCCAGAGTTGTTTTTTTCAAAATAAAATTGAAAAACATATGTGAAGCCGAAAGAATTTTCGTTTAACTTGACTCAGGAGTATGGTTTACTCCGAATAAACTACAAAAATATGCATAATGATGCGCCTAAATGTATACTAGTGCATGCGACAGTGGCGCCGGTCTTCAAACGGCAGGACCAGGGTTCAAATCCCATCCGAACCGTTCCTCCGTTGTGAGGACGGACTACCCATCTTACGTGGTATCGGTCATTTGATAGCAGGCGTGACCTTAGGAGATCGTTAAGTATTAGTGAGACAAGTTCCTTAATTAAAGATCATTGCATTGTAAGAATATCAAGCTTAGAAGTATTGTAAGAAAGGTTATATAGTCTAAGCTAAACACCCGCAAAGTATCTTAAGTGTTTGAAGTAGCTCATCGATAAGAAGACGGCTTCACTAATATTTCAGTTTCCCTGAGTTTGGTCATGAGGACAATCTCTAAATGGTCTGTTTGGCTTTCGTAAACACCCCCAGATGGGCATACTTTCTATTCAGGCATAACTGCCTGTCTATCTTGCTATAAAAGAGCTTTTTCTTAGGGCTTCCCTGTTCAATACTTTATTCATTCAAGTATTGAAATTCTAGTATCCATTTATGAATGTGCTCAATGTGTCAAAGGCTATAAATTTATATTTTTAAATTCTTTTACCTACTACCAACACTATAAAAGCGACACTACTGTGCCATAATGCTTCTAATATACACTTTGATGTTAAAAACGTAAATATATATAATTTTGAAAGGAGTTCAAGTAGGAAAAGAGAAGCTTATTCTCTTGATAATCAAAATTTTAGAAAGTGTGAGGCCTTTAACTGCTGTTTTTTTCTGAAGCACTACTATTACCGCAGTATTAGTAGTCTCAGTTAAAGGAGAAATAATACATAAAATTTAATATTTTTTTCTAGTTCCTACATTGTAAATCTAGAAAAGGACATTCAAATGCTTTACAACATATGGTTTGACATCTCTTTCAGCTTCTAAACAGATCTTTAAATCTCAAAAATAAGTATGAACGAACAAGAAAGGTGCAAATAATTTATAACCTCTTTCCGATTATAGCTTCATTGAAATAAGCTCTCGCCTTAAATATTTCATATCATCATGACTGCAACCAATAAAACGAGACTCCAGTTTTATGACCTTCCATAAACATCCCGCGTGTAGGAAGTACCAGGATCATAAAACTATTTCTTCGAAAATATCTCACTTCAAAACTTTATATTCCTCAATCATTTTCCACCAAACTTTACAACTGTTTGATTTGCGCTTGATCATGTAGCTATTATTACACAATCTTCGTATGCTTCAAGCGCTTCACTTTATTGCATCGAACGCTTAAGGACTCGTGACATAATTGCAACATTGTCCACTCGACAACAGTGTGGTCTTTCTTTGCTTTACTCACAAGAAAGAAAGAAAGAACGATGACTACTTACATGAACGTGCCCTTTTTTTTTTTGCTTCGGCCCCGAATGTACGAACTAATGCACCAGAACAAGGCACAACGTGCCCAGGGCTGGAATGTGCATAAAATTGTTACCTTTTGATGGGTGCTCTGGCTCTAGCTTTTGCCCTATACCATTGTGTCCCGTTTGCATAGGCTTGCCTTGTTTCCCTTGTTTCCTACTTCATTGTCGTATGACGAAATATCGATGATATCTCGCTATCTCGAAAGGGAGCAATGCTGCAGCTAGCCAAAAAATTGCATTGATCAATTGTGTTACCTCAACTTGCAACCAAGGAATGAAAGGAAGGCGGAAAAAAATGATACACGAGAACGAATGCAATTTCAAGCATGTAGCACACTCGAAAAAGGAGAGAATGAATGTGCAGCGGCGTAAAAAAAGGCGTCTAGCCCGATAGATCTTCACCACCGTCTTAAGACACGACGATTTTCGCTACATTTATAGCAAAAGAAGGGAGAGAGAGAGAGAGAGAGAAGAAAAGCACAGGGCGTACCGGGACAATTTATCACGCTGCTGGAGTGAGTGCTTGTTTAAATGTTTTGTGGGATTTGACAACGCTTTCGAAAAGTGCATCCCATTCATGCACTCCATTCATGCGCTCGGTTTCGTTCGACACGAACGAGGACAATGCAGCAAACTGAAGCTGTTTTCTTTTCCGATGTCCTTTCCTTCCTTCTATCGATTGGCGTTTTTTTCTCTTTCTTCTTTTCGCTGCTAAAGGCGAGAAGATCCTATCCCAGGAATCAATAAAAATAATTGATTGATACGTGTTGCATGCAGGACCGCTCGCTGTGATCCACTCGAATCGATCACCTTAAGATTGTGGTTGATGTGTTTTCGCAATTTCGGTTCACTAATATGTCCGCTGGCTTCATTAAATTTTTAGTGAAAAATTATACTAAACGATTAAAAATTACAATTAATCTTGCGCGCATTTCTGTCATCCACGTCGACCGACATAAGATCGTTTGACAATCCTTTCGCTTCGGTCGGTCGATTTGATCTTCTTTGACAGTTGGTCGGCAAGGTGAAAGGATCCTCTAGAAAGTTAACTCACCCAGAAATACGCTTTTGAATGCACCAAGACAAAAGAAACTATAAACGATCTCGAAAGTCGGTTTGTGTCTGATGCTTTTGTGTGTCCTGAAGTGGCTCTTGCCACTGAAAGTGTATGCCGGGACTGATTTGAGGCAACTTTTGTCACCGTGACTTGATCGCGATAACGATCAACTGTTTATTGTTAGCGCTGTGATCGAAACATGGTGTCACTTCCCACGCAAATTTAGTCCTTTACGCCAAGATGGGAGAGTACTGATGTTATGACGGTGAAATTGTAGAACTTTTTTAAATTACATATTTGTACAAGAATTTAAACGATCACTGCTTTTTACTACACAACACAAATATTCAATAGTTGATCGCGATGAATCCCATTGTTATCTTTTATAGCAAATGATCCTCCCGCTAAACAATCAACGAGCAATAATCCATCGAATGCTATTCATTTGGCTTCTACTATCAACACATCCACACAAACCCCGAAGCAATTCGTGATCATTCTACCATAACTGCAATGTTTTCACACAGATCAAAGATCAGCTTGCTTCTGGCAATCATACTGCATAGATCAATGGATCTTTCCGATCCGGTGCAAATGGCACAGTGCACGAAAGGATTATTTTTACCATTGTGTTGATCATTCTTCGTTGTTGTTCTCTGATACAAATTTGCAAGGAAGGAGAAATCAAAGCTCTTTTCAATCCTTTCACACACGGGATCGTTTGACGCTTCATTGTGGAAAAAGCCGTCAGATTTAGGTTTTGTGCTGTTGTTGCTAATACGATCAGTTAGCAAGTCGGGCGTAAACAAGAATGACTCGTCAATATTTTATTTACTATAGAAGAATGGCCCGATGATTGTAAATTTGCTTCATTTTTATTTCAGGAATAAAGGTAAGCTTTGAATACATTAGTGTTAAGGTAAAAAATTATATCAGTTATAGAATATATGCTTTGAAGCAAAGTGTTGTTGGATGAATGTCCTCATTTGATCAACCATTGATAAACTTTATCCTTTATTCTTATTAGTGGAATTGATCTCTTAAGAGGTAGTGTCAAGAATAAATATACTTTTTTAAGTAATACAACAGTTATGAGTTTTGAGTTTATAGCAACTTAAGAACTAGCTGGCAACTAAGCTAGATACTAAAGATTAAGTAGAAAAATCGTGATCGAATGACTATTACTCTCAGAGGGATAAGGCATCATCCTCAACTAAATATCTACCAAAAGAAAACTAAACTTTAATCATTTTCAATTGATTGAACTAATTGAACACCAAATGGATTGAATTCAACTTTAAATTCTTACACGACACACAAGCGACAAAGACGATGTTTTGATTCGTTCCCTTTTGTCACCGATCTACCGAAGACATTCAGACACGAGTCGTTCAATCAATTGCTGTCCAATTCTATTGCCACTCGACCCAAAATCGTCCCAGACAAACTGGCGGCTGACGCGTTCTGTCGCGCCGTAAAGTCTACCAAAGCCGACCGAAAATTGCATTCTTCCAGGCAAACAGGCAGCCAGATCCTTTTGTTCTGGACCTTCCCTACTGTTCTGCTACTATATCGTTCCCAGCCCAAGGTTTGACCCTTGGGTCCTTCAACCGTAGGGCGGAGTTTGGCTTGTTTGGTGTGCGTTGTCTGTAGATCGCTTTTACCGTCCACAGAGTTCCGACTCTTATTCTAGGCACAAGTCCTAGTCCAATGAATAACTAATGGAATGGAAGCGGAAAGCGGACAAGGAAAGGGATCGAAATCGACCATCTGTTAAGGTAGGTGACGAATTGCCGTTGTATTGAGCAAAGGGGGCAATTTTATCCCTCGCTACCAGGGATGCTATGAACTCCCTTCGGTTTGCCGCAGGTATCGGCCGCCCTACCGTTCGACCAATCGCAGCTTCTCGTTCGGGGCTTGCTGATGAAGAAGGGGAAAAAGGACTTCCCGAGGGTTGTGCTGAAGGCCACCTATAAATACCCTTCCCACCATGGGATCTTCACTTCAGTCGAAGACTTAAGCTAGCAAAGTGAAGACGAAGCAAGCGAATCTTGAATATCTCGTGCCGGATTGAACAATTTCTTGGACAATTTCTGTGATCCTCAGCATCCATCAGTGCCTCCCACGTGTGTTTCAGTGTGTGAAAATCAGCGAAGATGTCTCGTTCGTTTCTAGTGGACTCGTTGATCAGTGACAAGCCAGCGCCAGCGGTGAAAAAAAGTTTCCCCTATGCGGGTCCCTTCACACAACTTCCAGTGACTCCGCCGGGAACGACACTGCCCTACTCGGCTTGCTATGTTGGAAGCTATCTGTTCTCGCTTGGATTACAACAGCAACAGCAACAGCAGCAGCATATGCTCCAGCACCATCCCCAACAAAGTCTGTTCCCGCACACGACCGCATTGCCACACACACCCACCAACCAGCCCATCGTTCCGTTCTGGCAATCAGACGCTAAGCTCGAACTATCCCCGAAGCTTTACCAACCGACGGATGTTTCACCTCCGAAACTGTCCCCCAAGGAGGATTACTACCGCAAGTTGTACCGCTGTGAAAAGACGCCAGAACGATACGCACCCTATCCTACCGTTTCCGGACGCCCCACCACCGAAACTTTATCGAGTGCCTGTGTCAGTGTAACGGCTGGAACTCCCACCATTCCATCGGGAAGTCCATCACCAACGCGCTCCAACGATCTCTCCCAAACGTACACCATCGATGACGAGCTGTCCAGCAAGCGCATCCGTACAGCCTTTACCAGCACCCAGCTACTCGAGCTGGAGCGCGAGTTTGCCGGCAACATGTACCTTACCCGTCTGCGACGCATCGAGATCGCCACACGTCTTCGACTGTCCGAGAAGCAAGTCAAGATTTGGTTCCAGAACCGACGCGTTAAGCGCAAGAAGGGAGATACTCCATTCGGGGCCGAGTTGGGTGGAGTTGCGTCCACATCTGCTGGAGGTCGTCACTCACCGAAGGAACATCAACATGGTCAACACTGCTGTTGCCGTGGATCACACTGTGGTGGTGGTGGAGGTTCGGATTCTGAAGATCTGCCTCAGCGAACATCGGAAGAACGGACAACGGCTTCTCCCGTCGGCAGTCAGCAGCAAGAGAAAGCATGGGACTTTAGCAAAGCCTACCAACATTAGGCGTCTTTAGCTGTTTTAAGCCACAGCCCAGTGATACGCTAGTAAATAGATGGCGTAATCGTTGTACAGAATGAAAAGAATTTATAAGATACGTTGCGATACTAGTTTATATATTTTAAATAAACAAACATTAAACGAAAAACGTTAAAGCTGTATTCAATGATTAGGGAATCAATTTTAATTGTAGACATCCAGATATCACATAAATTCTAAATATGATTTTTTCATGAGGATTTCACATATTCAGACATTGATTTCTGCTAATTTAATCAGAAAAAAGTGGCTCGTCTTTAATAAATATTTCGACTACTTCGAGTCCAGAATTAGTAGAGATTCTACAGAGGTTCTACCAGTACTAAAATCTTTTGTCTTGTTATGTATACGTCTTGTTAAAAATAGATCGACGGAGATCAACCATTGCCTTCACTGGGGAGATCTCAAGAATAACAATCACTGTTGGATCAAGATGTCTGTAGGTTCTTTGAGTTTTTAAGGCTTCTTAGCACAGCCGTAGTGAGTGCTGACTATCCAACTATCTGGTCATGACTTAGTAAAAGGTCGTTAAACCAAAAAAAAGTGAAACCCTTAGACGATGTCCTTTTCGTAGACGATATCTCTTAAACGACGAGGCTTCCGGCGGACAAAACAATTAGCTCTTGGAATATACGATATAATAGAGGAATTTTCTTGCTTTTTATTTGACCCAAAGTCTCTTGGCTGTTCCTCCTGCTTTGAAATCTATCCTAGCGATTTCTAGAACATTTGTTTATTAAATTTTGCTCGTTGCTAGGCTGAAAGAATTCGACAATCTCTTGGCGAATCATTCCTAGTACCGAACGTTGCTTAAGTGAGAATTCGATATTAACTCGCTAGCATCGAATTTAATGCAAAGTTTCAATTCGATAAGCATTTCATACAGTTTTTCCTTTTTCCTTCCTGCAAATCATCGATCAAACGAATCGACAACAATTCTTTAACTTTTCCATCAAACAGATATTCGATCATTTTCTACCGCATCGTTTGGCCATCAAGAACGAGTCAATTAGTATCCCATCGAACCGTATACACTTTTGAAGGCGGAAATGATAAGCTTTTTCATCCATATTCCACCAGCGGTGAGGTTGAGTTTTAATTTTCACGCTCATCATCACATTATATCGGTTCCTGTTCCGTTTGCAGCCTGACGAGCATGTTTTTCCATTAAATTTGCTTAAGTTGCTGCGTTGTTTGCACATACATTCGGTATCGGAAGCGGATGTTCAACGCTCTCGGCTCCTTTTTTGTGCCTGTTCTACAAGGCACACCCAGTGCGTAAATGAATCCAGCCCAAAAGTCAAAAAGGATCCGGTTCTAATGTTTTTTACACACATTGATCTTTCCATTTGATTCTTCCATTACATCCTGTCGATGCTAATGAAGTTGCCAATTTCGGCTTTCGGCTCGTACACCGGTATTATGCTCCGGAACACTCGGAAACATGGGTTGGGGAACAAGCTATTTGCAACCATCGACAGCATGATAATCACATTTCATTCAAACAACAGAAAAAAAAGCACACCCATAAACCCATAAGCACCATAAGCTCTATCTCGTGTGAGGCACTCGTTTTGTGAATGACGTTTATGACGAGGGCCACTTTCCTGCGTCAGGAATCGATTGTGTGGGCGAAAATGGTGGTTGAAATGAAGGAAAAACCAACAGGAACCGGAACTATTATTGAGACGCAGGTCAAGAAAACAGGCGCAGTCATGCGCTTAAGTGAGCATGCATTGTGGTCCTTTTCGAAGGTGTGCTCCTATTGTGCTTACTCGGAAGACATCCTCCAGGTTCAGGATCGATCGAATGGCTGCTGCTCATTGCTGGGCCGGATTACATGCGGCAGTTGTTGACATAGTGCTGAAGTGAATCGAGCCAGGAAGGGCGATCGATTTGCTGCTCGTTAAGCTGCGTATTACGATCGGCAAAGATCAGTAGATCCGGAAGGCCAACCGGAAGATTTCAGCGTTGGTTTTGTACGGTGCAGCAGACTTCATTTAAGAAGGAAAATTGAAACACATAGCAAACAGGTTGGCACACTTCCTACGCAGTTCCACGTGACCATGGATCAAGCGGATTAGCAAAAGTGGGTTTTACCACGAGGTCCACTCTTAACCTGGTCTCTGTGAGTCTGTGTGGTCTGGGACAGTCCATCAAGCTATGTTTGTAGCGATATTCCTTTTTGAAGAATTTAATTTTTTTTCAATTTAAATATTTATTTTAACCAGCTGCCATCAAACAGATGCTTTGAAGATCTACTTCACCTAACAGGTCCGAAAAATTTGATGTGCACTATGTGAACTCTTGTTTATTATCACATATTAAACAGCTCTTAAATATTGTCCCTTCCCAAGAAAAAGTTTTCTTTTCGCATTAAATTCGTACAAATCACAATGTAAACTTTCCTAAACCCTACTCTTCAATTAATCTTTCCTACCATCGTCAGAACATTTTGATGCGATAAATTGTTCTCCAAGCGCTGATACGCAACAGGCCCTTCAGCACTCAAAAACTTTCCCTTCGAACCGTACGACTAAATGATTTAAACGGGTCGATGCCGAAGAAAAACCCAAAACAAACAAACGCTCCCAATCGTGACCCGCACAAAGCTCCCATTATCGACGCCACTGTGTCGCCCCGTGTGTCAACAAACCACAAATCAACGATTGAATAAATGTGACCAAAAAAAAAAAAACTAATCCAAAACCACAACGCCACAAAAGGAAAAGACGGTGCATCTGTATCGATTTATCATCAAACGGCCACTTGCCCCCTCGGAGGAGAACTAAACACCTTTCCATCTCGTCGATGGTCAACGCAACGTCTAACCGCCTAAAGAACCACGCCACGCGATGTAAACAAACATGCGTTGCTACCCATCGCTGACCGAACCCTGGACAACGCGTCGCTCGGACGTCCTCACGGCGATCCTCAATTAAAGCGAAATTCGAAGAAATAAAAACCTTCTATCAATAAAGTATCCTCTGCCCATATTGAAGCTGCTGGCTGTGTATCCTTGAAAAAAAAACCCCTCTTAGACAAAAAAGGTGTCCGTTGCGTCCTCGCAGTAACACGGAGGAGTCGGTTATAATTTGTGTGTTGTTTGGTTGCTCAAAGAGGGAAGTTAATTTATTATCATTACACTCTGTATGGCCCCGATTCATCCTCGCTTTTGATCCTTTTGTCGGCAACGCTTGAAGGTGAAGGAAGGCAGCCTCGGGAAGGATCTCCTTGTCGACCGACGACGCTCTGTCTGGCAAGGTTTTCAATGAATCCTTGAATCGAAGGGACCGAAATGAAACGGGGGTGTAGAGTTGTTTGGTTTGTTGTACGATCGTCTTCTTGCATCGTCCATCGCCTCTACCTGCACCGATCTACCGATCGCAAACAAAGAACAGATCGCTACATCCTTTTCGCATTGGCACAGGTACAGGATAGTCATTCATTCCTTTTGCTCTGCTCGCCCATTTGCCAACCGTTTGCTACACTCAATTGTACTGGCCCATTCATGAAAAGTGTCTTCGCTTCATTCATTCGGCCTTGTTGTTCGGTTCCATTCATGGGTTCCATTCGATCAGGCCACAAAGGTCTGCAGGCGGATAGTAGTGCTGCTAGATACTCGCCCGACAATGAACATTCCAATAGTGTCCTTTCTTGCAGGTCTAGCACATAAAAAAGGACATCGTTCCGAGGTACACATGCCGGGCGGAAAATAGCTTCGCCTCAAGCTTCTGAAGGCACGACCCATTAGCCGTAACCTGTCCACCCTAGTTGTGTCCCAACACCCGCTGCGCTTGGTGACAAAACCCACCGTCCATCTTCGGAGGACGCGAGCTTCATTCCCTCGTTCACTTGACTTTGGGACCATTCCCATTCCCCTGGAGCGTTTCTGGAGTGGGTACCAGCGCTATTGGATTTGAATTTGTCACCACCCGCCGTGCGGTGGAGGAATGCAGAATTTGAATGGAAAAGTGTAAGGAGTCCCTCCATTTTGCACCGCAGGACATTCGCTTCCTTGTTGTTGCAGATGATGTAAAAAAAAATGGTAACCTGGAACACGTTAGACGACGAAATCGTGGGAACGTTATCTAGTTTGTTTGGTGAAGAGTCACCTTAATGTGCATGCAATTTTCAGTCCAGGTCCAAAGTCCTCAAGAGATACAATGGCAAACTGCTTCATCACGTTGGTCGAAAGGTTGCGGAGGTGTTGTCCATAGGAAACAACATACTCATCCATATCCACAAGCGCTATACTTGCGGGAAATACTTTGATGAACATTCATTCTTAGAAGAAGATTACGAAAATTCTCTATGTTTAGTTGATCAAGCAGTGATCTCAAGTGATCGAGTTTCTACAACTCTGGAAATCGAATATAACTTCGCCAGACTTAAAACCTGAGGATCAATTGGCAGAGGTAAGAGTCTTCCACCAAAAAAAAAAAAACCCTCAAACTTCCCAAATTCCCACAGGACCGATTGACGGTGGTGCAAAATCCGTACTTCCTTCCTATTTTTTTTTTGGGGAATTCTGCGAATGACAGGTAAGATCTTTGTTTCTCCCACGCTAACCCTATTGACTGACCGCTTACATTTTCTCAGTGGAATACTTTCTTTGCAAAGGCAGCAATAAAGAACGTAGCTTGCGGGATTTCTCAGCATCAAAACCTCGACGGGTTTCAAAAGACATCCTAATAAGCTTCCAATATGTTAGGAAGTGGTTGAAGTCTTTATCATTCTTTGCAACAAGACCGATCACTGGCGGGAGACGTTTATTCCTGCGCAGTCAGTTCTCAGCAATCGCATAAAGGCTTACACAACTTCAGTTGAAGTTAGATTTACAACCCCTTATGTTCCGAGGGCATCAAAATAACAGCATGAGTGATGTAACAAGGAACCGATTGATGCTTCTTCTGATGAGGAAAAGAACTCTACCGACCTTTTTCCAGAACGCTGCAGCTTGTTTGAAGTTGTTTTTATTGCCATCATCAGGACCACCACCAGCAAAAGGTGAGCTGTTGACCATGGTACAGCATAAAATGGCCCTTCGAGCCAGGAGATCTCGCTCCAGCTGAGTCGGACCTTATTCCACTCGAAAGGCGTGTCGAAATTATAAGCCCCCTACCTATTCCTTACACGCGCACAACGATGCTTCCGAGGCCGGTGTTCGTTCCGGTCGATTTTCCGTTCACACCCGGTCATCCTTCTATTCGACGCGGCGCGGCCGAGGACTTTGGCGGTTCCTTTCTATCCTTGCTCAGCTTTCATGCTTACTCACCCGGGTTAGAGGCACTCAACGGAAATAGGAAAAACATCCTCTTTAATCCAATTAACGATGAAATTAAGATAACAAACAAATTTCATTAAAATTATAAAATGATATCAAATTAAATTCGTCACGACGGTGCGTATTGGGACTGGGACCAAACCACTCGCTTGCTTTACTCTTCGGTTGTTGTTAGCAACGCCAGTTTTTTCGATAAATAGTCCATGCTGTCATGTGTAACCATAGCGACTTACAGGAGGAAACACGATGGAAAGCAAGAAAGATTACATCTAATCGAGATCACATGACGATCGATCGATCTGTTTACTTTTCACAGGCTTCTCTAGAATCGGTTTCTGTTTGTCTTGTACTTGTGTTTACATGACCGACCCTTTTTCTGTTTTTTTTTTTTTCGTTGTCAACTGATCAAAAGCATCCCGGTAAGGTACATCGTGGGGATTGTTTTTTTTTTGTCTCGCGTGTGTCAATAGCTGTCGGCAATCGATCACAAATCCTCCTCCAAGCGTACGATCACATTCTTTTTTTTCTTACTTTTGTACTTGGAATCATCGATTTTTTTTTTAGTTCCGGAAGCTGAATAGAGGTAAAACCAAAATATTTTTATAGCCTCCGAGTTAATCGTATCCTTTCACACGGTAGGTTGCTCGATAAAGTTCGACTCGAACTTCGAAGCCAATCAACAGGTCATTCTTGCAACCGAACACGATCTCAACTTCTGATAGTGACGACTTAATGACAAGGTCACTCAATCGATGAACTAGAATGCTTTTTCTAGTGGAAACTCCCACCACCAATTCCGGAGCGTGTGAACAAGCTGCTTAACTAGACACTTCGTCTAGAAGACCGGAAGCACTAAACAAATCGCAATCGCTTCTTTATGACCACACCCCTTAACTTCCCTTCTCATGAACGATTCAGTATTCGTGGCGTGCAACGCTCCAGTAACAACAGCACCATTAATAGGGTCCGATTGCCGTTTTCGGCACCAGTTCGCATTCCAAATTCGTCCCATCCGCAGCACATCGAGACAGCGACAAATAGTGCACCAATTCGCCGACCGACATGGATCGATTTTGCATTCTTATCTTTAAGGGTACGCCAGCGGATATTGTGTGCCGATAGTGAGTTCTGCAGAAATTATGGAGAGCAAAACTGTAAAACAATGCACATCCAGGAGGAGAGAAAAAGAGAGAAAATAAAGAGAAGACTGAAGGTGATAGAATGTAGCGTGTTGCAATTTAATTTAAATACAAACGATCAATAAAGCTAGTTCAACGATCATCAACAACGCCATGTGCTGCTTGAAGACGGGAAGAGGGGAGGGAGGGGGGGGGGTCCATCCTTTGCTTAAGTGTATCTCCCAATCGATTCTTCCCACCCACCCAAACTACAGGCAACCATCGCGAAAGACTCCCTGGCGTGTCGAACATTTACGCGGTTGCGTTGCCGAAGAGACGCGCTCAGTAACGCTTCTGGTTTGATGCCGTGCGGATGGCACGAGCAAACGCGCGCGCGAACAGTCTTCAAAGTCCTCGAACAGACAAAGTTGAAGCCTTCAAGTTGTCTCGTTGTGTTTAGGGAGTGTCACTTTTTGCAGAGAGATAACACAAACAAAACACAATCATCATGAAGTTCGTCGCCACGAAACAAAAAGTTTAAAGTGAACAGTTCGTTATGCGCATTGCCTAACTTCAGGGTGCTTTCCTAGCAACGATCAAGCGTGATAGAAATCTAGTGTGATACAAATCCAACCACCAAAAATGTCCTTCAATGGGACAGTTCCGGAGTACACAACGATCGTGTCGGCAGCACTGCTCGCAACAGCGAACATCACCGATGAAGGGGCCGGTGTACTTGCCGGCAATCAAACACAGAAAGCACCAACGCTAGCCACACCCTGCATGGTGATAGTGATGCTTTCGTACATTTTTGGCTGCGTTGGGAATCTGATTGCCCTCATCCATCTGTGGCGCAACGTACGCAACACGAAACATGCGCTAATGCTGAAGTAAGTTCGAGAACAGCGTTGCGCGGTACTTTACATGCCAGGCACGTTCTTGCTGCCTGAGATCACACACCGGAGCAGGCCGGCCAAATATCCGGCTATGAGTGCAAACATTCAGCTCCATTCAGCTTTTAGTTCTTTAAAATTCCGAACAAAGCTATCGAAGACTAGCGGAGACGCGCAACATAACGATTGCAATTAGTGCTTCTATCAAAAACCACTATTATTGGCCGCTAGCTGTGCCTGTCGGCAATTAATTGTTGCCCGTAAGCCGTCCAAACAGCTATGATTGATAGACATAAAAACACACATTCACTACTGGGTAGTGAAAAGGAGCAATAGAGGCAGGGTGCCGCCACTAAGGCGAAACGGAAAATCAATATCACTGAAGCGATAAACCGTTTTATATAGCCGACACATTTAACGCGGCTGCAGACCGTGTCCCCAAGTGAAAGTTGCTTGCAGTTCGAACTGTCCTTTTTCACGCAAGTTTATCACATTTTGGTAATTAAGGATCAAATTACAACGCGATTTTTTGGGGGCAATCAGTGTTTCGGTACGGATATGTGTGGTGTTGAAATGTTTGAGCAAGCAATCAAATTCATGTTTGTGTAAGACATGATTTTGCTCACAAAATGGAATTTCTTGCCAACTTAAATTTCAATGAATCCTTCTGCCGATTTTTCAATAAATAAGTTAAAGCATAGCTGTTTTTTTTTTGTTAGAATTAAAGACACGACGTATGACGACGATTAAATGGCTCTGCGTGATCGGCGCTTAGCTAGCAAGCTTAGCAAACCTCGCCCGCCAGTCGTGCGATCGAATCCCGTTATTTGATTAGGAAACGGTTTTCAATGAGTACTTGATTTTCCATTTGAAGGAGGGTTTTGGGAAGATTAATTAACAGTTTGTGAGGTTTACCATAACATCTCTCGCTCTCTCATCTAATTTTCCCTCACTCAGATGTTTGCTTACAAACGATCTGATTGGGCTAAGCGGCATGTTTGTCCAGATGTGTTTGCATCTCTACATGCCGGCCGACGTGATACAGTCGAACATGCACAATTTTTGCATCCTGCGCGTAATTTGGCGTGTATTTGGCATCAGTTCCGGTTGCGTGGCGTTCGTCATGGCCTTCGAACGCTACATAGCGCTGGCGAAACCATTCTTCTATCATAAGGTAAGCCCTCGCGTGCAAATGTATAATGGCACTAATAACAGGACGAAAACACGATGCTTCCCTTCGCACAGTACGTAACGGATAATCTGATCCGCAAATCGATCTTCATCCTGTGGGGTATCGGGGCGTTCATCACGTTTCTGCCACTATTTGGCTTTGGCGTTTACTTCGACGAGCGGAAGAAAACTTGCGTACGCTACCGTAGCGCAACCGAACCGATGGACGTGGCGTACGCGTATCTCTTCTTCATCGTTGGTAAGATCGATCGTTAAGCCTCCTTTTACTTAGCTAGCTCATTATTGATCCTCCCGGTTTGTGTGTGTTTCTCTTTTTACTTTCCCTCAAAGGAACGCTGCTCTGCGTTGGCATAGTGATTTGTAATCTTAGTGTAAGGAAGGTGTTGTATCGATCGCACCGTAAAATGTGCCGCCAGTTTGGCACGATCAAACCAACACCGATGCTGAACCGATCAATGAGCCAAACGCCTAAATCGTCCAGCTTTACCGATTCCAATATAATGCGTATGTTCAACGAGCCCACGACGGAGGAAATACGCTTCGCCAAGCTGATGACCGTACTCAGTGTGTTCTTTCTCATCTGCTGGCTTCCTCAGATGGTTAGTAAAGGGGACGATGTGTCCTACCGGCGCATCCATATGAACAACACAGTTTCATTCTCCGATTGTTCCTGCTTTTCCAGATCTCAATCATCTTGTTGCAACAGCTCAGTGTTGCGATGAGGCAGAAGCTATCGTGGGTGTTCCGAGTGTCCGATATACTGATCTTGGTGCACTTTATGCTCGATCCTTACATTTACGTGCTGCTGAAAAAGAGTCGCCGAAGCGATCTACGCACCATGATCCGGTACATGTTTAGTCGCAATCAACGGTTCAACATCGTCGATGCTGCACTGTCACCGATGCAAAAGTCGACCAACTCATCACCGCTTCCGTAGTCATTTCTCTATAAAATCTTGATGCCAGTGATCTGTAAGAAAAGAGGAGCGAGGTGAATTCAGATATCGAGAATAAACCGTTTATTTCGAAGTAATGGTATATATCTTCTCACATTTTACCAACAAAAAAAAAAGAAACAATGTAACCGTCGTTTGTTAGCTACAGTTGTCTAATACCTTTATTTCAATGTAAATATTATCACTAGGATACTTCACCCACGAGAAATAGAGTTCGTCACTACGTTTGTTTTCTTGACTCAATACTCGGAACACGACCGGATAGGAGAATGGGAAAATCAGCTGTCTTCAACGTTTTTACACACTCTTCTGTGTTGACAGGGGCTTCTTGATGCAGCACAAATTGCATACATTCAGGCGTATTTCACACAGTCATGTGAGAAAACAACGTCTATAGGTATGCTAAAAGCGTTACAAAGTTACCTTCGTAGATTTGAGTTATGTCTGTGCCAGCTCCCTCTTTCTCTCTCTCTCTCTCTCTCTCTCTCTCTCTCTCTTTTGGTTTGGAATCGTCCAATAGTTGTACCCTAAATATCCACCACATAAGGTGCAGACGGTGGCTACAAATGTGTTCAAATTGGATAAACAAGTTATAGGAGTAAAAAGTGTGTCTGTCTCTCTGTTTTTTAGTTTGCCCGTGCATATGAGATTCGCTAATTACAACACGCTCTAGTAGACTGAAATGGATTATGTTTAAACGGCCAGACCCATACACTACAGAGTGCCAGCGTTCAGATTGGGTAGAGAGGGTAGTAGTATAAATTGATATATTCGATTAAGACGGTCGTTCACGGTGATGATTGATTATTCCTCAAGCGCGACTCAGCTGCTCCTTAGTTCGCACACACTCACAGATCTTTCGAGCCGGTGTGTTATATGTTGGTTTGTGTTAGAATATCGTTTGTACTATCAGTGGCAAAGCACCAATAAAAAGGAAACTTCACTTGTTCACGGTTACTTGTGCTTGTTTGGTTTCGCTTACGAAATCCAACCTGATATCAACTGTTTTTTTTTTTTCAACTGGAGGACCTGCGTTTCGGTTTGGAGTGTTTTGTAAGAATAATTTCTAATCTTTCCACCCGATGATCGTTCACTTCGTCCTCAATGTTTGACGCTATCGCCATTTCTAGACACAAGGGAGGAGTTAAAACGGGTCATTCGTCTGACGGTGTACTCATTGCAGTTTATATTTGTGAAGGAAATTTTCCAAACTATTCTTCCACCAATGTATAAGATATTGCTTAAAACATTCACCGAACTGGTGAAGAGTGTTACTGTGTGGCTACATGATCGTGGATAAAATTACCATTTTTGGTTTAAATGAATGATTTGAATTTAAAGTTGTGCACAATTCTTGATTCTCTTGTGTAATCTAAAGGCTTCAGAATTATTTTAAAATTTTAATGAAACAAACACACTAGAGTCAACCAACTAAAAAAAAAACAAGCCACATTATTTACAATTGAAAGCAGTATTAATAAATAATGTCTCAATTAAACGGACCTTCAAACGAACAAATAAGATAAATCATCAAGCTAAAGCTAAGTAAGTACATTCGAATTTTAAACCTTCTTAGTTTCCACAATTTATCATTCAAAACCTATTCTCACTTCGTGTTAGATAGACTTTTAAATGGTATTGGTAAGTTTGACAACTGGTAAAGAAGAGCAATGCTTTCGCATATACGCAATGCATCTAGAGAAACGATCGAGTGATGATCGGGAACAAGCTATCCGCTACATCTTTATCACAAAACTAAATGCTAACGTCTGAATGTCCGATCTAAGATCAGCCCGGACGCAGCCATAAACGTGTTTCACAACTTGCTAGGAGTGTATCGTGCCTTGATATGGTTCCGGTTCCAAAGATTCCCTTTTATCCTTAGGGAACGATCACGTATTGTCCTATGTTTTTAGCGCGATCGTTACAATTCCAAACACAAAAACATCTTCCCCTTACCGCCTTCACCTCAATTGCTGATCGTACTGATACAGTCAGCGTTCTTCGTTTCGTGCAAATGGTAAGCACCCAAATCAATGCTCGACTCCCAAGACATGGGCACGTTCGTCGTGCCGATAAAGTTACTGTAAAACAGTGGTTGCTGCTGCTGCTGCTCGTCTGTGATGGAAGTAGCCGAGAATTTGCGCGGTACGGTAGCAACCGTGGCTCCGGAACCCTTCATCGACGCACAAACGGTAGAACTCGGACTTATTACAGTGGATCCACTGTTGGAAGCACAAAGCAATGGAATCGTATCGGTGCAGACGCTTGTCTGCGTTGCGTCGTTATCACCTCCGGGTCCAATCGTACCATTTAGTGACTCGCCACAGGATGCGATCTGCTGGCTTTCGAGTGTTTTCTCCATGGTGGAGCTCACGTACGGGCAAACGTTAGAGGAACGTACCAGCATGCACCAATTCTAGAAGGGAAACATAAAATGACTCGAGTGACCGAGAGGATCTTCTGGCACACTTACCAAGATATTAAAACTGATGGCAAATATGACTGGCATCACACAAGAGTGAACATTCTCCAGGGCGATTACCTCCAGGAACCAGCACACGGAGAAGATCGGTTGGAAGAACAGTCCAAATTTGATCGCCTTCTTAAACTCGGTAAAGTCCTGCACATCTGATGCCATGCTCGGTGTGGTAAGTTCCGCGAGTGACAGCTGTCCCAGATCGATCCGTGTGTCGTAACAATCGAACGAACGCTTGGTCGCATTCATCGCATACTGACTGGCAGCTACCGTAGACATACCCGTAGTAACTGGTTGTGGCAATGTCACGACGGAGTGACGATTGGCACATTCGGCATACTCCTGACAGCACACAGCGTTCCGATCTTTTACCTGTTCGAGCTGAGGATAGCTATTGCTGCGACACACCATAGCCATATTAACGCCAGCCAGTGATGGCAACCGAGGATAGATAATGTCATTGCACTTGGACGTAGTTTCGATGATACTTTCAATGCTTTCGCAGAGCAGCTCCGTCTGCTTGGTGGAGATACGCTTGAGACTCAGCGTACCCAGTACGGTGGTAAGAATGATCAGGAACGATATCGGTACCATAAAGCTTACGATCATACCCTTCTGGATCGACATCCAGCAGTATCGGTGTACCTCAAAACGATCGATTGACGAAGCGTACGAGAACTGTGTGTGTGTGATACGAGAGAAGGAAGAAAAATTGTTTGATCTTTGCCAGAGAAGAGGTCGCTCTCTTAGGCACTTACCAAAACATATACCGCCGGAATTCCGTACCCCATCAGGTAATGGTACTTCAACTTCGGTATACACTCATTCGCAATCAGATCGTAGATCACGTAGATGTAGATGAAGCACCAGATACTCGTGCTCAGATGCAGATAGTGTAGCAGTAGCGCAATCAACTCACAGCGGATCACATTCCGCGTTGCCTGAACGCCCAGAATGAAGGACAAATTGGATGCGATCAGTGCGAGCAGCAGATTCAGACAGATCGGATAGAACGCATTAAAGTGACGGAGGCGTCGATTTCGCAGAAACAGTATGATGATGGTCAGTATCTGAGGTGCTAGGGCAAAGACGGCTCCAATCACAATCACATTACCACCGAGATCTTTGCGCAGATTTCCATTGGTACCGTAGTAGATGTACATAATGTTGTCGATGAAATCGTGCCCCTTCATGTCGTTGTTTAGATTATCGAACGAACTTTCATCGTCGGTTGTGTGGGCCTGTGGCGATTTGCGTAATGATTTTGAGGAATCTAGGATCAAGGAAAATTAGATTGATCGGTAGACTTTAAGGAGCGCTCACAGCATTGCTTTCGCCCAATACTTACAAACTTTTATCACATTCTCTTCCCCTGGGTAACGGTTCCGTTTCATCGTGCTCTTGTTAATGAAGGAAGCGTAAATTTTGTCCGGATCGGGAAAGATGTCCGGTGGTCGCGTTACCTCTCCATTCACTGTAGCCGTGCGGGCCGGTGTTTCTTCCGGTATTGGCAGTCCGCCCAACGTCATGCCCGTTTCGTAGTCAGACGTTTTAGTGCCACCGTCGTAGTCGTAGTAGATCGGTTCCATAATATCTCCGGCCGGACGGGTGAAGTTGATAAAATCGTTTATGAATTTCGTTTCGTAGTTGGCAAACTTGGCCCGTATTCCTTCACCATCTGTGTTGTTATTTGAAATACAACGAGAAATAGTTGTCAGAAGTTTCAATTCTAGCAGGAAGTATAAGACACCTAAAGGTAGGCAACAGTGAGCTGATGAGTATACGGCTCGTCTAAGTATCAGGAACAAAATTTGTACATCTAGTTAGCATAGCCTGTTGTCATCCACAAACTATTGCTAGGTTGCAGACGTTCCTTAGTCCTCAATTTTCCAACAAACTAAGCCCTAAATAATTCTTAAAGCCACAAAAACATGTGCCTCGAATTTAAAGCTGTCATGTGCAAGCAAGCGAAAGTCCCGGAACGGAAAGGCTTTTATCTTGTACCATTCATTATTAAATATTCTTCTGCCATAACAATGACCCCGTACCGTACAACGATACGAACGACAATTGCAATTCTTTCTCGCCCACTCCACACTGCACAACCATTGGGAGCTGGCATATCTTTCTGTTGCTGCAAATCATGCAATTATATTTCCGATAAAGTGCATTACAGTTGAGTGCATTCCAAAAATACCGCTTCAAAACTAGGACGCCGTGCTCCACCAGGTCCTCGGGAAGGAGTACAGGAGCACACAAGAGGAGGGCAGAACATTTATTCCCTATTCTCGGGGCTATTCTCATGTCTCATTCCGCTTTTGTACTGTACTTTCATTCATGCATTCATTCATGCTTCTGCATCTACATTTCCTCCGGGAGCTCTCCAGCCAGCCGTTGTTGCGGCATTCAAGTAGCGAAGAATACGGCTCTCGCCCACGGCCGGCTATCAAAGGAACAACAAGCTCGCGAACAGCACATTCAAGCAGAGGATGGGAGGGATTGTCCCCAAGCCTGTGCTTGATTCGTTCGAAATTGTCGAGTCTCCGCAGCAGTGCTCTACTAGTCCCTACACCTCAGAGAAGTGGGTTGGCAAGGGTTGGGCGAGTGTACTCGTTTAATGTGTAACGTACTTGTCACGTACCGGTTGCGAGCGCCCTAAGGATATTGAGTGTTTGCAGGTGTGTCTAGCGAACACCTCTGCAGATATACATTGTTTCTTCTAGCTCTATGGAATCCTTTATAGGGGCCATTTCGAACTCAATTCTTTGTGGTTTTTTTTTTGCAAATACCTCACTGGTGGCTATTGGTAGACCTTTGCCCAAAATGACCCTCCTATTCTCCTTCCTTTATTCGAAAATTGATCAAACACATATCAGCTATCGAAGCGCGTTTGGATTTTGCGTTAGCAGGTAAATTCTAATTTTGTACGTTTTTATGCCTCCAACAATTCCAAATGGTGGAGCAAAATTGATTTTTTTGGCGTATACCAGAGTGCGATTTACGATTTAGGAATCGTGACGCAAGGAGATGGGTGAGGGTCTGTTTATTGCACCCAGACGCCATCATCAAATCGCGTTCCGGAGAGTTCCAAGGGGTTAAGCCGTTAAGTGTTATAAGCCCGTAAAGCTATGATACTGTGCTTTCGAGTCGAGGTTACTGATGATGGGAAGAATGTGTTGACAGCTCAGCCACTCTTCCATTTTCTGTCCTGCGAACCGCGTGAAGCAACAAGAGCACGGGTTGAAGAACCACAAACACACAGACACACACACACATACATCGTGTGCACGGTAGTTACTTATGCATGCAAATTGAATCCAGTTCATTTCTCCAGGCGAGCTCATTGTTGCCTCGCAGATTACAAGCGTGCCTTTGCCTTGGCCCCGATTGGCCCACCCCGTTTATACTCACGTAGCTGGCCGGAAAATTGCAGCCACAGCAGCAGCAACGTCGGTAGTACAATCCTTGATTGTGGCATGATGATGTCGTCGGCTACTAGATTCCGGATGTACAGCACTAGCACAGAACGGGAACTTGGGATAAGGATAGCGGAAGCGGATAGCGATCAGGCACCAGGATTCGAGGAATCAGTTCACCGGGTGAGAGGATTCAATTAAAAACACCCGCACTATCAGTCGGTTCACATCTCACAATTACTTCGTCTCCATTTTACTCACGTACGCTCTTCTGCAACCCGCGCTCTTTATCCTGTATTGTAAACACATCAACTGGTGTACGCACAACCATACACACACGCATACACACGCTGTACTGGTACTACTGGAAGACAAACGACAGTAACGTAGACACAGTAGGCAGGCACAGCGCTTTTCGTTGGCAAGCTTTTAGGTCATCAGGACTCTCCCGTCTATCGCCGATACCATTCGCTCGGGTTGTTCTGGTTTGCCCACTGCTGCTTAGGTCATACCCGTTGCGTTCCCTCACGCGATACGCATAATCGATACTGGGCGCCTTGCGCTCGTGTGTCGAGTAATCCGGGACGTTCCGGGTGCGTTTATCACATTGACACTTGCTGCTATGATAAAACTTTTCATCTTATATCCTGCTTTTCACCATCGTTGAAGAGTTCCTTTTCACCATTATCACACACCTCCGGATGACATGGACCGCAGCGCCTCGCCACAACGACAAAGGAGGACGACTACTGCTTCGCTATCCGTACGCTTACCGACTGACAAGCGGAGTGACTGTTCCTTGTGAGTTTGCTCTGACCGAGAAACATACTTCCGGTTTTTGTGCTGGTGTTCGTGTCAGGATACTGGGTTCTCTAGTTCCGTCCGTAGCGCGCTTTGAACACAACAGTATCAGTGTTGAGTGTATGTCAACCATGCGTCTCCATCGCTGCTACCTAGCAACCACCGAAAGCTTCACCAATCCACGCGTGAGTGCGCTCACTGTCTCTGTCTCTCGCGCCAGGCGCGGTGGTGAGTGACCACGAGGCGAACCATTCGGCATCACAACCGATGAGCGAGTAAGAAAAATACAGTCCGTTGCGAAAAACAATGCACAATATTGAATTCAAATTTTCAAATTCTTTTTATTTTATTACTTTGAAATTACGGCCTTATTGCTTGACATTTCTTTCTTGCTACAAACACAAATCTTTTTCATTTGGCAACTAGCGATTTTTTATTACAAAACCGATGAAAAAATCAACAAACATTCTTTAACTATTTATTTAAATTTAAGCTAATATTTATTCGTCATCTTTCGAAAAAAATGTTTATTTTAATTACATTAGGCCCTCCCCTGGTCACAAACACAACAATTTAGTAGTGTTTCTGTCCTTTAAAGTACGTGAAGGAAAAAAATCGTCTATTCTAAAAAAGATAGCCCATAAATAACAATTTAAAAAACAAACTCGCCGCTCGTTATTCCAAACAGAGTGGAAAAAAATAAACAAAACTCCAGTAACGATACAAATCTACAATCTAGTGGGAGGCAAATTGGAATTGGAACTAGCACCTAGCCTAGCCTAGCCTACTGTCGCCGGCGTCTCCATATCGTACGTTCCGCATTACGATATAATATCTATGGAACGCGTCATTTAACTTCCCGTGTTTAAGCACTGTGTTTTAGCCATTGTTGGAATATGTTCGGTGTTTGAGCGTCTCTCGTTTTCTACTGTGCTAGATGTAATTGTAATTTTTTGTTACCGTAATTTACTGTACCTATGCAGGTATAAAAGTATCAAACAAAGCATGGAAAACCTGAGTTAAGTTAGCTTATTTTCAAACACAAATTTCCAACCGGAATCGTTGATTGTTGCTCTTAGCGTACTTAAAATAGCACCGTGCGCTGTGTCTTTTTGTCAGCGAATGTGGGTGTGTGTTCCGAAATTCCGGAACTGTTAACAATTTAGCAGACTAGTGTAGACGATACGGTCGGGACGCACTCACTCACCGCCGTTGCGAATGGACCAACATCAGGAAGCTGGTGGCAAGGAACAGTCCAGCCGGAATAGAGGCCAACAAGCTGTAACGTTCGTCTGGAAAAGAAATAAAAAAAAAGCAGATATTAGGCAGATGGCTTTGCAAAGGAATTTTCCGGCCGACTTACCCGTCATAGCTTCACTCTTCTTCGATACAGCCCAGCCCAAACTCCGCTGGACCGCCATTTTCCACTTGGTGTACCGTGCATTCCGTTCCTCTTCGGTCGTCGTCGGGAGGAATGTTTCGTGGTGTGATTGAACACCTGTGTAACCGCTGCGGAAATCGTAAAGCACAAACACAAACCCGTTTTATCTATCTCAAAGCGTATTATTGGAGCAACAAAAGCTAAAAAAAAAACTATCGGAAAACCTCCCACTCGACAGTAATAAAACAGGGTACTCTTATCGCATGGTGGTGGCACATCGGTAGTGGGAAATTAATTATTCTACCCCGCAGGGCAATATAAACACACACACATGCATGCATGCATTCACTTACCGGATTTCCGCTTCCAGCTTGTACAAGTCCACACCGTTCGCCTGTGCTGCGGCCATCGCGGTACCGAGTGCGGCCGGATCGTGTACCTCTGTTCTCACTGCCGGTTACAAACAAAATGACAACACAGTCAATCAGAGTCAATCGTATCCCAAAAGCACAGCGGCGTAAAACCCCCCCTCCGACAGATCACGACTAGCGCGCGCGCGAGTGATAATACGTAACGTATTATCGCGAGCTTTCGTTCGGTTCGGTGTCTCGACGACCACTACTTACGCACAGGAATGCCACCCAAATCTGCCTGCAGCTGCATTAGGAGACTGTTGCTCGCCATACTACCGTCCGCGTGTAGCTTGTTGAGGTTAATGCTGTATCGAACAACAACGAAACGTACAAAACTGTCTGTGTAACATAACCGGTACCGCGAATGGGGTTTACACTTGCTTGCCTTACTTACCCGCAGTCTTTCTTCATCGCTTCGAGAATGTCCCGTGTCTGGAAGCATACCGCTTCCAAGGCGGCCCGCACGAAGTGGTGCTTGGTAGTGAAACTGGTCAAACCACAAAATATGCTGCGAAAGAGACCAAAATCAAGATCGAAGCCTATGAGACGGTGTGACAAGCGCGATCGAGCGTATGTGTGTACTAGTGTACTGTCTGTCATTAAGGTGAATTAAGAAAAGGGCATGTTTAAGTCACAAAAAAACCCCCCAAAGGGGAATCACCGATCGCAGGGTTGATCTCGTGATTCAGTTTACGGAAGCAGGGAAACGTGTCTGTCTAGCGGACCGCGCTAAACGAATTAACGGTGTGCAACCTTCGTCACTACTACTACTACCACTGTCATCAACATTTTAGTGAGAAACCATTTTTAACCTTAAGCAGGAATAAAAATAGTCAATCACGAAGTCAGGCACAAACATCACGCAATTCTATACGTGACGTGCGCAAGTAGTTTCAGCTTTAGATCAAGGTCTTGAATGCGACAACATTTGTGTTGACTATATACCGAGAGTAAACCTTTTCCCCCCTAAATGAAACAACCCTAATGAGCCCTGGCATCTTGCGCTTTTCCCAATCATCATCATCATCATCTTGTCACTATCTTAATGGGAGTCCCGAACCCGCTTTTACAACCACACAACAACTGGGTGTAATATTTATTGATGGTTTCGCGATTGGTACTTGAGATGGGTCAATTCACACCCTCATCCCCTCTTGTCGTTTATAATCTAATACGATGATGATAACGGGCAGAATTTATGAGCTCGTGGAAGAAAAACAATATGCGACACTTACCCGCGCGCATCCTTTCGCCAGTAGGGCGCGTACAGTCCCGTGAATGCAGGTACGAAGTAAACATCACCCGTCGATGACACGCTGCCAGCGATCTGCAATTACAAAGTCGTTGTGTTCACGAGAAGCAATAGAAAACGTACCATTAAAAAAACAAAACAAATAGATTCAACGGTGGGAAAGATTGTTAGATGGAATATTCCATTTTGAATTATAAAAAGGAATTTTAAAACTCCTTTAAAGACTACCTTTAATTTTGATGTTTTTATACTACAATATGTACTGTTTCAAATCTCGTGTGATTTACGTCCTTCGTTTCGGTTCGGCTTGAAAGGGTCTCTCAAGTTTACACGGACTTTAAATCTACGTTTGATCGTTTACCTCACTCTTTACTTGTTGAGAAATTATCTCAACTAGGAATCAATAGCACTATTGTAACAGGTTCCCCAAGGTAGGATGATAAGCCCTTATTGTTTGTCCTCTTCCTCAATGATGTTGCTTCTGTTTTGCCGTCTTTTCTCTGTTACGCCGATGATATGAAAGTCTTTCTCCAATTTCGTTGATAGTAGATGTGCTATGAATTCCTTAACTCCAAACCCCCAATAACTATCACGTCGTCTCGTTTACTCGCTCCCGTTCTCCTATCCCTATGTACTAGACCAAGTCCAGGTCAACCGTGTTTTAATGGTTAAGGATATAAGTGTATAGTCAGACAGTGGTCTCACCTTTTGCAGAGTCCTTGGTATACCTTTTTTCACTTTGCATGATTATTAAACTAGGTGTCAACTGCTTGGACTCGAAAATCTTGAGACTCGCCGCCTCCATTATCAGGTCTTTTTTTAACAACGTCTACGTAATACGAAACTGCATGGACACGCGTCATTATTATGACATGATCAACGCGTCCGAGCCAGGCGAGTCGCTACACAATAAACCATCGTTTAGTAGAATTACGTTGTATCACGAGTTATCATTTCAAACGACTTCGAAACCTTCCTTCCACAGGAAACACAAACTTTCAAGCAAACTAGTTATTTCACTCGGACCAGCTTGCTCAGTATCACTTACGATATAAACAACCGTCAAACACACTTTTGTTGACAGATGGCGCTGACGGATTGAATCAGATGATAAGTAGTAGAACTTCAAAGAAGCATCCATTATTGCCACAAATTACTTTACAACCATCTTTTGATCTTTTCTGTTTACAAAGCGTCTGGCAATCTAATTTACATACATAAGCAACCAATTCATCGTACAATTATGCATTAAATTATCTTTATCACACCAATGATAATGCAAACCGATTACATGGAAAAAGATTCCATCCAACTAGAGCTCTCGTTTGAATGTCATTCAAATGCCACTTACCTGCTCGGAGTCCTTGATGTCCTTGATTATTTTAAGGTTATCGCGCAGCCAGTTCATGGCAACACCGGCTACCGCAACCGACCCTTCCAGCGCGTACACCGGCGGTGCATTCCGTCCCATCTGGTACGCTACTGTCGTCACCAAGCCGTGTGTTGATTGAACGCACTATAAAAGACAAATCAGATTAAACCACTCACAGGTCTCCCCTACGCTTGATCCGCACCAACCTCCACACTTACCCTCGTGCCTGTATTGTACAGCAAGAAGCATCCCCTTCGATAAGTATTCTTTGCCTGTCCCTCCTTCAAGCATCGCTGCCCGATGAGACTTGCCTGCTGGTTGCCAAGTATAGCACTGATCGGAATACCATCCAGCACACTGCTATCCTTCACCTTCCCGTAAATCTCCGACGAGCTCCGAATCTCCGGCAACATGTCCGGATGAACGGAGAACGTTTTCGTCAACAACGGATCCCAGTGCAGTGTTTCGATGTTCATCAGAAGCGTCCGGGAGGCATTGGTTACGTCCGTCACGAATGCACCACCATGTGGACCACCGGTCAAGTTCCACACCAACCACGTGTCGATCGTACCGGCGTAGCAACGTTTCTCCCGGCACGCCTTCCGTACTGCCACCACATTGTCCTTGAGCCAGTTCAGTTTCAGGGCGGAAAAGTAGGGAGAAATCGGGAGACCAGATAATGCCCGGAAATGATTGTGGTTCTGTTCCGGTAACCGGGCCAATACTCGATCGACCGTTTTATCCGTCCGTATATCGTTCCATACTGGGAAGGTGGCAAAAAAAAGTGGTTGGTCAATTTCCTACCGACGTTATTTGCTAACCTGTTCCTTACCGATGGCATTGTACAAAGGTTCTCCGGTGTTTTTGTCCCACACGACAGTCGTTTCCCGCTGGTTCGTAATACCGATGGCGGCGATATCTTTGACGAGATATCCGAGCTTTTCCACCTGGTGGCATGCTTCCACCGCACAGAGCCGTACCGCTTCCAACACTTCCACCGGATTGTGCTCAGTCCAACCGTCGCGTGGGACAATCTGCGTGATGCGAATTTGGTGCGATGCAATCTCCTCAAATTCCGGTAGTTTGAAAATCTAAGAAGAGCAAAGCAAGCGTTTCGTTACAAACAAACTTGACGCCAGCTGCAAAAGACACGTGTCAAACACGTCTCCTCCCTTACCACAAACCCCGCACTATTCGTGCCTGCATCAATCACGCCAATCAATCTGCTGCGCTCCACGGAAGCCATGCCGAATGTGTGCAGCCGCCTCTTCTTCTGCCTCTCGTTGCCTTACTGAAGCGTTCAGCCGATTGCAGCTCAGTGAATCGGACGGTCGGTCACCTCACACTGCTACCACCGACTGGCTCGTATAACTTGGCACACAGCCGCACAATTCTAGCACACGTTGTTATGTATCGACCGCCACTTCTCGTCTGTGTACGTGCGTTGCATAATGTCACACTCGCGGTCGCGGATGAATGAGGGACTTGTCCCGCGCGCTGGCTGATCCCCACTGCGTTGCACGTGTGGCTGCCACCGAAGAACCCTGCCAAGAAGGTGTGTCGTAGAACTTATCACCGTGTCCACGTTATCATGATGATGCGCTGGTCATGCAGACGAACGAACGCATGAAACTCGAGACAGCTGAGTCAGCAAACTGCGGCTGCTGCTGCTGCTGCTTGTCGCGAAAACGACATTCCTTCACTGTTATAACCGGCCTACTAATAACAGAAACAAACACATGTCTCCCCTGGCGCCCCCCAACCGTCTGTACCAACCATCCCCCCTTTTCGTCCACCATTCGTTAAACCGGCTTGGCGCGAGATCGTTGGTAATTTGTTATCACCTCTTCGTGGGGCGCCTTGAACCCCGGGGACACTTTGCCAGCGGGCAGCAAGTAAGGACGCTTATGACGCTTTGCACCTACTTTTGCTGACCATCACAACTATCCGCAGCCGCCGCCGGTCCCGGTGATGGGCGCGACAATTCCGGTGACCAACGCAAGTTCCCGGCGCTTCGGTTCCGGCCAATTTGTCTTCCTACGACACACGTTGACAGTCAGGAAGTAAGGCGAAAAAAACGCACCTCACTGACGCACGCATGTCAATTAGAACACAGATGCGTTTGTTTACATGGCGCATTAAATCAAGCGTTGTTGTATTATATTTCTTTTGGTAAAAATATTTCTGGTGCTCTTGGAAACGATAAAAAAGCCACATTAAATTAATGCACACTAATTCCAAGAGGAAAATACATCAACATTTTTAAATTATGCTTTTCTTCACAGGACGCTTTACAATAAAGCCGACTGCTGACGTCATGGAGCGATGCATACAAACCCAGCGTTCAAATTTAAATGTGGCGCGCTAGTAAGGTGTTAATAAGATAAGAAGCTCTCCAAATTGCTCACTTTTGGTAATTGATGCATTATTTTGGACCTCTTTTAATGAAATTTGTAAACAAAGCACTAAAATTTATGATACTACAGTGAAAGAAGCTCCCTTATTAGTTGCCCTAGCAAGCTCCTACGTTGCACAGATATGTGGGCTGGGCATGTCCGGACGTCATACACCGTACACAAACACATGCAAACGGCGGACGAGCCTCCAAATTGCTAGCGAATCCGGTTCGTTCGTAGAGAGTAGTAAAAAAACAAACGGCGAAAAATCACGACGGTTGGCCTACTTTCATTCAGCGAACAAAAACACCAAAAAATATAATGCGTTTCACCGAGCATGACATTTGCCGGAATTAATATTAAATTTTAAAATTGCACAATAATTTCTTCTAGCACGCGTATCCGTACGCTGCCCACGTGTGTTGCTCTCACCCGTGAAAAAGGGTAAAGGTTACCACCGCTGCTTAGACGTGACGCCCCCCGGCATTAGCTGTCCCATTATACCCAACTTGACGGTACTCGGCGGGTGCCAGTAATTGTAAAATTTTCCCGATAAGATAAGTCACCTACCAACCGGTCAGCGCCGCAATCGGACACGCCTATCGGCTATACTCCTTCGACAACTGAAGGTGATGGGGCCAAAGTACACGTTTGGCAGCGACCGGGCGCACTTTTGGTGGTTCGGTGGTTTAATTATTTACATACCGAAAGCTAATTAAATAACGCAATCGTAGAGAGGGGATTGTTCGTCGGCTTACCCTGTTGTACCCGAAACTTAATCTGCGTATGATATTCCACACGTCCGAACACACGTCCGATCGACTTCTAATAAATCGAAAACCGCGTCGCACGACCGACACTCGACAACTGAGCACTAATCGAAGATTGGTCGCTTTGGACCGTAAAACCTGGTCCTAATCTTACTACACGGCCTTGCCGCCCCGCGCATTCACATTGCTGTAGGTGCTGCCGGTGGGTTGTACGATTCGTGATAAAAAGTGGCGCATGCAATGCAGGGTCGCGTACACACCACACCGGAGGTAACAAAATCATCCGTCAAGACCCCACAATCATTAAAGGGGATTATTTGACGTCATTACCGAAGTTCAACTTTCGCGAACATTACTATCTTGGAATGGGCACGCGAAACAACGACGACAATCATAAATTACTCGCGATACCGAAACAAATTCCGGTACGAGAACTGGAATCTCCTTCTTTCTCGTAGTCTCGAAGTAAAGAAAAAAAAATAGTCACTCAAGATATTCCTTTCCTGTTTGGCATTTTCTGTGCCATAACCAGGGTGTATTTTTTTAAATCGTCTTTTTTTTTATTTATTTACGTCACATTCTGTTCAGTTTCGGTATATATGTACACACGGCTCTTACGGCGTCCTAAGATTATTACTTTACAGATATAAATTATACAGGTGCATTGTTTGTACTCAAAATGACTGGTTTCTGTTGTGTTTTTTTTTTTTTGTTGTTGCTGCTTCTGCTGTGTTTTTCCCTATGTTTCGTTCTTTACTGTTTCGCCCACGTCGCTACTAATTAGAAAAGAGGGTCGTGCCGTGTTGTGTGAGAGTCTTAAATTATGTGTTCCTGTTGTTGCTGATGTTGGGGCGGTCTTGTTGCTCTGCTCTGCCTCTACGGGGTGGGTATCGATTTGAATGTTTTTTTTTTTTGTGGTTGCTTTTTTGATTATCTCCATATTGACCACATCAAATTGAAGAGGTGGTCACATCACACATTACTAGCTACGCAAACGCATTTGTTAGAAATTCGTCACAACAAAATGGGGATCATTTTTCGTTTGGCAACACATATATTAAATCGAGGGGCGGGAGTAGTATAGCTTAAGCTTAAACACCAAACAACGTCTGCTCAAAGGAAAGAAAATCACTTTGCTAATGAGGATATAGAGACTTTTTCCCGGTTATTCCACTTACATACTACTTTTTGTTTTTTTTCTCTCTTTTTTAATTCAAAATCGGCTGTGTCCTTCCATCGGGTTAACTCTATAAGCCCATCCTCCGGACTTGTTTGCGGGTTTTAATTACCTACACTAAAAACCGTGTAACAGTACTAGTTGGTGTGTACATGATTTGGAGTGAAATTGCTCGCCTCTATCGATCGGTGCAAGGACATCAGAGGATCACCCACGGCAGAGGCTTTTTCATTAACGCAACCTTCGATGTCCTTCACAACCGCCACCACGCGCGCTTCGCTATAAGTATCGTAAATGCATTTTCTGCCAGGAAAACAAACCCCTTAACATTGCTCTGTTTGTGATAAAATCCTTTCCCCACACAAATCGTTAATGGCAGTTTGATCATGATTGGGGGTTTGTGTGCTATGTTACGTAGCTTTTTGAACCCCACTAGAGAGTGTTTTGTGGCCTGTGTTTGTCTTACGTATTGATTGGTTTCAACTATTCTTGCTATCGGAACATTAACGCTTGTTATTAGCCTGTATGATGGGATTTTTACCTTCCTTTCCTAAAACTACACACGTAAACTATGTTTAGGCAGATGTGTGGAGTGTATTTTCGTTACTATTGTTTCTGTTTGTTTTTTTTGTAGCATCGAGTAGTGGTGGCTTGTGTTTGTTGTTAATCCATCCCCACACGCACACATTACCGGTGGAGGGAACGAGACAGCGCAAAATTTGAGAAAATTAGCCGCAAATTAATAAATCAGTAAACGATATACTTTATAGTAAGTCTTTTTTTGTAATAAGCCATTAAAAAGGCAGGTATGCGAGCAGTGAAACAAGATCAGTGATCTGCCACCAATGCCTAGAGCAAGCTATAAATCACAACTGGGTACCGGGTTTGTCTCTCAGTACGATTTGCTGTGTCCTCCTAACTGATGATAGTATCAGCAAAAGAAGCAATAAGTGTTTCCGTACAATGGTAGTAGTTCTTTTTTTGTAGCAGTATTATTTTTTTTTAAACGAGCAAAGCCATCTCTACTGGGAAAGGGAACTGGGTTTGGTGGATATTATCATATTTACATTGTACAGCACACGCACATGGGAAAAAGAATAGGAAACAGAAGAAAAAAAAAAACTTTACATACAGGTTTTTCTCTCTCTCACCCTCTCTATTGGCGTGCAAATAATTTATCCCTCTTTTATGCATACCACTAACTCCTGGCGTCAAACATCTGTATCGCTTTTTGCTTGTTTTTCGTGTCCTAAGCACGCTCTTTCATTCCTACAACAGTCGATTAACAAAGTCACACACAGCACACATACATGGAAAACGAAACTCTTACTGGACATTGTGTCCTCTCTTATCGTCTACCAGTGTTTCGGCACTGCAACATTTGCGAAACCCTTTTTTCGATTATCAACTCACTTAACAAAACATTCGTGCTTTTACGTAGCTACTTATACCTATTTAGTGTAACACGCGGTGCTCTTGTAGTAGTTCTTTTGTTTGTTTTCGCAGTATAACGAAGAACTGTAGTGTACTACCAATTCACTATGTCGTTATCGTATTGAAGTCTTAGCCGTCAGTGCACCGGCTATTGTTCTAGAACAAGACAGCAATATAAAAGATACAAGCAACGAAAATGAGTCTTCAAAAATAGAAAGAAAAAAAAAAGATAAACGAATACAAAAGCAAGATATATCGAACACTAAAACATGACAATTCTTACAGAAAGGACACGTTAACGAGTTAAAAAGAAGAACAAGGTAGTAGAGTAAGTTCGATACAGCCAAGATAAAGCCATCGAACAATATCTGCGTAAAAGAGACTTTTGTATTGCTGCTTTGTATGCCAAAAGCAGGTGGTAATAAAGGATCAAAACACATGCCAATCAGTTGTAAATGGTTAAGAGTGCAGGTTTTGGAGTGGAAAAATCAATCCAACAAAAAAAACCATCAGCAGCACCCGGAACAATTGAGAGAAACGGGGTTTAGGATATATTGTAACAGCCGTTTGTAATGGCAGCAAATAATAGGCAAGTAAATCGATTAATAATATACGAATAAACGTAGGTAATGTGTGTGTGTGTGTGTGTGTGTGTGTGTGTGTGTGTGTGTGTGTGTGTGTGTGTGTGTGTGTGTGTGTGTGTGTGTGTGTGTGTGTGTGTGTAGCTTGGCTAGTGAGTGTGAATGTAAATTGAGTTGCGCGGTTTAAATCTCTTGCCCGAAGTATACGGATACTTGCGCCGGTCCCGTACGTCGTCGATTATGTCGTACAACTATCGCTCCACTACCCGATATAGACTAATATTACTACTACTACCCTCAAATATTCCCACGCATCACATTCGGTGTTTTCGAGACGCTCCATACTACTGCTGGATCGCTGCCTAGCGCGACCACAATGAAGCGCATTATTCATTTTTCCCCATTCAAACATTTTCCAAATTCAATCAAATCTGGAAGCAAGCAACTTAGAGTGGTGCGGCGTGTGTGTGTGTGTGGTTGTTGCAAATTGTTTAATAGTGATAGTAGCGGAACCTTTGCAGGTAAGCCGCCCCTACCACGGATGGCTATCATCGGCTATCCATGGTGGCCGACGTTACCGTGCTACCACCGCTGCCAGTCGCTCCTGGTGTACCGGCAGCCGTCATCGCCATCCCAAAGCTAATTGGTCCCGTCGTCACCGCCATCGGACCAGCACCACTGCCACTCTTCTTCTCCCCGGGCGATACAGTCTTTTTGCGCTTGGAGGAATTTGTACCACTGTGGGAGGTTTTTTTGTTACTGCCACTACTACTACTGCTGCTGCTGCTGCTGTTGCTGCTATTGCTAGAGGAATTAACGCTAATGCCTGCTGCACTGGGCACAACCGAACTACTATTGGCACCTCCACTACCCGGAGCCATTATTACCATATTGCTGCCGGCGAGCGCATTCGACGGTAGTAGGGGCATTCCACCGACAACGACGGTTGCCGCTGTGGCCACTTTCGGACTGGCCGAACGGTGGTGTTGGTGATGGTGGTAGTGCAGATTGTTTTCATCATTTACAACCATACCGGCGACTAGGTGGCTATTACTACTACTATGACTATTATTGCTTACATCGGAGGAAGGGTACGAGGCCGGGTTGGTCGTGTTGGTGGCCATTTTGAGCATGCTCGAGGCTGACCGTCGGCTTTTGCTGTTGTGACGTATCAATCCATTGTTGTTCTGCTGCTGTTGCTGCTGCTGATGATGAGGCTGCATGCTATAAGCGGCATTACTATTGCCATTGCCACCATTGACCATACTGTTTCCTGTCGATGGGATCCGCTCCACACTGTTGCGACTGTACAGCGTTGTTGTCTTGTTGCCGCTAACAATTTGCTGCTGCTGGTGCTGATTCGATGATTCGCGTACGATGCGACGATTGTTCATCTACCGAGAGGTAAAACAACATTGGGATCGTGCATCTTTCCGCAAATGCTTTATTATCGTATTGCGCGTTGCTGGCCGCTTGTTACTTACGTTGTTGTAGTTGATCACCTGTGCATCGACGACGATACTGCTGCTGCTGTTGTTTGGGTCCGTCGGCAGTTGTTGCTGCTGCTGTTGGTGCTGATGGTGCGTCATGTTTAGCATATTGTTCTCCTCTATTAGCAGGTCGTGCGGATGGGCCGTCGTCGTCGAGAGCATCATGATCGTGCCGGCCGGCGGACCACCACCATTCAACTCGTGCAGCTCGATCGGTGGCGAACGGGTCGTTAGGCCAGCTGCGGACGATGACGGCGAAATATCACGGGCGGTCGTCGACGTGCTGTTGCAGTGAAAGTCCCCGCTAGCGCCACCTCCATCGCTGTCCATACTCTCCTCGGACAGCTCCACACTCGACGAGCTCGGTCGCCTTCGGATGACGTGCCGGGGATACTGCTGCTGGATGTGATGAATGATGGCCGGTTGCTGAGGTATGTGACGTGGTGCTGCCGCTGCTTGCTGCTGTAGGTAATGGTCGCCTAGCAGAACTGTCGTCGTTGTAAGCGGCTGTAAGCTAGGTTGCCGGGTCAGTTTCTCTTCGAACGTGTCCTTTATCCACTTGCGATACTCGATCACTTCGTCCGTAACGCGTATTATTCGGCCCAGTATGCTTTGTCGATTGCAATCGTTTAGATTCTTGTCCAACGGTAGCACGGCTTGTACGAGCACGATGTACGCGTACTCAAACGCTTGCTTCACGTGTAGTGCTCCTGTGAGGGAATGAGGAGTAAATTAGTAAAAACTGCTAAAACATTTTCCATCTTTTAGCAGTAACCTACCATAGGAAGAACGACCAATATCATTGCCTGGCGTTAGTGGGTCCTCTATACACAGCAAGCTCGGTCGATGCCCATCGATCATCTCTCGCTGCAGCTCCTCTTTTGGTATGTACCGTCCGGATTTTACACTTATCCCTATAAAATGGTAGTTAAAATCAATTATTACCCCACTAAAGTCCTACAGTAACACCTAATCTACTCACCAATCTTCATGTAGTTAAACTTGCGACCGTAAAGCTCAAAGAACTCGATCAACAGTACGCCCAAGTTTGAGCATGCGTTTGGCTTTTGGTGATGCTGCTGCAGAAAGCTAATGCACATCAGGATCAGCGAGTAGGAAGAAATGCCACCGGTAAACACCTCGTTAAGATCACGCTGCAGCAGGAACTGTTTCAACACTAGCACCAGCTTCTCCAGCACCGGATATTCGCGCTTGAAGCCCTTGATCAGCTTTGCCGACTGTACGCCTGATTCCATGTTGAAGGAAATGTCCACCTTGACTTGTGTCTGTCGATCGGTTAGCTTCACTATCGGCACGGACGCTTTATCGAGCACTCGGACGGAGTTAGGTTCGGCGATGCCTTGATTAATCAGTTCCATCTCGAGCGTTCGTAATGGCAAATTAACCCATTGTCCGATTACAACCAGATCTGTAGGATTTGAGAGGTAAAGGTTGATTGCTAGTAAGGCTTACAAACATGCTGAACATATGTATATTACCGACAAAACTTACCAATATCGCTAGTTGGTAGATAGAGTCCCGTTCGGAATGAACCAAACATTTCAACCCTTGCCGAGGGCCAGAGATTCAGCACGATCTGTTCTATCCGGCTTACCACCTTCACTCGGAGGGCGTGCTCGGTCGGTGTTGCGATCATGTGCGCATAAAACTGTTCTATCTCCTGGTGCAATCTGTGGATGACAAAAACAAAAATAAGGGAAGTTCTCGTTAGTATATGATCAAGATATTTAATCCATTTGCAACTACAAACTGCTAGAATACTGTTCCGTAAGAGTATTCAGGGTGTTATGTTCTCCATACATCTGCACAATATCTCATCGGACGACCTTCAAAAGAAAATTCCTTAAACTGGTGCGCTGTGTTACGTCTCAAGTTCGCACGCAACACAAACACATCCCTCGACTTGATAAACGACCGGATGATGATGATGATGATCGCATTGTGGTTCCCGTTACCGCATAGTGTACAGTGTCGGACAAAACAAGAGCAATTTGTACTCAAATATGACTTGAGAAGCTCTGGGAAAGAGTGTCAACAATCTTCTTGGGTTGAAAGTCGTCGCCGGGATTGCAATTTCCAGTTACGGAAACAAAATATGCATCGAATATTCAAATAATTATCTCGAGACATTAAAATGCACGGTTGATATAACGAAGCAGTTGAAGATCCGTGAGGTTCTTCGTCTATTTTCTATTCGAAGAAAAAAAAAACACGAGAATCTTGCTCACTTACTCATAGAAATTGCGCTTGTTGTGTCCAATACTGCCCACAGCAGTACGATTTCTATTCAAACAAACCAGCAAATCTCTCTCTTTCGTGTGAGAAGGCGTAAACGACGTCGTGCGCAAAAAAAAACAGCATCAATTCGTTCCCATTATTACACAGCAGCAAGCGCACGTGGTGGGTCGAATTTTTAAAACGGCAGATGATTCATAAACAAATGAACCTCAACCGACAACGTGCGTACGAACACGAGCGAACATTCTTGGTTGCGTACGGTGGGTAAAATATGGAAGGAAAACTCCATGTGGCCACCTGTTTCTGGTGGTGTCGTCAGTAGCAAACAGAATATAGGCTCACAAACTTCAAACATTAATATTAAAATAAGGCTTAAACGGAGGTGGATTGAGTCCAGCAAGAAGAAATTAGGCGCAATTCAGTCTTATCAGCATGTAAGGGATTGTTATTATTTCGTACTTCACCTTTCTACTTGAACGATTAGCAAGCAGAATGATCTTCAACGTGTTCAAATTTACCAATTGATAAGGGTGGGTTGGAGCTTTATCGTTTTTATGTGGAATGTGATTTTTCCCAACTGCTTTCCGGGGACGAGGCATCCACACAAAGATTGTGTTTTTGGGTGTATGTGTTTCAACCACCTGTTGTAATTAATTGTACACGAATTTGGGGATAAACGATAGTGTTTAATCTAACGCCGCCGTTGATTCATCATCGGATCGCTTCAAATAGCCAATGCCAATTGGTAAGCGCGTCCTCGTCGTCGTAATCCTCACACAATCTGGCGTACATAATGAATCTTTTAATTTAAACGAAGGAAAAAAAAAGGGATTGGTGTTTTCGATTCTCTCGTTTGTTTCGTTTTCTATTTGTTTAACTCAATTTAACCAATTTAACTCTTCCCGATTGATTATTATTGTATCCATTCGTGTACACAGGAGATTCGTGTTAATGAAATACAGATAAAACGATTTTCATTATAAATCTCATCCCAAAAACACACATACACACAAGCTGCTAATGCTGCAACACCCCAAAAAGAAAGATCACACCTCTTCAGTACGTTTTGGGCCGTAACCAGCCAAAAGAGAGGAACTGTGGAGAAAGCATATAAGTAAAGCTAAAAAGAAAAGAAACCTCATTTTACGTTAAGCTCTTTTTCCCTAGATCCGCAACACTGCCGGATGATCGTTCCTTTCACCTGTTTCCACTGCCTACAGCCACACACAACCATGCGATATCGTGGCGAAAGAAAAATAAGTTAATAAGTTACGGAGTGTAGTGTACGTGGCCGGCAGTTGGGTGATGATGAACCCTTATGCACACACAATAAAATAAAACGCTGCACAAAACGCTCCAATGATTAGAGACCGAGTTGGTGGTGTTGCAGTTGCAACACGGTGCGTTTCCGGCCGGCCTCTTCTGGGGACCGCAACGAGACGCACGCGAAATACGACGCATGGTGGTGGTGAAAAGGGCGCACCATTGACTAGCCGACCGTTGGACGAATTATACGACGACTGGCTGGCTCGACTTGCTTGCTGCCCTTTTGCAGTTCCAACTACACACACACGTGTTTCCGTGTGCATTTTCCTTTCATTGATATCGCCTACCCCCCATTCAAACAATTAAGGGGGGGGGGGGGGGGGGGGGGTTGTGTAAATTTCTTCAACCTTTTGTTGCCCAATTAACATTTACAATTAGTGCACAAATCTTTTGGCGTCGTCGTTAGCTAATTGATCCACAAAACCCAAACGCAAACAAGTTGTGCTAGAATTACGGGAAAGGCTTAATTTTAGCACATTTTTTTTAATCGTCAAAGTAAAAATCAATCCAATCATAATGGGCCTGAATCTCGAACTCGATCAAGGTGATCATGCGACAACTGTTTTTGCACCCCTCTACTAAAACAGTAGAATGTTCCGGCGACTGGATCTTACTTAAACAGCTGTTGTTTTGCCAATCGTTGCTAGTCTTCTCGGGCTTATAAAACAAACAATCCAAAACTATAAAAAAGTCTATACAACAATTCAGCTGAGCGATAAGAAACAACATTGGAAAACATGACATATTGCTTCAAAAATCTGACATCCTGATCAGGTACAAACAATCTAAGGTATTCTTTCCACATCACGTTCACATCACATCACAACAGTGAGGAACGCGTCGTGTATGACATTTATTCATAGTGGACAGTATCGAATGCCCATATAACACGCTCTCTAACAAGATCATGACGATCATTGCCCTGGTTCGGGAAAACAACAACCTCGAACTTTGGGGAAGAAAATGAAAGCACAAAAACTGTGCAAAAAATAGACCCATCACCCACACGCACACAGTAGCTATTATAACACCGTGCGGCATAGGTGCGGACAAACACAACTGGACAAACAGACCGCCCACCGCACGAGAATGCATATCCTCCGGGCACGAACTTCCCTCAACCCTTTGGTACACGCTACAGAGCAGTTCGTTAGCAGGGTTGTTGTCTTACGTCTGTTTCCTGAGCCACAACAAGGCTTCCCTTTGACGTACATTGTACGTGGTTGATGGCTGGATTTGGGCAGGAGAAGCAGCAGCGAGAAGCTTCCTCCTTTTACCCCATTTTTTATTTTCGAAGTAAGCTAAGTAGCATCAGCTGTTTGCGTGCAGAACCAGTGTCGCCAGAAAGACGATGCATTTAAGGCTGCGTAGTAACTGAGATCAGATACGACTCTTGTGTGCGCGAGGGGTGCGTGTCCCAAGGTGCCATTTATCATTGACGCAATCGAGAGGCACCTTTATATGCAAAGACTCGATCGGTTCGCTTTACCGCTAAACCTATTGTCATCTCGAGAGTGCGCCTTACTATTTGCATTAGAAATCGAAAAGAAGGTGGGAAAGTTTCGATCGGAGGATGTGATCAATCATCTGCATCCGTGCGTGTTGTTGCAACATTTAGAGGAGTGTTAAACCTACAAGAAAAAAAAAACACAAGAAAAACACCGGTCAATGTGTGTCGGACGCATCCACATGAAGGTACACTATTTGTCACCTGTAAACACGAGACATTTTTACTCACTGTTCATCAAGTCATTAGTATACGCATAATAGCCACACAGCCATGTTCGTTGGTATCGTTCGGATCCGTTCAACGAAGCAGTGGTTGCTCACCCAGCATCAACTCGATACACTACACCAACGTGACGTCACAATGTCATCCGGATTCAAATCACAGCGAGTAGACGGCACCCTCCTTGTGCTCTCGCTAGCAATACCTCGACAGAAACGTAAGCGTATCGTTTCCGGTTCATCAACATGACAAGGACGGACACCGTCGTGCGGTAGTAATCTTTCTGCTGCTGTTGTTGTGGTGTTTCTATTCTGTCACCCTCATCACTAGAGGTGTAGTGTGCGGCGAGCTGATCCACAGCGAGAAGTGGACTACAATTTTAAATGTACAACAACAACAAAAGCCAAAAACCAAAATCTCCCACAGAGAATTGGGAGGCCTCGGTATGTCGCGTGTCATTGTAACACGAACAGTCAATTGAACATGAGTTTCTCATTGCTCTTTTTGTAATTCTTCACGACGTTTCGGTGTATTAACCACTGCTCTACTTGACATTTTAATGTACAGTGGAGGTTCCCCGACAATTCCCATGTTTTAGAGTAGTATCATACAAAATAGGACAGCATCGAATGATCACTTTTGTGTGACGTTTCTCAGTGCTCGTGCGTCTTATAATAATCTTTCTCGAAACGAGTAAACAGTAGTGATCTTGATCCTATTATATTCCTATTCTTTGGTGTCGCATATATCGAGGCCGTAAGGAATAAATTGGCAATATCTTATTACCGGTATCTAGGCAAACATCTAGACATCCTGCGATAACATGTTGGTGTTATTTACATGCTTCATTATGCGACTTTTTCCCATCATCGCTCGATACCGACATCCGCAGCGGTGGTTGAAGGACTGTCTGCTACATGACTTCTTCCTGAGCTTCAACACATCCTTGAAATGGGGACAGATTCAGTGTCGTTGGACAAGTAGACGCTCCTCTTGGCATGCATGTTTGTTTAGTATTGCACACAGTACGTTCCCAATAATTACATGACCGTTTAAGCTGCACTGCAAGTTCAAAATGGAGAATTCGATACATAAATGCTTGCAATGTCCACATGAAAGCTAACAAAAAATTTCAACAATCTTATCAGTATCCCACCCGAAACGAAACAGCTCTCCGGAGTCTCACTAGCCGCAGTAAAAACTAATGTAAGGCAGCAACACTATAAGGTCAACATTAGCTACCACATGCTAATGATAAGAGTGCACACACCAAAGCACACACACACACATATGCACGGTTTCTTCTCGCATATTTCGAAACCATTTGCCTATCACTGTCCACCAAGAGGTGTAGAGTGTGCTTTCGTAAACGACTCCCAACCATCATAATGCGGGTGTGTGTCTTGTTCGTCTTGCCGGAAACGCAACAGGCCAAACGGAAGGTGCTAAAATAACGAACCAAATCATAACAATTGCTTATGCAGAATCAATAACGCCCGAACCTTCACTTCCATTTTTTTACCCACCAAAAAAAGCAGAAGATCCTCCCCAAAAATTGGGGAAAAAAAAAGACTTGGAAACTAGAGCACACACACACAGTGAGCTCCGCGTGTTGTGCGTTATTACCGGGCTCCACACAGCACTCCCGCGCCAGCAGTACATCAACGCGAAAAGCTTGTAAAAGAAGCGGCCCAACCATTCGTTCCGGCTGATTATAGAATCGCGCAAAATAATCCGCGTGCGCGCCCGCGGACGTGTAGGTAATCTTTTTCTTGTTGCTGCTGCTGCCGACTTACGTTTGCGTATGCCGGATGACAGGCAGCAGCAGCAGCAGCACGAGACAAAATCAACCAACGACAACGTCAAGAAGATTGGGGTAGCAACAGGAAATACTATGTAATGTTGAAAGCCGTGTGGTGCCCGCGTAGCGCGAATGTGAATGAAGGTCCTCTCCCTCCCCAGTGTGAGGTGCACGGATTTTGCTTTCTTTTCGAGCGAAATGTGTTAACGTAAATGGAGACACAAAAAGAAAATATTAAACTGGGTGAAAACTGCGAAATATGTTACAGAAGTAAGGGAAGAAAATGTCGCGATCTTTGCGACCTATATTCAGCTTTACGATTTCTTGCTTCCTTCACTTCGAAGCGATTTCAAGCGATTTTATATCTGACTTTGCCGTGTTAAAGCCTAACTCCGCTGTCACCAGGGCCACCGAATTGCTCCTATCTCTACATGTGCTAGCTTGAGTGCAGTTTTGCTCTAAATAAATTTGCCAACTAATCAAGGACAGACGAAGGAACAATATTCTTCACTCTCCTGCACAGAAAATAAACTACATCATCAAAGATGACAATCGTAGATTCAGTCACATGCAGAAAGCGAAAGGCACATAACAAAAGGCACAGATAACCACCGTCAGTTATCAGTGCGTCCCCATAGATATGGAAGATGATAGGGCCCGTAACACCGAATATATTACTCCTGCCGTTTTTTCTTTCTGTTTCGTACAAACACACTTATTACACCATACAGTGCTACAAAATTGTATAATAACAATCAGGTGTGCGTGTGTCCTTATCATGCGAACTTGCCTGTCCCGTTTGCATGCTGGTACACGACGATCGGGAACCAAAACAGAATGCGCACATTTATTGTTTGTCCCCGAGCTTGTTCCAGAGTTGAGTAGCCAACGCTGGCAAACACCGAAAAGGTGCAAATCATTCACATCCTTTCCAAACATTCCTTACTGCGTCACAGCAGCAGGTCGCCCTGCAATAGAGTAGACCTCGCCAGGTGAGTTGATTTTCAGATTCCGTTTTGTGTAGCAACTTTGCTGATAATCGTTTATCAATGATTGTTTGTGTGTTTAGTTTAGGGTCTGATAATTTATTCTATAGCAAAACATCCTGTGATACAAAAACAAGTCCAGCTGATGATAATTCAATAATGCAGAGTATGCATTCACTCTATTCTAGGAGAGAAATAGTTAGGCTTTCTGACTTGGTTTTCAGTTTCTGTCCTCCATGGCTTCAGGTAGATTATGAGTCTTAAATAAGAGAGATGGAAAGTCACTAGAAACGCTCTTTGATGTTTGGCAGCTAATGTGCTGTTAGCTTGTCATACAAACCTGCATACCAATCGAGATTGTCTGAAACTCTAAAAACTCTTCATGATCAATTTTGGATCTGGAGATAACGCAATTCTGGCTTAAATATCACTGGCTATTTATGCCAGTCAGGTTACAGGTTTACTAACAGAAGTCATATCGCATAAAGCCTCTTCTATCTTTTACCTGTCTAATTCCAAACTGCACCACAAACCGGTGCCGCTATCATGCATGGGGCATGGGGAGGCCACAAGTATACCTCAGTTTTTTTTTTGTTCGCTTTTCCTATCCCGTCTCAAGTTACACAGCAGCATTCACGCTGCGAGCGAGAGATGTTGCTGAAGGATGCTAAATGTGGGGGATACGCCAACCAACCCCAAAGAGCAAAACAAAATCCGGCCTGCATCGCTTTATGTAGCGAAGGTCATCGAGTCGCGAGTTTTGTTTGTCTTTCTGCTTCTGAGTGCCGAAGAATCAGCATTATTACATTCGCTCTCGTTCTTCCTCCCGCGTCGTGCACATTCTGGAATATGCGTCTCTCCGCTGCTTGTGTACAATCATCATCCAAACCGTTCGTCCGAAAATTGCGTCGTTTAGATTCGGCGTGTTTTGGGGGTTTGGCGGCTTTCCGCGTGTTGTGATGGACACGTCTGCAAGCACCACACAACAGGCTGGATTCGACGATTTCGGCAACCGTTTGCAGCTGAACGCTTGTTTTCTTCCACGCAAAAAATGTGTCGTAGTGAAACATTTAACACAACACAACAACGATAAGTAAAAACCTCAATCATGAAGCTCGTATTTTTAATGTACGAAAAACCCCAAATTGACTACTGCCCCGTATACATCTGGCTCACATACGCACAACCCGATCTATGGAATCGCGAAACGTTAAACAAAAGATAAGATAAAAGTTAACGTAATATTTTGCCTTCCTGGCTTCCTTTCCAAATGCAAAAGGCCCCAAGGGGTGTTCTCCCTTTTACATTCTGCTTCACCGGGTGTTACAACCTTGGCAGTCGCTTGCTTCGCCATTTCTGGACTTCCTGGACTTTTGTGGAAAGAAAAAATACACAAACCAAACTCACCCAATGATTCCTCGGCCGTACTTAAAGTTTGGCGGCCGCCAGGGACATCCACCGTACACACCGATCAGCCGTGGATGCTGCTTGTTCATGTTGAATGTGCTGGCCTTATTGTCCGTCATCATGCTGCCCAGTTTCTTGCGCACCGGATTGTAGTTCTTCTCGCTACTGACTAGACCGGTTCCGGTTCCGCATCCACCCTTGCCGACTATGTTGTTGGTGCAGCCGTTACCGCCGCCTCCCCCCGTTGTCAACTCTCCACCTGTGCCGCCGGTCGTCGTGCTGCTGTTGTTGTTGTTGTTGCAATTGCTGTTCGTATTATTGTTTCCCCCGTTTGTCGCATTGCCGCCGGCCGGGGTGATGACGTTGTTATTGGTTCCGTTTAGTATACTACTGTTGACCAGTGTAGCAGCGTTACCAGCGTTACCGGTCCCACTGAAGCAGGTTGGTTTATCGCTGGTGTTGGTGGAACCGTTGTTGGTTGTATTCTTCCCCGTCGATTCGATTGCGGGTGACGTTTGCTGCGGATGATTGCCGACACCGTTGTTGTTGTTGTTCCCGTTTGAGTTGTTAAACGACAGCTCGTGTTGCTTTTGATCACCGAGAGCGACCAGCGTACCACCACCACCGCGTGATACCGGACCCTTTAACGTTTCCTGTCCATTATTGCTACCGGGACCGTAATTAGCGTGCAGCGAGCCGTACAGTTCGGAGTTTGTCTCCCAAATGCGCATCCAGACTAGCTTCGACGGACCGTCCTGTTCCTCCTGATACCAAGCCACAGCAGGGTCCATCTCTGTGTGCGCAATCAAAATACTTTCCAAGCCTAACCGCGCTTTTACGCTGATACTTAACGCACTTAAACACTTTAATGTCCGATCCTAACATACACTAAGCTGGCATTTACACATCTAAAAAAGTGATCCTTCTTCCGATTAATATAAACGATTCGAAGGAGAATCGACCGCACACTTACACACGAACAAAGGAGTAAGGGGGTAAATCTACGAAGCGCCGTTTGTAAATATGTATTGCGCCGTCACTGGTTTATCCACTGAATATATATTAGCGTAGCTTTTTTTGCTTAATTAAGTGTATCACTTATGTGCGATTTACATCAACAAGTGTGAAACGAAATAGGGTTGGGAACAAATAATATACTCGCTTATCACATGATTTAAATATTTGCCTTGCACACTGGGCCGTAGCGCCTTGCACACTACACTACTAAGGAAGAACCACTATCGAGGAAATGGAATTAAAGTTCTTCTTACTTTCGGAACTGTCACTGTATCCACTGGTAACGCACGTTATTAAAAATATGCACACAAACACGACCTCACCACCTCACGCCCAATATCACACACTCTCACTATCTAAGGGCGGGTTCTACCTTCGATTACTTTTTCGTCGCAGTAGCCACAGTCTTCTCGCAACACAATGCACGATGTTTTCTGATCGTTTCCTATTATCTTAGAGCAGTGTGGCGAGATCACGTTTTTAATCACGCACACACTCTGGGCAAAACTAATTGTGAACGATCAAGCACTACTGGGTCGACACACAATGCAAGGTCGATGAAGGGTTTTGGGGTTCGGCTGATCTGTATGCGCGCGCGCGTTTGTGTGTGTGTGTGTGTGTGTGTGTGAGTGGTTTTTCTTCTTCTTTTCGCTTGGTCCAACTAGCTCTGTATGCCTTTTTTCCTGGTTGGGAATGGCAGTATAAACAATGTTGTTTAATCTCTCTACCACACACTAATAAGGGCGCTCTCCCTATCTTGTCCTACTGGTGCGTAAAGGGTTTTCGTTTACGCATACACAACCCGTGACCACGACGCGTCAAAGGAGAAACAGTAGCACCATCTCCTTTCGGGTGCGACACCACACTGAACAGTGCTGTGGGGGGACTGCGAACGATAACACACCCCGAATGTTTTCCACCCCACGACAGGTGGTACGTGCCTATGTGTGCGTGCGTACGCGTACCGATTCGACGACGATGGGTTGATGGTTTTCGCTATGATCAGCACCGAATGTGCGCTGCTGTGTCGCGGTAGTAGTGAAGGCGACCTGCTCTACTACCCGTTGTGGTTCTCGCGTGGCCACTACTTTCAGGGTCGTGCAAGTCCTTTCGGGACGGTGACATGGGATTAGCTTCTTCGCGATCGTTGCAGGGCGCACACTTCTAATGCTTCAAAGGTTCCGTTGCTCACACCTAGCGGTTTGATGAATTTCCTCCACCCCGAAACGGCCAACTAGGGATGTGTCTGTGTGTGCGGTGGTGCTGGGGAAGTAGAAAGAAAAGATAGCAAACATGAAACACGCGTTACATTGGAACTAGAGCTTCGTGGCATGGAGAAAAAAGTGAATGGTCGGATAAAGATTCTTGATTCACTGGTGCACAGCAGTGCCTACTACTGCCTGTATGCCGGGCATGATTTTCGGTCGTTAGGGTTACTTAATGTGGGGGTTGGCATATACACAACAGAGCACACACTTGAGCGGTTCTGTTGCTGAGCGATCCGTGACAAACAGGTTCTACACCAATGCCAACTACTTTACCACCACACCACTTTTTTCGGTGTGTTATTTTATTTTGTGCATCGATTCTCATCCCCTTCTTGCCACACATCTTATAGGTTGATGCTCCAAAAGGCAAGAAATTCTGCTGTTCAATTTTATTGGAAAAGGTTAACGTAATTTTGTGATTTTTTGTAGAACATTTTCTTTGATTGATTAAGTGCAAAAACCGCAAGATCGTAGGCCTTTGGCGGACTGCCTATAGCATAAATAAAGTATAGACCCGTCAAATCTGAGCTCTCTTTTCTATCTGGAAAAATATAATGGAGTCCTCTCCTCTCTTCTTCAGTCTGATGTTATTTTTGTGATTGTGTTTTGACATTTGGCGGCTTAAACGCTGTTGTAGGTCTTCATACAACCTGACAAAACTTCAAAATTTCGTCCAAATGATCATCTTTGTTGCCTCTGATTTGTTAGGTTGGCTAAATATTTAAGTTTTTATCTGAGGCCAGCATACACAATCATTCTACCTTTTTGCAAGAAAATGAAATAGATCAAATATTTTAACTTTATTACAAAAATTCTATTTGTAAAAAATATTCTACACACAGCATCCAAATGTGCGACCATTTTTCCTCAGCAGCAGCGGAGAACAACACCAACACACTCGCAACTCCGACACGTGCTCGCACCAACAAGCCCACTACTACTACTACTACCAGCGACTGCAATATCCCCATATAAATCCACTAGCCGTACTACTTGGGTACGTGTCTAGACAGCGCTTAAGCTTTCCCGTTCACCAGAGAGAGAAGAAGATATCGAACCCAACCGCCTGGAAATGATGGTCCTATCTCCCTTCCACATTACGCACAGCATCGATCTTGATCATACACTTCTTAAATGCATTTCTGAAACGTGTGTTGTTCCGCTGACAGCTTACGGGAAAATAAAAAGCTGCGGCCAACTTTGACACTTGGCAACCGGAATTTTTCGTCTGCATTTTCTGCTGCTCCCGTCGTCGTCATGTTTCATTGCGTTCACCCACGGTTTCTTCTTCGTGCTGCTGTTGCTTTTGTGTCTTTCTGCACTACACCCTACTTTTCCCTACCTCATCCTTCATGCTGTTTGTGCAGTAAAAATGGACCGATTCCTTCACGCCAAAAACACACACACGTTTAATTAATCCACACAACATTCGGCGACGATTCCTCGTTTCTCGTCTTCTTCCCTTTCACTACGGCTCGAAACCGCAGCGCACAAAGAGACGAAGCTCGCATAATCGGACGATGGAGATAGAACACCTCGCAAACACCCCGAAACTAGCGACAAAAAAGGAATACAATTGCAAAAAATTTTCTCACCTCTTCCTGCTTCACTCCTCCTGACTCCTTTTGCACCACTTCTTGAAATCACTTTTCCTGCACCTCCCCTCCCCCTCGTAGCACGCACACACATTCACTCTACGTACACGCACTAATCGGACAATTATCTGTGATTGTCTAATGTTAGAATCTCAGGTGGTAAGTGAAGGAAATGGGCGAGCAAAAGTGCTCCACCGTTCCTGCTACCACCACAACACACACACTCGTTTCTTCCACCGTTCCTCCGGCTCTTTGGTGCCTGTGTGACACGGGTCGCTTTTCCTTCTGAAAATCCTTCCCCCTTTCCGAGAACGCTCGGGGATTTTGCTGCCGTAGTTTTTTGGTCACTCAGCTACTGTAACACACACCCTTCAGAAGGAAACGCCAACAATATGGCCCGCCAACAGCACCGATAATAGTTATCACGGTGAGCCCCGACAGCACGATGCTTTTCTGTTACTATTTTATCACAAATTTGGTACTCTACTTCACGAATTTTTACCATGCGACCAATAGAAGGCGAAATGTATGATGGCAGCAGCAGAAGCTGCAGGCACTTTCCTATCGAGGCGAAAATTCGCCATTCACGGGCAAGGTTGCTAGAGACGGTATGTTTTTTTTTAAGTGCAGGGCTCACAAAGGCAGATTTATTCTCTATTGACAAAACTACCTTTGTAACACTATTAAGGGTTTTTTCAATGCAAATTTTTCTTAATAGTATGTATGTGGAGAAGGAAAATGAAACATCAGCTAGCTGGGATGTTTAAGACCAAGATGGGTAAGATATGATGATTAATGCTTGTGAATAATGTTGGGTCAAGTAGCTCGTTTCACTGAGTGGAGTGAGTCATAATGAGCGAAACATGGATTGCCATGCTGCCCATGCTGCCCTTGAACGTACAATAAATAAAGCAAAAGCATTGTTTTCACGTGCCTATCCACTACAATTGGCAAGCACTGTAAATTTGAAACTATGTCACACTTCCTCCATCTAAACCCTGAAAAGCGGCTGGCAGGCATGCATTTTTTGAAACGGCTCAACTGTCACTTGCTTGTGTCACTTGAAATTTGCAAAATAATAACAGCTTTTAGCGGTTTCGGCGGAAGCTGCGGTAAAACAACGAAAAGTTTAGTGGGAAAACACTACCTTCACCGTAACTAATACATGGAACGGGTTCCGTACGATGCCACTAACGGATACTAACGCTCCGGCAACTTCGCTGGCAACGGCATCATTCTCAGCGGACACGCTCAAACACCCAGCCGAGCGAGTGCAAAGCGGCGTAAACATAACAATGTACGATCGAAGCAGGTTTGCCTGTGGCGAAGCGAATATGACTAACCTTTTCTGTTCTATTCGTTCATAATGTATGTGCGCAGAGAGAGGGAATCTTCCGAAGATGCTTCACCGCGAGGTTTCCGATCAACGAGAAGGTTAAGTATTTGCGAAACAAAACAAGCTTAGCATAAAACCGTGATGGAAATATTTTGCATTTTGCTTTTAGTTTTCAACCAAAGCGAGTATCGGAACTGCCTCCGCTAGAATCTGATTCTGATTCCGATGGGGATGGAAAGTAAGTATTTGGTGTTTGTAGATCCTAGAATCGATCATCCACTTACGACCGTTTCATTCTTACAGCCTAAACTGTGCGATCCTGAACGATTCATTCTTACTAACACCATCAAAGTGCATCGAGGAGGAGGACAGTGTGGATAAAAAGATTCCATCCAAAGCCACGATCCGCAGCGTCACCGATTCCGTACCAAAGTCACGAATAAAGCTCGAGGACAAGCTCCCTGCAAAGAGCGTGGCGCCGGATGTTGATGCCAAACTTGTAAAACGAGCCCCATTAGTAGAACGGTCACAGTTCACAGATCTGAAGCCGTGCAACGATTCTTCACCGACCAAATCCGCGCGTAGCCAAGATTCCGGGTTCGGTGCTAGCGCAACTATCGACACAGTTGGTGAGCTGCCGGGTGGTACCGTTGTAGGTCGATCTGAAAAACCCGTCCCAAATGGAGCACAAAGTCCCCCAGCGCAATCAGATTCAGCACCGGAAAAGATGGAAGTGGAAAGGAATCGCCATCAGTTCGTCACCCCACGGGATAAATTCCTCGGTGGACCGCTTCGAGAAACAGGCTCAAAGATGTTCACCTCCACGACGGTGCGCAAATCGCGAAACACTATCGAAAATGAGTTCAAATCGCAGAAGGTACTGTTTGCCACGCCGGTAGTGATGCCTCGCCCGCCGGTAAACTTTCTGCCAGATGATAGTTTGAACTACTCGGTCATTACGCCCGGTGCTGCGAAATGCGCGAAACATCTGTCGCCCATTAAAGAGCAGCAAAAAATTGCCAAACGATCGACAGATCAACTGTTTGGAGCGTTGGATGCGGCAGATAAGGTATCTCCTCCGATTGTTGCACCTAAGGCACCGGTGGAGAAAAATGGCGATTCAACCGAAACGTCTCAGCAACAACCCAAGGAACGTCCAATCGTCATCAATGGGAAGGAATATCTGGTGATGAAGAAAATTGGTTCCGGAGGCTCGAGTTCTGTCTTCCTTGCCAAACAGGTTGCCACTGGGTTGGAGTGTGCCGTTAAGGTATGCGTCCTCGAGTCTTCAAATGCTTCTTTTATACGTTTTACCAATTTTGCTTTATTTCCTCCACAAACAGCTCGTTAACTTGAATGGAGACGCTAATCTGGTCGAAGGATATCTTAACGAAACCAAAATGCTTGCAAAACTGCAAACCAACGAAAACGTGATTGCGTTATACGATTAGTAAGTCACCACGCTTGTTCAAACTTCTTTAAAGACACTAATCCAAACCATATTTTTTCACATTGCAGTGCACACATCCCGGAAGCTAGCCAACTGTTTCTGGTAATGGAAAAGGGCGAGAGAGACTTGCACCGGATTCTGCAAGAATACAGCTCGGATATTCCGCTTCACACGCTCATGACGATATGGTACCAGATGGTCCAGTGTGTGCACTACATTCATGGGGAAGGGGTCATTCATCTGGACCTCAAACCGGCCAACTTTCTCATGATTAATGGTCGGTTAAAACTGATCGACTTTGGCATCGCGAGCAGTATTTCGTTCGATTCAACCAGTATTATGAAATTTTCCCAAGCCGGCACATTTAATTACATCAGCCCGGAAGCACTGATCGACACGTCGAGCGAAATGAGTCCGGCCGGTGCACAGCCACGCATTAAAATGTCGAAAAAGTCGGACATCTGGTCGTTGGGCTGCATACTGTACCTGTTGCTCTACAAACGGACGCCCTTTGCTCACATTAAAAATGTCGTTACGAAGGTGAACGTTATCACCAATCCACGTACGGTTATCGAATATCCACCGCTAGCCGTTTACTATCCACCGATGCTACTGGACATTTTGAAACGATGCCTTCGGTACGATGCAAAGTCGCGTGCTTCCACGGCGGAACTGTTGGAGTATCCCTATCATATGGTTATTCCGTTGGGCAAGTGAGAGGCGCAACCCCGAATGTTTACGTGTTTTTCTTTTCTATTTTGTATTATATTTATATGGTGAAACACACACAAACGGTACTTTTGTATGTCAAGCTTTCTTTTTAAGAGCAGTACTAACAGAGAATTAACGCTATAGACTTGATAAAAAAAAGCATATTATACTAAAAACAATACGACGAAATAAATAGAACTTTTAGTAGTTCACGAAAAATAAATGGATGCTTTTTTTGTGTGGTAAATAATGGACTATATTGAATTAGAGCAGTCAAGGCCAACATTAAGATCATAAAATGTACCGGAACTTCCCACCAACGAACGTGAAGAGGATTTTGGACATGACGGGTAACGTTATACATAATTTTTCCCACGGCTGAACCCGTGTTGATCAATTCAATTTCAAAATCAATTTCAAAAATTTAATCTACTGAGTTATCTGTACCAATTTGTCCCTGAGGCGCCATCCAAAGTTAATTTATTTTTAAATGGAATCGTTCAACAAACGTACTTTTCAAATTGAATCGCGCACATTCGCTGTCAAAATGTTCTAAAATTTATGTTGTCGGTCTATTTCTTTTTTATGATTAAATTCCTCTTTTATACTAGCTTTTCGAACAAGGTAACGCTACGGGCTAAAAGTAAGCATAATTAACAAAATTCGATTTCCTGTCTTCCGATCTTGAAAAAAATTATTTGGTTGATTTTGAGTACGAAAAATGACATCCGCCGCAAGCATGATTAGTACAGCCGGAAAACCCCTGCAATGTCACAATTGTACGAAGTGGGTTTGCACGCGCTTCCAGCAAGGGAACCGTTCGGCAGTTAAGTTAATTCTTGTTTAACATCCAAGCGAAGAAGAAGCAGACGGTGCGAGCAGCAAAACGCGAGAAGTTCGTTCCAAGTGTGATAATTCAGTGACTAGAACCAAGTGCAAAAAACACATATTAACTAAAGGTAAGTAATTGTGGGACAGAATAGTTTATTATCGGGTATAGTTGAGCGTTTTTCTTTGCTGCCTCATGGATTGTCTCCAGACGGAAGTGGTACCATGTAGGATGATGTAAAAAGCGTGGGCTTTTGGAGGGTGAATACGAATAATTTTTGGTTCAATTTGTCAAAGAAAGTTAAATATGGATGGGTAGAATTGAAAAGCGGCTTCGAAAACGCGGTTCTTGATAGGTCGGATTTGTCCGGTTTGTTCTGGAAATTTCCAGGGCCGCATCGCGTGGTTCTGGGCTAATCGTGTCAGTCAGCAAAGGGGGGGTGAACAAGGAAGGAACATTCTGGAATATGATGGAACACACGCTCGCTTGGAAACAAGATGGTAGCAGTAGCAATATCGGCAGGGCTTGCTTAGAATTGTAGAAGTAGATTCATTGCATTAAATGAGTACTTCTAGCGCTTAATGTAATCAGGCTACTTTGTTGCATGATTTTGGGGGATTTTTTGTGTGAGCGCGTGATTCATCAATAGGGCGTTTCACGCTATGATGGTACGGGCGATGTACAACCCTGCATCATATCGCAATTCCCTAACACTAGAACACAGAAGGCTTCCGGAACATTATATTCTATACATTTTACAACTTCAACCAAAATGTATGGTAAAAATTGGATAACGCAATTTGTAAAAAGATTACGCGAAAAGTGAGCCCTGCATGTGATGATCTGTCTGTGTGTTCGTGTGCTTTTGCCGTATCATGCCGCATTCAGCAGCTATGTGGCAGATGTCATGGAGAAAAAAGAAAAAACGTGCTTTAGCGAAAAAATGCAATTCAAGCGTTTTTTTTTCTGGTTTCCGTTTCACTAATCGGAAATGTAAATTTTTGAAACGAAATAGCCATCCTCTGAATGCACTTGTGCCTTGGATATTTTCTCCAGCAAGGTCTGGAAAATTCTGAAACCGAAGCGCGTGGTTTTGAACTTCCGTCTGGAAGAAGAATAGAAAGAAGAAACCTTTTGGAAGAAGGTCCCTCTCTCTGGGTGTCGACAGCACCGCAAGGCGTTGCGAAACAAAATGGAGGCTTTTTAAGCAATGATTATTTTCGCGATGGATTTTTTTTTTTGCTAAATGTTCTTCTTTCATGCTATTTTATAAGCCAGATGTGCTTCTGTGTTTTGTCACCTAATATTGAATGAACTTTTTCAATGCGCTCTTCCAAGAATAGCACATGTCATGGCCACCTTGGATTTGTGCGAATGATGCGCAAGAGTGAAAGAGATGGAACGTCGTGTTTCCATGATGTGTGTCCATAGAAGGTTATGGTGGAATTACCGCGCGCGCATCCGCGTGCGTCTACTTGTCACAGGCGTTGCCAGCTGCACGCAGCAGCTGTGTCCGGTTTTTGTGAAGTTGTTTCTTACCGCCTTTTTATGGTAAAGAGAGATACATCTTGTGCGCGATAATTCACGCCTGTATGTGGTTGAAAGGGTTAATCACGCGTGTATTAGAGTGTCATGGCCGAAATGTACTCATTCGTGTTCGTTTTTTTTTAACCTTTATATTTGCAGATGGCAGCAAAAGCACCAGCAGTCGGCATTGATCTCGGCACGACCTACAGCTGTGTCGGCGTGTTCCAGCACGGCAAGGTAGAAATCATTGCGAACGACCAGGGCAACCGTACCACGCCATCGTATGTGGCCTTCACTGACACGGAGCGGCTGATTGGCGATGCTGCCAAGAACCAGGTGGCCATGAACCCGACAAACACCATTTTCGACGCGAAGCGTCTGATCGGCCGTAAGTTCGACGATCCCGCGATCCAGGCCGACATGAAGCACTGGCCGTTCGAGGTGGAATCGATCGAGGGCAAGCCAAAGATTGCGGTCGAGTACAAGGGCGAGAAGAAATCGTTCTTCCCGGAGGAGGTCAGCTCGATGGTGCTGACCAAGATGAAGGAGACGGCCGAAGCTTACCTGGGCAAGACGGTGACGAACGCGGTCATTACTGTGCCCGCCTACTTCAACGATTCGCAGCGCCAGGCAACGAAGGATGCCGGAACGATTTCCGGACTGAACGTGCTGCGCATTATCAACGAGCCGACGGCGGCCGCCATCGCGTACGGTCTGGACAAGAAGACGGCCGGTGAGCGCAACGTGCTGATCTTCGATCTGGGCGGCGGTACCTTCGATGTGTCGATCCTGTCGATCGACGATGGTATCTTCGAGGTCAAGTCGACCGCCGGAGACACCCATCTCGGTGGTGAGGACTTCGACAACCGGCTGGTGAATCACTTCGCGCAGGAATTCAAGCGCAAACACAAGAAGGATCTGTCCACGAACAAGCGGGCGTTGCGTCGTCTGCGAACGGCTTGCGAGCGGGCAAAGCGTACGCTGTCCTCGTCGACGCAGGCCAGCATTGAGATCGATTCGCTGTTCGAGGGAACCGATTTCTACACCTCGATCACGCGCGCTCGTTTCGAGGAGCTGAACGCGGATCTGTTCCGTTCAACGATGGAACCGGTGGAGAAGGCGCTGCGTGACGCCAAGATGGACAAGGCCAGCATTCACGATATTGTGCTGGTGGGTGGATCGACCCGTATCCCCAAGGTGCAGAAGCTGCTGCAGGACTTCTTCAATGGTAAGGAGTTGAACAAGTCGATCAATCCGGATGAAGCCGTCGCGTACGGTGCCGCAGTTCAGGCCGCCATTTTGCACGGTGACAAGTCGGAGGAGGTGCAGGATCTGCTGCTGCTCGATGTGACGCCACTGTCGCTCGGTATCGAGACGGCCGGTGGTGTGATGTCGGTGCTGATCAAGCGTAACACCACGATCCCGACGAAGCAGACCCAAACGTTCACGACCTACTCGGACAACCAGCCCGGTGTGCTGATCCAGGTGTTCGAGGGCGAGCGTGCCATGACGAAGGATAACAATCTGCTGGGCAAGTTCGAGCTGAGCGGTATCCCGCCGGCACCGCGCGGAGTGCCCCAGATCGAAGTGACGTTCGATATCGATGCGAACGGTATCCTGAACGTGACGGCACTCGAGAAGTCCACCAACAAGGAGAACAAGATCACCATCACCAACGACAAGGGTCGTCTGAGCAAGGAGGACATCGAGCGGATGGTGAACGAGGCCGAGAAGTACCGCACGGAGGATGAGAAGCAGAAGGAAACGATCTCGGCGAAGAACGCGCTCGAGTCGTACTGCTTCAACATGAAGGCCACGATGGAGGACGATAAGCTGAAGGACAAGATCTCGGACAGCGACAAGACGCTGGTGCTGGACAAGTGCAACGACACGATCAAGTGGCTCGATGCTAACCAGCTGGCCGATAAGGAGGAGTACGAGCATCGTCAGAAGGAGCTGGAGTCGGTGTGCAACCCGATCATCAGCAAGCTGTACCAGGGTGCCGGTGGTGCTCCGGGAGGCATGCCAGGATTCCCTGGTGGTGCACCGGGTGCGGGAGCTGCTGGTGGTGCTGCAGGTGGTGCCGGATCCGGTTCCGGACCGACCATCGAGGAGGTTGACTAAGTCATTCCTCGCAACATTCCAACACGGAGATGGCGCGTACTAAAGGAAGAGATAGGGGGCAATCGAAGTCCAATAAAAACGCCGGCGCCAACACGCGGATAAAAAGAAAGCTCCTTTTGATCTTCTTATCTTGATCTTCTTGCTTATATTTTGTGGACACATCGACGACCCCAACTACTACCCTCTTAGTGTCCTCCGTTAGCATGCTTTTCTGCAGAAAGTTTCGAATTTTCCTACTACACAACAGCATAATACACCGTTCTCTGATGAATTCGACGGTAACGACGACGACGACAACTATTGCCAGCCACAAACACATCAGCACACACCCAGCCATTCACCATTGCAGTTATGGGATGAGAAGATAGGAGCACTTTGGCAAATTGCGTACGTGATAAAAGACGCAAACAAGTATTTTACTTTAGTGTTGAATGTTAAATCATTTCGTATGTGTTTCTATACGGACTAGTTCTTCTCCCAAGCGATTGAAATGTGCTGCAAAAAAAAAAAAGAGAATTCTATTAAACACATGGAAACATAATAGGACAAATAAAGAAAGGACAAACAACAGCTCTGTATTATCGACTTCAACGAATCAAGATCTTATAGTTGAAGCGAAATTAGAAATGACTTATTTTTATTTTGTAGTGTTAGAGGCGTGGAATGTGAAAGAGATGACACTTTTAATTAAAATAAGTTTTTCCTTGGAATAATCCTTGATAGCTATTAAGAATTGTCTTTACCGGGGTATTCCCGAAATTTGTTGACGTGTTCCCATATATTTCTGTTCTCGTATCGTGATACTTTTAAGCGTTCCCAAGTTGCTTGACACATTTCCCTATACTTGCGTTATCTTATACTGAATTTTTATTGTTAAGGTATGCTACAACTTGGAGTGAAAATTTCGCATATTAGTAAACTTATAAGAAAATCCATTTATTTATACACCCTAGTAAAATGTTTATTTCAACAAGTTATTTTTAAAGCTTTACAGACTTCCTTAGAGTGCTCATAAATTTTTAAGTTAGAAATGAGAGCACGAATAGTTCTAGAAGTCAAATTATTTGCAAGTGGTTCTGGAGACTTCTGGAAGGATATGAAGTCTGAAGATGGCCTGGACTCAAGACACAAGAGAAAAGACGTTGGCCAGTGACTAATATCGAATTCTGCACACACATAGTGCAACGAACCTTGAACTGGAGAAAGATTGGTAACCTGGCCATGACCGCGTACCGTGCTCAATTACAAACCAGTCAAAGTATGTGTCATTGCCGTAAATTTATGAGCTGTTGATGGTGTCGATGGAATTTTCATCGCAAAAATAAGCAGCAAGTCCGTTCGTGCTGATTCTTTCTCCCGCCGAAAAGTTTATTTTTAGCATCTAGAATCATTTATTCGGCAGGCAGGGAAAACGACAACACTGCCACGAATGCATGGAAGTAACTCAATTACAACGGTTTGCGTGCTAAAAGAGGGTCAAACGGAATCTATCATTTATTGCACGTAACAACGAGAGGCCACTCGATGGGACAACAAAGACCAATAAATAAAGGTGCTTGTAACGCGTGACGTCTACATGTTTCTTTTTTAAGTTAAAACAACTTTCTACTTGATCGTGGGTATTACGCCTACACCTTTGAGAGAGACTTTGCATGCGTTTATCGATCAGACACCGCCATTTCTTGCAAGGATGAACTGTCCTGCTGTAACATGTCTGGATGCTGATTTATGAGCTTATTTGTGTGTGCCATACCGCTTATGATGTTCTGCAGGTTCCAGTCCTTTCTTAGCAACGAATGGTCCAACAGAAAGTGACCGTGCCGTATGCATCGTACACCGGTACAATGTGCACACGATTTCAGTTGTATTCCAATCTCGTGAATCAGTTCACCAAGGTACGCTTCCGTTTCATTGATCGCATGAATTTCGATGGTAAAGAAAGGCTTCCGATACTCGGCCAGCCGTATGCCGTAGATCATTGGAACGCGATTATCGGCGGGTCGTATCGTTCCTCGGCATGCTAGTTCGTAAGCTGCTTGCGATTGTATATCGATTCCGCTTAGTTCGAACATTTTGCGCTGATGTGATGCCTGAATCGATGCCAGCAAGCGACCGATTTTCTCTGACCCAATGTGCTCGATGGTGGCCCGAGCCGTTACGCGAGACTCGGCGAAATGGGTTTCGGTCGCTTTTCCAAGGAATCCGGTCACGCGATACACACGCAGTGGACGATTCTGTTGTAGTTTAAATGCGAGCCTTGTGCCATTGTTGATGCCCAGTACTACAGGGAGTGAGAGGATTTTTTTAGAAAAGGTACAGATAAAACGATTGTACCTGTGTTACCTATTACACCGCTCGTGATACGACCATGATTTGCAGAGAATCGGCATTTGATATCTTCTGGCTGATAGCGGGGTCCGGTCACTAGTACGTTGTCCGACAAATCTTCAACTTTTCTCACAATCAACTTGGAATCACCTGCATCGCCAATGACTACACGCTGCAGTGATGGTCGCACTTCGAGTTGGTTTAGATCTAAAAAGAAAAGAATAATTTTGCGTTTCACTATTTACGTCTAAACCGATAAATCTGCACATTTCTTACCTCGGCATAGGTTGTGGGTGATCGTGTTTTGCACTTGCTGCACTGTTACTCCGGTCGGTTTGTAAAGATTCACCAACCCATTCAGATAGTTCCATACCGTTGGGGCGTCCTTGACAAGCTTTAAAGCCATTTATTTAGATTAGTTGTTCATTTATCACAGTAATTCTCAATTTTGCCGGCTTTGTTTTACAATTTTCCTCACATGGAGTTGTTTATATTTTAATTATAGCAATAGATTGTCAAATTTGACATCAGCAACCTTTTCGTGTGTGTTGATTACGTTCAGGTTGAATACTACAAAAAAGAAATTTTAAGCTTCTCCTAATTTTACAATTTTTTTTGCGATATCATGAAAAATCGACCATCAATCCTTTTGATTTCATTTTAATCGAAAATTAAATGTGCTTTGTTTCTGGTATTTGTTTGCAGTTATTTGCCATAATACGGAAAGCGCCTGTTGCCAGCTGTTGACAGCGAATGTTGACATTTTGCACAGGATGAGCTCTATTTGCCGGCTTGGGGTCAAGCATCTTTGGCACAGAGTAGTTCCCGGAAACAACGGTAAATGCTGCAAAAGCGGCCAAAAGTTTCGTCTATTTTCACTGCTTTTCTTTTCATTTGTGTAGTTGGTTGCAGAAGATTTGCCAGGATGACCGAGGCTAAGCTGGATGCGGTTCCGGTGGTTGAGATCGATGAAGGAATTTTCAAGTACGTACTGATTAAAGTTTACGGCAAGGAGAAAACCGATGGTAGCGAACCATCGAAGCTGATCGTCCGCGGCTTCGACCGTGCACAGTGGCATTCGGATATTTACGACGAGGTTAGCTCGTCGCTGATGGGTCTCGGGCTCGAGACGGAATGTCTCGGCGGTGGACGGATTGAGAACCGGCCCGACCTGAAGCAGATCAAGGTGTACGGTTATTCGCAGGGATACGGCAAGGCGGATCATGCGGAAACGAGACGTTTGCTGCTGACCAAATACCCGAACCACAATATTACGTGCTCCGACGAGGGATATTGAGAGGAGGGAAATTAACGTGTGTGTGTGGCACACCGCACACCCCATGATCATGTGAGCTTTATTTATATGAAAGGTTTTTAGTTTGGCGCAGAATACATTACGCAGTGTTTTAATATTTGAAGCAGCGGAACTGTTTGCTGTTAGCCATTTTAGGGATATGCATCCAAATCCGAAACGAAGTGATATGATGTTGGACAGGCTCCTATTCTGAAGTTGATGCAAAGGCAGCTGTTTCCGTGACGCATTTGGACAGTGTACAGCGGTGTACACAAATGAAATGAGATTTAAATTATTATTGATTTTCAGTCACAATACCGAAGAATCCATCACCATATCCAATCCATATCCCTTTTCTCGCGATGATGCCCTGCCAACTTAACTGATGGGGGTTAGATTGGTCAGACAGCACTCTCCAAATTGAATAATGGTAACGTTGACGAACTCTGAGTGGGAATCGATTTTTTCCCAAAAGGATTACATTAAATATGATTTACTCAGTACTCACGCGGCTGGTGTGGGCAAAAGGTCATTTCTTTCGAATTTTGAAGGTGATGAGCTTTATTCCTGTGTAAAGTAGTACCTAGAAGACGGAGGGGTAATGGTATCCAGTTCGTGGAAAATATCTAGCAGCTGCTCTAAAGAGATTCTTTGGAATGGACAAGACAATAAGACACCATTTCTATTCGATTTTTAGTCGAAAATCCAGTCAGAATGGTAGGATTGACTCAACAGCTATGGGGAAATTAGACTAAGGAAACAAGAAATGGCCGGTTCAGTCCTTTTGAGCTTAAAGTTCTTAGGCGAAGCGTCTGCAACGTCTGCTCGATCCTTTGGTTTTATGATGTCTTTGTTTTTAGTATATGGCGGGATATAAATTGATTTATGCAAGATGGTCTCCGATGGAATACATTGGCCAGAACAGCCTCCCGATCTCAATCTGTGGTAGATTTTCAAGACTCAACTCGGTGGTGCATCCTCCAGATCTTAAGAGAACTTGGTGTATTAGAGGCATCCGGAACGGACCGGATGGGATTTCAACGCTGGTCCCGTCGAAGACCCCCGCCGCTGTCGAAACCACCTATGGGACCGCGTAATCGTATGCTAATTTCTGATTACTAAGAACATCTATTTCCATCGTAATGCGGTTTAATATCAAAGTAGAACAAATTAAATTCAAATTTGAAGCATAACATTAAAGATGAACGAATAAAATAAGTAAAAACATTATCGACAACTATCCGAACGCAGAAGAAAAAATAATCTATTCCAACCGTTCCGGGAAAAGTGCTCCATTTGTATAAACACACAGTTTCGATGAACGAAAAAGGGCCTCCATCGTTTTAGATGATTCTCCTGCTCAATACTAAGAAAAAAGGCAAAAAAGGGTAGAAAAATATTTCCCTAAAGATGTGAGATCCACCGAATCGTTAACTATTGGTTTCGTTTCAACGCATTGATCGAATAAACAGCAGCTGTAGAAGGATGCCTTACGAATCTCACCTGGCCGCCTTGTACATTTGCTTTACAGTGCGTTACCTTTATTGTCGATTGTCTTTTTCCTTTATCTCTCTCTGTCTTTTGTTCCAATATATTCTATAAATATTTATACACTGTCTGCGGAGTGGAGAGACCTTACGAAAAGTGAAAGGATATTACAATCCTTAAAACATTGAACGGATTTTCTCTTCCTCCTTGTTGGGTTTCCCTCTCTCATGTGGGACGTTGAGCGTTGGGCGATGATGATGTTTTGCTATGCAACGCTTCGTCAGCAACGGAAAATATGCCTACTGTGATGGGGAAAAACATCTGGGGATACTACGTTCAGCGACGAAACGGCTCGCCCTAGCGATGGGTATTCATGATCGTTTATTGGCTGGGATGATCTTTTGTGATTCGATGCGCACGTAAACGTACACCTGACATTGCCACTATGGGATGAAAATAGTCCTAAACTTGTCAGGATTGTTAAAATTAATGAAAAAAAATAATAAGGTGCTCTTTAGAATTGTTTTTAATGCATATTTTAAATAAAAAGTAAAAATGTATTAGAAAACAAAATTATCCAAAAACATGTCTTAAAAACTATGTTAATTTCTCAGTCTGACTATAATTTTAACATTTTGAAATGTGTAATTTATAACAAATTATTTTTTAAAGATTTCTCAATTATTGGCGTTCAAACATTTTGGCTACTTTCAATAAATTAATTTGACGGTTGGGTGGAGACGCCCAGTACTTTGAGGAAGCAGAGCAGTAAAACTCAAAAAAAAAATTGTAGAAACAAGGGTAATACTTATTTTTTCATTAAGAATTTGATACAAGATAGTTGTTGCATGTAATCTCAATCTTTAAATAACAAGCAAAAATTGTTTTGTACACCATATTGCTTTGTATTGAGAAAGCGTATCGTACATTCTATGGAGCAAAACTGTAGCCCTGAGCATAATGAAATTCAATATATTTTTGTTCATGCACGTTACCTTGTTTGTGTGCAATTTTTTGGTTTTCACCGTATGTAAATCATATCCAAAACAGCATCGATTGTTTTCGTACAAAACATCAATTTATTTACTCGTTCACTTTTAAATATCTTCTTTAGAACCTGCTTTAGACACTGCAGACACACGTACCGCACCTAGTATTAGTATTAGTAGTAGGGTTTTCTGTTACAGTAATACAGTACTTGCCGAAAGGACGTTACGTTGAAACCAGCAACAGGTTGCAACTGTAGTTGCGTAGTCGCATTCCACGTCTTACTTCTTCCCACCGTTTAATTTTCTAGTATTCTACACTTACATCGGTACTGTCACAATATCTATTAGTATACCCTACAACGTTTTCTGTTTGTGTGTGTGTGTTTTAGCCCTCTTTAGGCAATACCAACAGCAAGATGAATTTCTTATCCTATAAAAGAGCTGACGCACAGCATCCACTCAAATGTGTTTTTATTCCTTTATGTGTTTTATTTTGCAAACTCGTAGAAGGAAGAATTCCTTCTGCGCTCTAGAGTGCGTTCCTGCGTACATAAGTTCGCACGATTTATACCTCCCAAAGGGGTAGGAGGTTTTTGCCCGCTTGTTCCAACTTGGGTAGTAGATGCTTATGATTTATGCTTTAATCCTGCACATACACTCGCAGCACATACCTGGAATGGCGTAAAACTTAAGCAACACGTGAAACTGAAACACACTACACTAGCAGCCGAACAATTAGCTCTTCCTCGCACTTTGCTTAATATCCTCCAGTACTCTAATGCTTGATTAGCTATATCCTTGTCTTTAAAATACGCACAAGGAAAACAATTGTCTATCATTAAACAGCATTTTTGGATGTGAATTTTTCTTTTGGGAGGGGATTTTTTTTATAAGGATGCAAATGTGCTAGAAGAACAAGGCTAAAAACACACAGTATGGCGAGGATCAATCCCGAAGACTTCAATTTAAGTTTTGGAAAAGTATTTTTGAACAACTCTTGGGAAAGAAATTAAGTACTGGGATGAGTTTGGACTTTAACAAAACATTCTCTTCCATTCGAAGCGTTTCGGGGTGGCTGATGTGTGTGTATATATGTATATATATATATATTTTCTCTCGATATGTATCAGTGACAGTGGGCTTATGTATAAAGGCTTCCGGCTAAACATCGAATTATGCCGAGCAGCTTCAATTTTTCCGCACGGTAAATCACGCGGCGAGGGTAGTTGAAGTTGTTTAAAAAGTTCACAGAACTCAGACTCGGTAAGACAGTAGACAGTGCGCATATGGGAATTTAGCTTGTTTTTTTTCTTCTCCACTTTGGTTCGTAGCTCACTTGCCAGTCGCACTCGCAACGCATTCGTAGGCACACAAGGGATGACTGTTACGGTTCAGGGCTTTTGATTGACGTTTGAAGCGTTTGCCTCCCGGAGGAAAGCGTGTGTGGTAGAAATTATCCCTCCTCCGCCTGCAATACAACATTCGCTAAATACATTTACTACTGGTTCTGGGTGCTCGCCAAGCACGTGTGGCGTGTGCGTGATTGTAGAAGTTAAAGCTACTACTACTCCCGACTCTGTGTAGTGTAACGCGAGTACGGGGCAGTCCCTGACAGGTTGTTACTTTTCGTTTACGGAGATAGATTTTCGTGTTTCAGTCCGTTCGACAGTGCAGAAGATGGCAAACCAAACCTGGATGAGTCTATTTGTTTGGCTGTCTTTTTTCACTCCTTTCTTTCTAACTCTACGTTGTTCTACACACTAAATTACACTGCCTATCATCTACATTCAGTACGATGCCTCTGCGCTCTTTGCGCTTACATTTCGAATTCTGGTAGGAAATGAGAGGATGTCCATGCTTTGTTTTTTGTTGTTGTTGCTGTTGTTGTGGTAGAGTACAGCGATAAGCAAAGAGCCAAAAGCCACGTCGAGGGTTGTAGACGAACATTCACACATGTACACAACACAATTACACCGACAATCACATAGGACGTACGAGTAGAGGAGAATACTGTTGTTCGTGGAATCTTTGCTCCGGTTCCGTTTCGCTATCAATGTTCCACTGGTTGGGGAGACCGTTGCGGAGATCCCTGGGGTGATGGACCGATTGGTCCATCCTCCGTCACTACGTCACCAACCGACTGTGGACAGTGTATCTGAGCTTCAACGCTGATCTCCTGATTGCAGGACACGCCCGCCTCGTTCAGGTTCGATTTGCTCGAATCCGACTTGGTGATCAGGCTGGAAATGTTGGCCGTTATCGTCTGGAAGTCTTCGGTAATGATGTCGATTGTACTGCTTAGGTTTTCATTAAACTTGGAATTTTTGAACAGCTCGCGCCGACTATTGATGGTGGCCTGTTCCTCCCCGGTACCTGCTGCCGTAGGCGATCCTGCGCTCCGAAACCCGGCAGTGGTTTGATTGTGTTGGTTAAGGTTTTGTACCCGATTGCCGATAGCGGTTGCCTCCTCTTCCGCTGGCTCGTCAACGTCCCGCAAACTTAGCTCCTTGGACAGTGGGGACCGGCAGGGCGTAAAGTCTAAACTTCCACCGACACCTCCGTTGGTGGCGATTGCGGACGATTTTCGCCGGAGTTCACGCAACTTCTTGAGCCCACTGAGCGTGTCCGGAGGTTTCGATACGTCCGGATTGCTAAGCTCGACGTTGCCAAGCACAAACGGGAGCTTGAGCGATACCTCACCGCCCATACTGCTGAGTATTAGCTTCACCTTGACGTAGTAGGACACGTAGATGGCGAACACGTTCTTCTCCTCGGTTGTGGTGGCCGATGCGGACAGCATACCACGCGGTGCGCTCGTTGCCAGCTTGGAGTTGTAGGCGGATGAGCTTGGGTCGGCGCTGTTGCTGCTAAATAAGGCACCTTCCACGGCGATCCAGTTTTTGGTGGTGCCTGGGAAATTGGATGAAGAAGATTTAGCACATTACCACTTCATCCAGGGGGTATGGCGAAATTCGAGAACTAGCGATCGAGTTTTGTAAGATAGTTTTACGTTAAGCGATTGATGTGTCACACGAATGAAAACATAAGGTCAACGGTTCACACACTAATGCTCATACTTTATCGACCGTTTGCAACCACACACACAGCAACAAAAAAAAGCTTGCGCTTGTGCCTTTTGATGCGTTGCTTTTATAACCGGCTCCTCCTCCCCCCCCCCCCCCCTCCCGCCTTCATCCTTAGTTACATTTTAGCCCGCGCGAATTCATCCCGATAAAGACTTCAAAAAGCGAGCAGGATTGATGGTGCATTTTCCGCACTTCCGGGAATTCGCTGGGATTCCACCGTGGAACTGGTGTTGCCTTTTTAACGCGTGGATGGAGGATTGTGCGATACATACGAGTGTGGCCGTGGCTAGCCATAAATATCACTTACCTCGTACCGGAAGCAGCGAGTAGGACGCGTGGAGCGTATCGCCCGGACCGATGTGCTTGCTGACGTCCACCTCGGCGACGATGTTTTTGAACTTGCCATTGCTGAACATGCACACGTCTACGTGCTGTACGGCGACCAGCTGAAAAATGGGAAGGTAAGTAGTAGGAGAGAGAGAGAGGGTGAGAGACGAGTCTTTAGTTTGCTTAGAGGGGTGGGTGACGTCGGTGATACATGAATGATGCTTGATTCTTGTCGTTGGTGTGTGCGCCCGTCAACTTGTTTGCTCTGTTCGGTGGCTCATGGTGACCCCATCTTGCCATGCCTTTGGAAAAAGGTGTTTCCATATCCATTCCAACTACTTTCCTTCACCAATGTAAGCATGTTTGTAACCGCCCCCCCCCCCCCTCCCCCCATTTTACCCATTGTCGACGGCAAATGGATGAATATGCTGATACTGCAAAACAGATTAACTTCTGGTGTCTTTCTCCTTGCAGCTGGAACCTTTTTTTTTTTGCAGGCTCGCCAACGTTAACGGCGTAACGGCTTGCATTCAAAATGAGATTATCTGCCATTTCGTAAAGACTCAAGTGAACTGCAGCGTGAACAAAAAAAAAACGGATTAAGTTCTTACCATGCCCCTAACACGCTGCCAGCCTTTCATTTTTGTAAAACTCAAAGTCTAAATCTGATGTCCGTTTTGATGAAGATTCTCATGAATATTCATCCGGGTTTTACATGGCCGCTGTGTATCTATATCAAGAAGCAAGATCCGGCAAGAAGTGGTGATAGGTGACGGAAAGGGGTGTAAAGAGCGATGGCAGCTACTTGTTACAAGACATGACAGTGGCCTCTGGTAGTCGCCCGGTAAAGGAAAAATGTTGCCAGTGTGTTTGCGCTAGCAGCCTAGCTAGGGCCAATTGCTGTAAGTCAAAGGGTCAACCACCCATAAGGGGAGGAGTGGCGAAGAAGTACGAAGTGAGTTAAAGAAGCTAATAAAGCACATTAACGGATCAGGCAGCCATCAGCACAAGCGCGACCGAGAGTGAGCGAGCGAAAGAGAGCGAGGCAAGAATTTAAAATGTTGTTGAAGCAGGTTGAAGCATTAAGGAAGCTTCCATCTTGCCCATCCCATCCCATCGGGATACGGATACTTGGCGCGCGTAGTTTGTCTCGTAGTTAATTAATTCGAGACAATGTTGGTTTATCATTAGCGAATCTTGTCAGCCATTTGCTTTCCTTTGCGTTCGCATCGCGCAAAACACATTACCGCTCATCATTCGGATGGGATGTTGGACACTAATGTTTCCCCTTTTTTCATGTATAAAACATTAATCCTATAATTATGCGTAATAAAATCAGACCAAGCTCGAATGGGTGATAATGGTGTGACGGGCTCCGTTGGTATTGGGTTGGAATATAAAATTAATTTAATATTCTCCCATTTGGTTTCGCGTTACATGTGATTCAATTATTCACCAGCATCACTTTACGATTGCATTTCCACAAAATTAAGCGTACAATGTGTGGCAATGGTTTGCCTTTTTCAATTTGTAAATACAATGTTTTTTCCCCGGTACAAGCGAATCACAGACATGGGTGGCGAATTTGTAACGAAAAAAAAAAAAGGGAAGAAACAATGGTCTCGTGTACAGATTTAACCATAACTCAATTAATACAATCAAGCATTGTTCTGCTTTTCAGCATTGATAATAGCTGGGAGGGTTTTTTGTTATTGCACAGTCCACATTGTGCAGCTGAAATGGAGGAGAATCACCAGCTATCATCGGGGTGGTCATTGTTTGAATAAATTAAATAATGAAGCGACAGTGGACATAAAAACGTAGCAAACTTGGGATGTTTCCGCTTCCAGGGAAGTAGTATTATGGGCCGCCGAATAGTTGAATGTCTCTTCCAACAAAGAGCGGTCATATTCCGTTTCAAAAAAACGTATCTTCAAGGCCTGTTCTACGAAAACGACCCATTCCGTAGGATAAGCTTTTATCGGCGTCCTTGCGGGATGGAGTCGTGGCTCGTGTAGTGTTGGGGATATCCATTGCAATAGGAATAGGTTGTCATGCAGGTTGTCAAACTGCGTTACATGGCACATAACAACGCATAAAAAAGTGTTCCTAATACCTATTGCGAGTGGACTATAAGGCATGAGAATACTTTTCTGAGCTGTAGAACACTTGGGTCAAAAGAGTTCTCTAAATTATTCCATTTTTAGTCATAAAATAATTTAAATGTATTTCCTAGTAGGTGGAAGTCAATCGTAAAAGTCTAATGGAGACGCCCAGTATTTGATCGAAGTTAGTAATAATTGTGTCTACGATGACCCTTCTGATGTAGCCAAAATACCCGAAAGTGAGATTAATGTGCATCATTCATCGGCATTCGAAGAAGCATGCCACTCTATGGTTTTAACTTTATTCTCACTCTCACGGGTGAGTAGTATTTCTCACTATCGGTGCTGTCATCCTAGCGGGCGCAAAACACGAAAATAAAATACGTCATTTATTGTTCGTATTGCATTCCCTTATCCCCGGAGTTGATTCATCTTCATCTGCCTTAGATTGGGAACACTTGTACATGCATAACTGCGTGAAGTGCATGCTTCTTCGAATGCCGAAGAATGATACAAACACGTACTTTTGACCGCCGTTGGCCCGAAACCATCCCACAGTGAAATGGGTTTAAAAATAGTGCAGCAAAGCTAAATCCTCTTTTTTATCCATACCAAATCCTCGCTACACCATATGCAAGCGATTTGTGCGTAGGCTTGCAGTATGAGCAAAAAAAAAACCCAATCTGACACACACACACACACATGCATAAATTCCACCGACACGATATGAATTCTCGGATTACTTACCCGTATTTTCCGCACAATTTTTCGGCTGTCGTTCTTGATGTCGAGCGTGACGGTAACGTTTTCACCGTGCACGTAGGCCGCTTTGTTCAGTGAAGCCTTCAGATTGACGCGTCCGTCCGCCCACAGGAACGGCTTATCGACGGACACTTGTGGACCCTGTAATGGAATATTGGAATTCTTTTTTTATTGTAATTGTTTCTGGTAAGTTTTAGTTTTATATAATGGTTATGATACTTCAATTTAGAATTTTTCTTATGATCTCTTTGGCGCTTGAGATTAATCTTCAATTTTTTCTCAATTAAACTGACTGCCCTTTATTTGGGTTTTGTTTCTTCGACAGCCCTCAGTCATTTATTTGAAATATACAAACGTGGAAGGCACCAAAAGGATTGAACCATGGTATGGTACTATGCTTAAATTAAAGAAAACGAAATCGTCTGTCCACAATCAACAAAAGCCTTTAGCAAGCCCATTGTCAAAGTAATTTATTTTTCTTTCCTACTCCCTGCTGAAGATTCTAGTCGCAATCAATTATTTACGTTTCGTTTTACCGTACTTCACTTCTGAAGGAGCGTTAGCATCTGCAAGCTAAAGAAGGGACAGTGTGTTTTTGTTCTCGTGTTCTAGTGGCGATCGAAGAGTCCGGCGAGAGTCCTCTGTCTCGATACGCCTTGTTTTATACATGTACTACGCGTGTGTGTGTGTGGGTGTGTGTGTGTATGTATTTTTCTTCTCATATATCCTGCATTCTTCCATTTGCTTTCAAGATGGCAAACGGGATGGTGTCCACGGGTCAACCGGAATGATCCCTCATCATAAAGGCAAATAATGACCTTAATAATTGGATAGCAGGCAGTTTCCTTTTTTTCTTCGTTTTATTTGGAGCTTTTTGGAGTTGTGGAACAAAACAAGCACTTGTACTTGATCCATCCAGCACCCTCGATGGAGCGGATCTTTGGCGTTCGTATGTACGAAAGGCAGAGTAAAAATAGCATCACCTAAGATGGCACAGCACGCACGGCAAGAGCGAGAATTGTGTTGTTACAGTGCGGTTGATTTCCTTTATGTCACCGGTACCGGGCCATTACGAGTGGCAATATATGCGCACGGTGCGCTAAATTTGGTCCCACTGGACTGGTGAATAAATGATACTATCACTCCGATGATGGGACCGGTTCACGGAATCGTACTCTCGCACTACTTCCCGTATTGTTGTGTAGTTATTACTCACCGAAACTGACGCAAATTCTGACCAAAGTGCTTGTCATCAATTTATCTCTTTAGTGGTGATGTTCGTCCAAAGGGGGCGAACATTTTTGACCTGATGCTTCCGAGCCAGATGTCCTGTCACATCTCATTAGGCGGTGTATGATAACTGTGAGTGTGTTTTTTTCCCTCTTCTCGTACCGTTGGCCAATTGCCAAACTGGTCCAAAATTTGTCTGCGTCATCATTTTATACGCCGGCAGCAAAAGGTATGCTGTATGCTTGCATGATGTTGAGGTATGCGAAAGTTCGCAAACCGAATGGAGGTGCCTGGTTGCTCACTAACGATGGAGGCGCCTGGTGTTTAACGAAAATTGCCTTAATTTTAAACACGTTGCCGCATGCGTCATGCTTCTGCCGGGGGTTTTGTTTGGTTAGCCGGTAATACAGAGTGAACTTTCTGTTTCTCTCCCTCTACTGTTCTGTACGGAAGAGATCGATAATGACAACTGGACATGTTGTTGGGGATACATTTTCAAATTTAAGTCACAACTCAGCCTGTTACAGATGTAATTAGAGCGAGCTTGCAGTCAAATTTAATGAATTGTTACAAGCTATTTCAACCAATATATTGGGCCCGTTTGAAGTTTTTGGTATCATTTTTCGTGGAACAATTATAGACTGAGCAGAATTTCAATAAAAAAAATCCACACCTGGTGTTAAAATTCACCCGCCTCAAGCTAAACCAAATCAATCAATGTGTGTTTCGTGTTAAATGTCATTCAGAATACATTTCCAACGAAAAGAAAGCACGCTCAACACCACCTGGACCTGGGAAAAAAACCCTCCCCTCATTTTCTGGTTCGGGATCAAAACCTTCCCGAAATCCTTTCAATACAAAGAACAATTTTCTCGGGACGGATTGGCTAAATTAAACACACGCACACGCGTGCACGAAATAAAGGTTCTGAGAATGGAATGGTTTACAGCGCACGGGAAAGCAAAACCATTTCGAACCATTTCTCTGTTTTTGCGAAAATTGATTACAGTTTGTATTGGATTCAATTTATCCTTCATTTCATTTTATTTCTCGTCGCATTTGCCGCTCTCACTTGCACTTACAACGCATCCCTATGGCTATGAGAAAGAGCTTAGCTGTAAAGGCTTTCGTAGGCTTAGGCAATAAATTACCCATCTTTCTACCGACACACACACACACACACACCTACCTTGTTCGTTTCCGTCAGCTCGATGATGGCATGATCGCCGTACGACTTGATGCCACCGTTCGTGCTGTCCACGCTGCTGCTGTGCCGATGAAGCGAGGACAGTTTGAGCGATTTCGGTGACAGTCGTAACCGAAGCGCCCGTGGAATGGTGGTGGAGGTGGTGGTTGTGTTGGCATTACTGTCCGGTCCGCCCGTAATCGAAGCCTGCGGTGCCAGGGCGGGTGGACTTTTTGGTCCGGCTGGTGGTGCGCCCGGTTCGCTGAACGAGTTGTTGACGGTGGCCGTCTCGAGTGCGGCCGGCGCTTTCGTACTATCAAGGCAGATCTTATGGATTAATCTTATACCTAATCTCACAGTTGATCTCCGCTGGACACGTTCGTCACCGGATGCTTCGGCTGTGAGGCCAGGGTCCAGATTCCATTCCGGCGAATATTGGTCCGATCCGGGCACATAGAACCGGCAGGGAGAGGAATAAAGAAAACACAATCAGCCACACCGGAAGGGACATCGTAAATCAATTAGCCCTCGGCAAAAAAAAGGGTGTCACATTCACCGGAAAGTCCCAATGACGGTACGCTTCTCGGTCGCGGTGCGTCATCTGCCGACCGTCGTCGTGTGTCCCTTCGCGATTGCATATGCCGGAAGCTCGGTCCACTTACCTGTGTAGACGCGAACGTCATAGCTGGTGCCGATCGGTGCTCCGGTGTAGCGTTTGGCCGGTAAAAGCTGCACACTTGGTGGGGCGAGCGTGCCAATTTCCAGTGCGAAGGGAACCGCATTTTTGCCCAACCGCTCGAGCAGGGCTTCCTGTTGGTTGTGTTGTGTTTTTTTTATATTTTTTATTTAGAACGGCGTACCGTTTTGGCCGGATATCAGCATCAGCATCGTAGGGGTTGGATGTAAAAAAATCAGAAGAAAAGCATGTGTTAGATGTTGGAAAAAAATGGCGATTTTTTATTGAACGAAAATACTGAAGGTATTTTAAGATATTGATTTAAAAATAGGCTAATATTATCGATTTTTCAAGCCGAGCGATCCTGTTACAATGTTGTGCATCTTCTATTGCATTATATCTACTAAGAGTTTGGAGCAAATATGGCAGGACAGGAGTTCAATTCTAATCGGGAACGTTCTCCCGCTGTGACTATTGACTAACCAACTACACAATATCAATAAGTCTAGTAAGCCATCTAGTAGAATGTATGTAGAATGCCATCTGAAGAATCCAATCCAAAATCGGATCGGGTTGGATCGGAGTTCAAGGATACAGACCGGAAAGATCCTTGACGATTCCTGGTGTTATCGAGCTTCGAGGTACAACCCTATTGGTCTCTCTTCTCTTCTTGGTTAAACGACCTGTAAGGTCAGGTCGGCTTACGTCGGCGAATGGCTTACTACACTTGCCGATGCCACGTAGTTGAGTAGTCGGTCCTCACTACAGGGGGACGGTCCGGATGGGATAAGAACCCTGATCCTGCCGTTTGAAGACTGGCGCCGCTGTTGCTTCCACCATCACCTCCCTGTTGGTCCATTGATTTAATTCTTTGGACACATCAACCTTTTCGTTGTATCTTCAACGCATCAACAAGACAATTATGGTCTCTTTCAGTCTCGAATCGGTCGCTTTGTGTGTTACGGATGACAAAACCCTTTCTCCAGGATTAATGAAGGAAAATGTATTCTTTTTGGGTGGACCTTGTCTTGGCTTATTATGGCCAATGATCCTAAACATAGATAAATAGAATAATTTGCGGAAATTTCCATCGAAGAGACTAATAATTTCCATCGAAGAGACTTCTCCAAGAAATTCTTGACCAAAAGCGATATTCAACTGATTGGGCAAACCGCGAAAAATACTTCGGTTATGGTAATGATTCCATCTTACATCCGTGAGGTCTTTAGTTCAAGGCTTTCTCGGCTTTTCTGCACCAATCACTGACATACAGTAACAAAACATTACTCATATGCCCTAGGCACCTTTTATGCACCTTTATGTCACCTTTTTTACCTTTTTTTTAAATTTACAGCTAAATTATGTGCAGGCAAAAAAAAAATAACAAACTGTCCGCCGTCTTCCTTACGCCGCAAGGAAAATTAAGCAGAAAAATAACTCCATTTTCTTCTTCGCGCTTCTGGTACTCCGCATTGTTCATTTCTATTGTTTTGCTCCACTATTTTTTTCCTTGCCTAAATATTGCTCTGTGTCTTTATTTCATGGAGCTTGTAGGACATGTAATAAAACTCCAATCTGTTACAACCCTGCAAACAACCTCCAACGAAAGAAACAGCCGCATTCAGCAAAAGTGAGAATCCGTTCGGAAAGAAATATTAATTTCTTGATATGGCCGCATGTTTGTGTTTGTGCTTTCGCTTGGTAAACAACATATTTTCTGCTGTAGAAGCATATTTTCCTATACACGCACGATAAACATTGCTTCTCCGAATGTACCGATCGCGTTGGTTACCGCCCGAGGGCTACATTCTTAGGTGGAGTTTTAAGAAAAGCAAACGGTAGTTTTCGCTTGAGAAGCGAAAGAGTTGCGGGCTGTTTACACAGCAAACGAATTCTGTGAAATAACAAAAAAATCGTGCACGAAAATTGTTTCGTTTTTCTAAAGAACAAATATCCCAGACTAAAATAAATCGTACGATTAGAAATCTTTCTTCGTACCGACTGATAAGCACTTCGCCGCACACCGTAACGCGCCCTTAACCGGATCTCACACAAATGTGCTTATAATGTATGCTACTTTCCCGGGGACTTTACTTAATTATAGTCCCGTTACTGCTTTAATGCGACCAAAGTTTGCCCAACTTACCTGGAGGGGCGTCAATGAATCCGTTTCGGCACTTACGGGTCTTGGCCAAAATTGCTGCAGGGCAATAACGGCTTCATTGCAGAACTTTAGTCCCATAACTTCCTCATCTTCGCGCCCGTAGCTGTGCAGGTGCAGGAAGAATCAGGCGGGCGAAGAGCGTAATTGCAGGATCCGACGTCGGTTGCAGATTTTCCCGACAAGATGATGACGGGCAAGAGAAAGAGAGAGAGAGAGAGAGAGAAAGAAAGAAAGAAAAGTGTTGAAACAAACTCAATAAAGCAGCAAGATCGGAAAGAGAAAATTAATTACCGCAAAGTGTGTGTGTGTGTATGTTTTTTTTTATTGCTCGAATCGTTTTTTTCTTTTGGAAATGTGTTTCTGTAGCTTGTTGGACACTTTTCCCTACGGAACTCGGTAACGAGTTCAGGCTTACAAGTTCTTGGCTGAGTTATGGACGGTGAAGACTACCAGGTCCCGGAATAGTCGTATTATGAAGGACGAAACATAATTGCAAACATGGCGTTTCGTCCTAGGAGGAAGCTATCGCTTAGTCTTGTCTTGTCCCTTTTTTTTTTTGAACGAGACCCTTTTTTTCCACCTGATTGCCGAACCATCACCGGTGGTGATTAAAACACCATGAGCTTATGGTCACCGGCTACCCACACGCACACAAACCACATGCCCAACCGTGTCCTACTTACCGGAACGTTAGTGTAAGCTGTCCGTAGATTTTAGCCTCGTTGATGATTTTCGAATCGATGTAAAGCACACCCTTGAGCGGTTCGATGACGCCCTTCCGTGCCACCAGCTCCCGGCTGCCCAGGTACAGCGTCAGCAGTTGATTGGAGGAAGTTTTCTTGTACACGCTGGTGGATGGAAAAGTAGACAGCGTGAAAGGGGAGGTGTGTACTATCGGTGAAAATCAATTTTAACGAAGAAATCGATCATGGTGCGTAAAACTTTTGCAAGAAAGTGATGGAGAAAATTGGGAAAATGTGAAGTTTTATTTCACTGTGTGTGTGTGCGTATTGGTATCGGATGTCTATCGTTCATGTGCAAATGAGGCATCGCAGCACAATCAGCTACATTACATTAAAGCCACGAAACTGGAGATTTGTGTTGCGTGCAGATACTTTAGAGCGGATCAATTTTCAGCCTGCAAAATGAAGTATTTTGTTGGCTTGGATCCTGGTCACGGCACCAAACAACTTTTTTTGCTCGTTTATCGGAAGCTTTCTGTCTATACATTTTGTAATTTGTTTTATTATGCTTTCATTAGGTTTTACAATGTGGTAATGAAGGCTTCGAAAGGTAATTGGAGTCTCATAATTACATCTTGGGGTTTTTGGTGGGAATTATAAAAACTAAATTAAAAACTTTGACCTGGTTTCCTTTCGGTGAGCCTGTTTCTATCCAGGCTCCTTTCGATTGCATTTTAGGAGTTTTTTGAAGGCTTTCATTCTTCAAACTGGCCAGGAAATTGCCGTAAATGTTTCAATACACCTGCCCATTATTAATCAATATTCTTCTACTTCGTCATTTCTTGCACGACTTGCACGCTCCTGATACCGTTTAGCAAACAACATTGTTGTATATTATTTCTTCACGCAACGTTTTATGGGCGTTTGTTGTTAATTGCGTGAGCTGTACAAATTAACCATAGGAACAGCATAAATCAGCTTAACTTTCTATTCAACCGGCGCCTGTGTGCCAGAAGTTTTAATCAAATGATATTTTATAACAATCCGGAAACGATTGCTAAACATCGTACAATACTTTTATTTTTTGAGGTCTCTAAGAAAATCATAGAAAGCTTCAATTTATTCTTGCTTGCATTGATGTTGAAGCCGATTCCAACATCCTATCAAAGCGTCTGATTTGATGGAATTAAAAGCAAACGAATGAAAACAAAATCCACTCCTTCATGCACACACTCACGACAGCAAAAAATCTCAATTCATCTAATGTATTGGATATTGTATTAGATTGCCGTGAAAAAGAGTAATCCGTTTTAAAAGCCAAACAAGTAAATCCCACAATCTACCGAAGCCTTCCGATTTCGATGTTGCTTTCGTTACCTTCGCATTCAATATCAAAGTGTTTTAAATACCTTCTCGAGGGGTGAGCTGTAAATTGTAATAGAAGGGAGTGCGCTAGCCGAAACAAAACCAGAAGCTAAAAATTGGAAATGTAATCCCAACCTCGTGGTTCCTTTTTGCCTTGGCACGGCAGCTTTTAGCTTTGTAAAAGAAAAATGGTACACGGGCTCGGCGCTACCCACATGGCTACGGCTATCAAAACTACCGCATTACACGCCACTTATCCGAATGAGAATGAGAATGGAAAGGAAGGAAAAAAAGGTTAAGTTAAGCATCGAAGCGCGCCAAAGTTGCATTCCTGTTTTTGTGCAGTCTGCACGAAAGGGGATCACGCAGCACTGGTAAAATCAGCACACCGAAGCATGAATTGTATGTCCTAAACACTATGGCATAGGAGTGAAAAGAAATCGACCAGGTTGGTCAAAGCAAATAAAAAACCTGATAGCTTTTCCTGAAGGTTGTTGATTTCTTTTATTGTAAGAGGCCTAGAAAGGAAATTAAATATTATAAATTTTAGTGATTTTCTATCCAGCGGCATCTAGAGGCTCCCTTGCTGGGCTCTAAATTGTGCGGATAGAAAACAAATTTTAACAGGATTCTTCCATAGAATCACTATTTAATTTTTAATAAAGGAAATATCGCTTCAACAACTGAAATATAAATCATTTAAGAAATAGAAAAAATAACTTTAAAAGAAGCTATTTTTGACCGAGGTTTTCATCTACCGAGCTTATAGTGCGTTGAGGCGCAAGCTACACGATCCAATAGAGTGACCCACAAGACTTGGCTTTAGTTCATCGGGGGAATACGGTTCATTCGCTTGGTGCCTAAATTCTTCCCTCTCAATCGTCTCTGGTTGCATGCGATGGATGGTTTTTGAGGGTGGAAATGTGGTTAGCCGTATTGCTGCATCACGCCTAAGCCCTTCCACCGCCCATTGCATGTGTACGTGTTGCCTGATGCGGAAACATTTCTCCATCGAATGCACCATTATTTGTGGTGTGTTGCATTTATGCAGAGGAAATTCAATCCATTCTCCACCCTTCCACCTATTTTCTCTCACCTTTTGTGATCCTCAACAAATGTCTCACCACAACCAGGACAACAGGGTGAGGTTTTTAAGCTGGATTACAATTTATTTACTGTCAGATTGGTTCACCCCGTCGAGGGATGAACGTGTTTTGTCGAACTTTATTTGTTTGTCGTTAAAGAAACCCCTTCCTTTCCAACAACTTCGAAATCGGATCACATTTTGGTAAGGTGGGAAAGGTGTTATCAGCCGTGCCGCGGGAGCTATTACTTACCGCTGGGAACCAACCGGGTCCGCATCCGAATCATGGAGCTTTCTGTTGGGAAAAGATACAGCAAAAAATATGGAAAACGAGAAGAGTTGATTTAATTGGAAGTAAAGCATGCTTTTTGGACAATGTGAACCTCAAAATACACACACAGCCACCGGGAAAATTGTGTTTATGGATGTATAATATGCTCTAAGAGTAATTAATACGCTGTCCTCATCTAACTTTGCTCCTCGAGACGATCGCTCGTTAGTACTACAAACGGATCGTGTGGTAAAGGGACGAAAGTTCCTCCTTCTTTGCTTGTGCTTTTTGATATTTGATCTTCACTTCACACACAGAGACAGGCGCGATGAAACAGAAGCTCCTGTAGCAAGCAAGCTCAAACTCAATCGAAACACGAAACAATTTGTAATCTAATTCATCAGGACAAACGTTGGCCATCGTTGGTAGCGTGAGAATTAGGTTAAACTCGCCGACAACCCGACAAAGCAACGGAAGCACTTTCAATACGAACGGAATAAGCGGCTTCCGCTAGTATTGAGCAAGGGGATGAAAGATATCATCCTCGAGAAAAAGGGTATGGATTGGATGCCCGTAAAGAGAAAAAGAGAGAGAGAGAGAGAGCATAGGGAAAGATGGGGAAAAGTGGAAAGGGAGCAAGATGTTTCCAAGGAGCATCTGTTTTCTTCCACAAGAGCCATACCGAAACGAACCTTTTGAAGATTTACTTCTAACCTCGGTGGCCTTTTGCTGTGAATCCCTTTTCACGAGGCTACTGTCGAACCGTTGGCGAAAAGCGTTGGGTCTTTAGACATATAAAGGACGAAGGATTAAACACAGACCCAAACACCAAGACACGCGCGAGCACGTACATCTTGGTTGCTAACGATTGGAAGAAGAATGAAAGGTGAACATTTGGTGGCATTCGCAAGAATTATGTCCAATGATGAAACGAGAGTATAGGGAAATAGCCTCGTTGGCCCTTTCTTTGGGTTGTGGAATTAAATTTACATGCAACCGTTTGCTGTTGTGGGACTGAAGAGGGAGGGAGCCTTAAGATATATCACACACGATATGGTCGAATGCTACGTACGAGAAACGGTCCCTCAATGAATGATCACTTGACATCGAAATCGAAGCTTTTATTGCAAACGAGACCCTCTCCTGCTTTACATCCGGCAGTACAATTTACTGCCGAGAAGTGGCCCTGCTCTAAATCAGAGCATGTCCCTGTCCTTAATCCCAATGGTGAACGGTGACTACAGGGCACAACAACAGCAGCTTGGGCAGAAGTGAAGGCGACGGATAAATTATTGATTGTTTTCTAACCGTTTTACTGTAGTGTCAGCAAGGAAGGAGGATACATGAGCTTCTGCTGTACGTTTATCGTATGCGGATTCACCTCCCAAACGTACTAAGGTGCTAGCAGGTGGTGGTAGCCATTATTGGCAGGCGGAATGAAGCTCTACAAATGATGCAATCTAATCGCCACACAAACACTGCTCGGCTCGGCTGTCAATTAGACTTTAAATTAAATACACCAAACAACGGTGCATTGCATCCTGTTCCTATAGAAGCACCTTTCAAAGATATAACTCAAAACATTTTTGTCGCCTCGTCTTCTTCATCGCTACAGCTAAGAGACATTTTTGTTCACAATTTGTGATATTTTTTACTAGATTTTATTCGTATCTCAAACTAGCTTGCGTACCTCGAACAAATCACATCAGGATTTTGTTAAAAGGTCACAATGAAATATGTGACCTTTTAACAGAAAAAAGATCAACAAATTATTTGTTTGACACTTAAGGCCTAAGTGCCTAAGTTTTTTAATGCATACGTTAATGAAGGAAGAGAGTTAACACAGTAAGGTCGAAAGATTTACACAATATTTGCTTACTCATTCAAAAGGCACTATAGAAACTGGACGCAGTGTATCGATGTGTGAAAGAAGCGGCACAGCACTACGGGAAGTTTGTGTGCTGTGCTTAATTGAACCAAATTCGCTAAATAGGAACAGTGGTGCTCATGTTGCATTACCATCTCACGGTAATGTGGGTCAATTTTTATGTGGACCGTACACTGTTGAAACGTATCCCCGGCGCCTGGTCTGCATAATACGAGAGCAAGCTTGCATAGGAACGCGTTACGCTAACGATGCCTTACCTGTCTTCCGTCGACGATGGTGACGGTGCTTTGCATATTTCCTGATCTTGGTCGTCCCGTTCCTTCAACATCCTTCCTGTTACGAGGGGATTTTCGCAGCGAACAATGCAGCCAGGTGTGTATCGGTCTTCCTTTTTTCAAAAACGATAATGCAAACGATGTCTTCTTGGCTGCCTTGGCAGACGTTTTCACCGGGAAGTGGTGTCGGTGTGGTCTGATACGATATTAACTAAGGCTTTTACGGCGCTGATGCTGTTGCTGATTCAGGTGGTGATACCGGAGCGATAAAACGCTGACAGACATTTGTTGCAAACATAGATGGGTGATCGGGCTTCGAGCGGTGCACGAAGGTTGCAGCATTGCGCCGGTCGTCCGTGGTCGCTCCGATGCAACAGGGTGCTGTTCAGAGCGTCTTTCCCGGCTAGCGGTCGTGAATGCTATCGACTTCCATCGTAGTGACGGCGGTTCGCAGTAAAAGAAGCCCGCAACGTCTGGGAGGTTTTGTGAGCTATCGATTTTCACCCGCTGTCCGTACTGGAAGGCTCTGGTCTGTGTGAGTGTATGTTGACTGATGGTTGAAACGATCGATGAAGCTGTAAAGATAAAAAGGACAGAGTGTGACAGTGTATAAGAATGGATGAAAGATGACACTTTGTTACTTGTGGACTGTTGACGTGAAGAATGTGACGCTATTTCCGATCCACCTGCCCGCTTTGTACTATGATCGATGTTCTCTAGCATAATACAATTAACGTCATGCTCGTTTCCATTTATTCTAATTGAAGAGTGACGTGGACTGTGTGCCCCTTAAATGGAACAACTGGCACCGGCTAATTTGCCCTCCATTTGTCGCAAATGGTTTGATGGTTGAAAGCTGAAAACTTCGTTCTGCTCACAACATCCCAATTTAGGCGAATGGCCCGGCAAGGTTCCTGGAGAAGGGCGAATAAAAATGCGCTCCAAACATCGGTCTTCGGTCAAGCGAGCGAGGTTTTTAGCTTGAATTAATCTCCAACCACACCAGCGCAGACCAGGGATTCAACGAAACCACTGGGCGGTTGTTAAACATCGGCAAAACAACGCACTTTACAACGCAGTTTTAATCCCGTATTGTTCTTGTTATTCGGTGGGAAATTCGATTCATGGAACCGTTCCAAATTCTCGTTGGTCTTGTTTTGAGAAGTCCTTCCGAGAGAGAAAGAGCGTGCGTGCTAGTCAAACATACCTCGTCCAACGTTCAGCTGGATAACTACAACAGGCGTATATATTCTAGGCCTTTCGAGTTCTCGGGGGGAAAGATATTGTTTGGTTGAGTTTAGGGTACAAAAGGATATCGTTCGAAGGGGAGAAAATGAACACCACATTTACCATGCTGGACAGATGGTTTTCTGCGGACAGAAACACAACTAGAATGCTTGTCGGGATCTGAATGAGAGAGCTGTTTTAGTAACATGGAGAAGCATTATGGGATTGTGGATTCCGTATTGAGAAAATAATTACTAGATTTTCCTTTTAAATCTACGTAAAGATATGGCAGGGGTACCCTCGTTGAGAGTATTTTCCCTCTGTATCTGTTCCCTCTATAGGAACAATAACCAGACAACAACGAGAAAGAACCAGTAGTTAGAGGATCTGGACCTTTTGATTATACTATCCGCGATGAAAGAGATTGCAGTAAGAACTGCGGTATTAAGGTCCAGCAATTGGTCCATTCTTGACGCTTTAACTTTACTTAGCGAAATGAATGCATTGAAAATTCTTACACTTAGATGCTATGTTCGCCAAGAGAGCTTTGAAAGCGTTGGCCCGTAATAAATTTATTTTTCAATTTTTTTAAATAAAAACAGAAACCAACAGAACTTTTGATAACACCTAACATTTGATTAAATTATACAAATTATTTGCCCCGTATGCATCTCTTCCGGCAGTGCCGAATATAAAACGCTCACGTCATCAGCCCCAACAGATGGCTACCAACCCGATGACAGCTATAACAGCCGCAACTAGCATTGACGACCAACCAACGGTGTACCGCTTATCACACACTACACCTGCTGCTCTTGTGCGTGTTGTGAAAGTTTTAATTGACCCACGACTTCAAACGCTGGTCCACCGGGAGAGACGCGGTCAAAAAACCGCGGCTTAGAAGTTGGTCGTTGGGCAAAGACTTTTGTGCTTTCGAGCAACGTTTGAGAACCATGAGCGTGCCTCGGTGGTGGCCTTGGAAGATTTGTCGTCCGGTTTCTGTTTGCGGTTCGTAGTAGCACCTTCCGGCTGACGCCGTGGCTGTTTTCGGCTGTTTTCAACCTAAAACGGTCGGCGTTCGGGCAACTATTCCGCATCGAAACCGCTGCCTGCGCTGACATATTTCACCAACCTGTGCCAGATGGTGGCTGTGCGTTGGTAGTCGATTGCGTCGATTACATTAACGCCCCAATCGTTGACATAGTTGGGCTGGTCGTATTGTGGTGAAGTGCATAAAGGCTGTGTCGTCGTCAGCGCTGGTGAACGGGAAACGATAAACTTTACGAATTATGGTAGTTTCCGATGCTTGCGGAAACGAACGGTCGGCTATTGGCTCGGTTTGGTAGTTTGGCTGGCCATTAGAGGGTAGGGGATCGGGTTTTTTTTTGGGTAAACAAATAGCACAACCGAATAGTGGTCGTCAATACGATTCGTTCGCTGTGGGTCGATTGAATTGACAATGGTGCAATGTACTGGAAAATTGGTGCTAAACAGCGGTTCACGTTTGAAGCGTGGTTGGAGGAGGGTGGTAAACACGGGTGAAGTGGTGGTGACTTTGTCATTTTGCACAGTGTAATGAATGTGGGGGAAAACTGTGAACAAGTTTATTCAATCAACTTTAGTTTTGTATTGGCAACTCTATCTAATAGATCAAACGATACACTCTTGAGCTCTGCACTGTGCCGAGCTGTCATTGAAAGATGAGCTCCATGCTCTGCCACGGTCCATGACTAATGCGATGAAAATAGGAAAATGTGCACGAATGCAGTCGATTTGCTAAATATAGCTGTTTGTCTGCGAAAGCGAACATTTCTATCTCAATCGCACCAGACGGGTTTGAAGCATATTTTCCTCCATGTCATATCACGGATCAGTCATACGGGATTCCTTCCTGCCTTTGCACGAGTGCATCGAACGTACCGGCAATGATCTTTCGAGTTGCCGATTGTTTAACCGTAACGAACAGAGCGAAAGGGCTTTACTTTCCGTTGGGAGTTTGATCAAGGTGGTGGTACCGAATGGGCAAAAAAGGGGTTTAACATTTTGTGCACACTTTAGAGGGTAAAAGCAAATCAACTCTGCTCAACAACTCAAGCGAAAGTATGTGTGTGTGTGTGTGGTAAGTACCTAGCAGCAGTTTGATAAATGTTGTCACATGCACTTGTCTCGTTCGGAGCTTTGCTTATTTTTCCCTTGCACGCGAGCACACACTGTGCAGTTGCTTGCCCTTTCGATGGATGGATCGTTTGTACTGCGCCTTATCAAAACACGACACGAGTCATAGAAAAGGCAACCATCCCCGTGGCAGAGGAGCCTCACCGGGAAGTAATAAACGGTTATCGCAACAACAGCAAAAATGTGACTACTTTCGCCACACAAATTGACTGAAACGCTCGAGTGGCTCTTCAAAAGATGAGCGCGTATTTGTGTGTGAAGAAAGGAAGTATAAAGCGTCTTCCTATAAAGCTTATAAAATCATTCCAAAGACACACGGTAAGTAAAAGAAAACATGAAACAATGCGGCATTGCAACGGAGGGACGGCTACTCGAACATAATTTGAGCCACAGCTTGTGTCTCTCTCCACCGGGCACAGCAATACCGGGTAACGGACATACGGTACAAACAAAGACATATGTTCTTTTAAGCTGCACCTGTGTGTTTGGGTAAATATTAGCCGATCGGATGTAAACAATCCAGCCCGGCAGTCGTAAACGGCACACCGCGCCAGCGGAGTTGAAGGGAGTACGTTTAGTGGCGTTTCTTCACTCAATAAACTCACCCCGGGTTGGATGTTTTCGAACGTGAGGTCGTATTTTTTAACGAGATTGGCTAGTCAGCTCATCCATTCCCCTGCAATTACGCTCAACGGATGATGGATGTTTCCTTCCGTGTGAGAAAATAAGTTTAGAAAGATTGTTTTTCTTACGTTCGGATCGAATCGATGCATCGCGGTCGATGAGTTTGGATTTGTTCCGCCAAAAACATCTGTGGCGTATCGGTGGACGGTGATGATTGATTTCTTACCAGCGTTAGAAGAGAAAAGGTCGACGATTATTAGCAAAAATCAATTATGGAAGTGGGAAGGAAGCTGATTAGGATTGCTTTTAAACGCCTCAATATAGGCAATACCAGGTGGTATTGAATTGAAATCTGAACTCTGAACTCTATATTAATTCTAGGTCATATTGTTCAACATAGAATATCGATACATCAAATACATTTACAAATTTATTTAGACGATCTTATAATTACATCAGCAGCTTTATCAGTTTTATTCAACAGCAAATTTCTAGCCTGAATAATGTGGTATCGACCAGCTGAAAGCCATTGCTATGAATCACTTGAAAGATATACGAATAAAAATGACTCGGAATCATATTTAACAAAAAGATAGCAGAGAATGTAGAATTGTATGGAAGCAACGTTTCAAACATGTGCTCATCGCACATTCTCAACTCAACCTAATTTAGCAAACAAAACACATCCTAATTGTGGTCACTTCCATACAGATATACCAGCGAAACCATTGAACAATTTATGGCTCCACCATCCATGCTGATGGCCTTCCAGCCCTCCACACCTCGCGACACTTCCGTACCGTGCCCGGTGTGGTTTGGATTAAATTTCCAATTACAGCCCCAACCGGGTAGGATTCCACCGGTGTATTAGCTGATCCCGTGCCGATGTGTGCAATTAGAAGGTGCATGGAAATTAAATTCCTTCTCTCCCTCTGCCCATTTCACCGGTGAATGGAAGCTGTGTGTGCGTGTGTGGTTCATGAAAATTGTGACAAACTAACCTAAAGCAGTGCTAAACTAGTGTACGAATGAATAAGTGTGTCATCCAACGTTTCTAGACGTGTTTATCTTGATAATTGTACCGGAAAATGTCGATTCTAGCGAGTGCAGCCCGAGTGACGTCAAACTAAACCGCTGGTTGGGGTTTGTCGGAGAAGGTGATCCACGTTTTTTCTCCGTCTTCATTCTACACTTTTCATTCGTCGTTCTGCAGGTGCTGCTGCTGCTGCTGCTGCTGCTGTAGAATGCAGTGAACCGTGGATGGCCCTGGCGCTTCGTGGTAACCTCGGTGGAATTAATTCCCTTGCGTTAGAGTACGTGCAGGGTCCGTTATTTGCACTTGGCGTCGCAGAAGAGCACTCGTAGAAAGCAACCACGCTCGTATCGTGAATCATTGAAAGCAGGGAGGCCCGTTTGCATAATTACACCATAATGACGGTACGTTGTAGTCGGATGTATGGGTGCTGCTTATGTTGCTACATTCTGGCACATGAAGCGGAAGTGCGATTTTGCCCACCTGGGTCGCAAGGTCGAGCGAAAAAGTCACGGACTGTGGAAAATTTGGGAGCGGGTGAGGGAAAGCGAACGAGCGAGAGGCAAAGAAAATGGCAAGCTTTTCATCAGTTTATTCCCATTAACGCAGAATCGACGGAATGCAATGGATAATTAATCCTGGTATTATCGAAATGAGTCACTTCTGGATGGCTGACATGCTCAAAATATCCGCCTGAATGTGTGTGTGCTTTAGAGCTAGATTTTACATTCGAAAATGTTTCTCTTCAACCCAACGAAGGAGGCGCTCGGTAAAGCTCGATGGAGGCGCATGGTCGCTGAGGAATATTCCAGTGAGGTTTAATCAACTTTTCCGGCTTTTGCATGGGAGAGTGAAGTGGAGTGGAATAATTACCTAACCAGTTTCTTTGATTTCCTCCAAAACTCTAGTCCCTTTTTCTCTAACCTCCACCGGCTGTTTTCTTAAATTGTTTGAATTATTATTATTAATAACAACGAAATAACAAAGAAAAAAAAAGCGAACGTGAAAAGCACAACATTTCCGCACAAAATTCTTTCTCACCTTTGTTGTGTTTGATTTTTTATTTTCTTCTTTATTTTCTTCGCCAGCAGTGATTGACATTGGACCCGAAACGTTCGTCCAGATTTGCCGGCAAAAGGCACTTCCAGGAAGGCACACGAATCGCCTCGAAGCGATCTAGTACGGCTCGGTTGGTGTTTTTATTCGAAGCGTGCAAATGGTTCAATAATATTTTTATCATCTCAATGTTTTAATGGATTTTTGGAGGCTGCCCTCCTGTGCGGGTTGCTTAGCTGCGTTGAGCAGATTGTGCAGATGAGTGATGATCTGTTTGGCATTTTGGTGTTTGTACGATGGTAACAGATTAAAGAATGCTTCAAATAGATTTGACAAAAAGTGTGTTGAAATTCTTTTTATCTACTTTCATCCTTTACACTGAGCAAAGCATTTAAAAAAGGGAGTTTAAGAAAAGCAAGAAGTACTCAGCAGTAACTATGTTGTTCCTCTTTGTGTGTTTGAATGTTTCTGAAAGCAAAAAAAAAAAAACAATAATTCCCAGAGTAGCTCGCTTTTAATCCTTCTAGCTTTTAGCTTTCATTTTAAACAGCAGCAAACTTTGCTCATTCTTTCGCCAATCACGCGGGAGTGCTCCAGCTTCACCGTCAGAGCACTCCGTAATGAACCATTGTGGTAAAGGCGAAGTACAGTGAAAAGGAAAAAACAAACCTCCAAGATGCTAAAAAAAGGATCATTTCTGTACAGTCGTTTTGTGACGCGTTTCTTCTTCACTTTTAGCCAAATAAAAAGATGGACGAGCGCATTTCTTACGTTGAACGGACGATCTTTCATCCGTAAGAAATTAGCTACGAGATAAAAAGGCAGATATGCAACCATCTGCAACAACCAACGCAGCGCTACGTGCTTCAGAAGCGTTGCGGGACAGAAGAAAAAAAAATCGGTTGTCTGCTGCGAGATTAACAAAGCGAATGCAGTATGAAAACGCAAAGCCACCATTCGATGTGCTGCTGCAAGCGGTGTGAGTAGCAAAAAAAAATTAATTAGTTTCCTTTGTGGATTGTGCCGAGTAGAACGATTTAATAAATTTATTAAATCTACTGTAAGCAGAGCGACGGAGCGACAAACAAATGCATTTTACCCGTCCAATAGTGCGTCGACCATATTTCAAACGCGAGCTCCATTACAACTCTTGTGTGCATGCTTTGTTTATTGCTTTAAATTCATTTCATGCTTACAAACATAATTTCCACCTTCAATCCCGGATTTTGTTTTTACAACCCTTACAAATAGGTCAATTTGACGCAATTTTCTTCTCCGGTAGCACAAACAAGCGTAAAGCGGGAGAAAATTACTCAAAAAATAACATCCATTATTGTAGCGAAATGGTGCTGTATAAGCTCCATCTCGTCCAACCGAAAAGGGCTAACCTCTAGCCGGCGCTAGATAACTGGGGCGTCTCCATGGGCAAACGAACCGCCTACACACAGCGAAATGACTCAATGCTCCACCTTCATAGACTCTCGTCACGTGCCGCCACGCAGTTTCGTGGCACGTCGCATTCCAATTTGGCGGTTTAAAAATAAACACCACCGGGACACATCATGAAATCAACCGGGCGCCTCCATCAAACTGCTGGCCGCCTCGAGGTGAATATAAACAACCAGTGCCCGCGCAAGTGTGTGTAGATGTGCTCAAACATTTTAATATAAACGATGTGTAGCGGTGAAAAATTACTGCCACCCTCTCGGCTCGATGTTTATGTGTGTGTGTGTGTGTGAGTGGCTGCTTCTACGGGATGGACGGAAAACTCTTCTTCGGGAAAGGAAAAACATCCTCATCATCATCGTTATGATCGTCGCTTCATCATGCAGGGAAAGCAGAATTCTTAATCTGAAACGCCCGGCAACGGTTGGCATGGAATTATGCCATAAATTTAAATGACCGTAATCGATACACGTTCACTTGAAGCAGCCGCCGCGGATGCGGATAGATAGGGAAGCCCAGGGTTTGCTGGCACCGGGTTGGCTTGCTTTACCGCTTTAAGGCAAAGAACGTATATCGTCAAGCGAAGCGTACATCTCATGTTTTTCATGTGCATTTTCCGTTAGGAAAACAACAACAGACCGGGAGCGGAGTGAAACAATGAGCTTAAAATTTGATTTATTTTCAATTTTTTCCTTCACCGTTCAGTATAAAGTGATTTAGCTTGTGTTCCAAAATTTCTTGCATGGCGGTGAATGCCACGTAATGTAAACAAAGCCTAGCGTTACATTTTAACAATGAAACCTCATCCGTCTTTGCTCAAGTTGGGGAGGAAAAAAACAGAGGAAAACTCATCATAAGAAAATATTGAGCATTTATGGTTATTTACTCCCCTTTTAGGAAGCGTTTCGATAAGTGCTTTGAACGTTTGTGACTTCCAGATAGGTTCAATCTTTGTATTTATAACCTTTTATTCGATTTGCGTACAACACAATAATGAACCTACCGGAATTGAATCTCCGGGGAATGTATTAAATGCATACAAATCGTTTGACGCACAATTCCATCACAAAAGCAAAGCAGATCGGCCATCAATATGAAAGAATGGGGCCCGCGTCGAAAATAAATGTAATCGTAGCTTCCCGATTCCTTCTACGCTTCCCAACGCTATTGAACGTAGTTTATTAGCTGCCCATAAACAAGGCAAAATTGTTGTTTGTTTTAATACTCCGGTCCCGGTTTTATGAGTCCCTTCGGCTTCAGGGAAGCCGAAACAAAACATTGCCGTCCATTGTGAATTCATTCTTTTCTCTCGCGCACGCTTCCAGGATGTGATAAACGACTTTATTCCCAAACAAATTCCCATCGTAAAACTACTACTTCCCGGAGCTTGTCCATAAAACGACAATGTGCCGAAGGCCCGAGAAAGGCGGCGCAGGAAATAACTCCGAAATGGGAGTTTAGAAGTTGAAATGTGATACGAATGCACTTAATTTCTATTATGCAACAACGAACCGGCATTGTATCCAGTCAAGCCGATGGTCAACAAGTGATGAGGAATGTACCGAAAAAACGAGCCAAACGCACTGTGCCATCGGTTTTATTGCCTAGCGACGGACACGATCCATCATCCATCGAGACTTTGCTTGGCGTATCTTCGCGTAAAGTGTGTGTCCTAGGTCGATGTTTCATTTGCCGAGTGATGTTACAGTTTCTGTACTTCAGCTATTATACGGGTGTTTTATAAACACAAGATTATTACAGTGAGTGAAATTAGTTTATGTGTATTATATATTTTTTCGAATATTGCAGCGATTTCTTGACTGAAGCTAAAGTCAAAAATCTTCTAATGTTTCGACGGACATTTTGGATCGCTCTTCCACTTATTGCCTGGTTCGGGTTTACCTTAATACTCAGCAGGATTTACTATAATGAATAGAGGAGTTCCTGAGTTTGTAAAGTGGTTCTATAAGACATGGCATGATATTTGAGGTATTGAGAAGAAGAATATTTGGTCTTGGAATTCCATCCAATAACGGAACGGAACGAATATCCAATCGCGTCCGAAAGGACATTGGAATTTTCTGACGCCAAAACGCCCGTCTGTCTATCCAGCTACGGGTAAAATTAGACCAAGAGAAGCGGCAGGTTAAGACCACCCGAGGTTGCAGACACAACGAGCAGAAGAAGGAAGAAAGCTGATGAGTATTCAGTCACAGTCAAAGCAAGTTCGCAGTTTAAATCCAAGCCACAGTACGAATAAAATTTGAGAAGACCTGACCTAAACCTGACAAGTGCAAATATTTTTGTTGACCTCTTGACTCCTTAAGATTTTTGTTGACTTAGTTATTTTTATTTGTGTTGTCTTTCACTTGTTCCAAAAACTACCATTTAAAATAATTCCTCTCACTGTGAGTCGCATTTCGTGCTGTGAAGTCTCAAACAACTCTACACGCGCGTCACCTGGCTGTGCTCCCGATGTCGGTGCGCTTCTAGGAAAGCAAGAAAATGGGAACCCAGGGAACAATCTGACGCTTACGATCGTAAACCTGTGACGGGGAGTGATTTTTACTGCTCGTCTGCAAAACAAAACAAAAAAGCGTCCCGTGTGTCCTAATGAAGACTGATGCGATCACAGGTGAGGTGTGTCACCACCTGTGCTGTAGCTACTTAAAAAAAAAACCCAAAGAGCATTTTAATGTGCGATATCACAGCGCCCGGTCCGCTTAATGTTGGGGTCGACCTTGTTGGTGGGTTTATCGGTAACGGCAGTCACGGACTATCATTTATCATGTCACTTGAAGACCCAAACCTCCCAGCTTCGGCACAATGGATGGATGACCGATGACTTCCTTAAAAGCGTGTTCTTTGAAGCACTGGGGCGATGTGATGCGCTTCTCTTTAGCACCGGGCCATGTGTGGCGTTATGCGGGGGTTATGCGTTTCCGATGACACTAATGACAAGATTTTATGTGCTCCCGTGCCGTTGACAAGCGTGAAGCAGCAGAATGTTGGTGTGTCTCGGAGATGGCGTGGTTGAGTAGCACCAAAAAAGTGTCACGGTACCCGGTGACGTTTGGCTGTCAAGTGTCGTCGGAACACTTGGGAGCTTACCGACAAAGCAAGCGAGAGTGCACGGTGTGGCTTTGGTCACATTTTATCACCTATACAATCTCTTCATCCCCATTCTTGATGCCGATGTTCGGAAGGCATTGTTTGTGCGGCACTATTATCACGCTTATGACGAAGCCTGCGACGTGATGACGTTTGACGATGTCTGTTAGGGTGCCATTTTGACCCCCCCCCCACACCCCCGGGGGTAGGATTAGCAGCCGTCCATCATCGTGACGTCTAAACGGGGTTTTGGGTTCCTGTTCACGAGTCCTGTGTCCGTGGTTGTGTCTATCTGACTGATATGACTTCCCAGCCAAAACCACCGCGAGCGAGGTTGTGAAGATATCGTATCCCCAAAACCCCAAACAGATAGAGGAGGACAGCATCCTACGGCAATAAAACGCTAATCCGTTTTGCTCCGACAATTTTCATAACCCAACCCGGAGCTTTTTGCGTTGACGTTCGAGGCGGGGGGAATCCTTTTACAAGCTCACACGCTAAACGGCCAACGTTCGCGGCGTTGTCCAGGACGGGTGGAAGTGTTTGCCAAAGCATCCACCGGCATGATCTTTACCACGGGGTGGCTAGCAGCATAATCAATCTTGATAATTCCAGCTGACATTTCCTGGGAAGCAGGACGGTTCCTATCGCGAAAAGCTGGCTGAACCTGGCGGTGGTCTAGAATAAGTTTGCCGACTGACGGACTTGCAATAAGCGAACCGAGGATGCATAAATCAGACCTCGGTAGCGTAGCGAGAATTTATTACCACTTGTTCAACCACGAAGAATTTCGCAAAGCACACGATTTACGAGAGGAGATGATGATAAAGTTTTGCATCACTTTGTTGAACCGCCAGAACTTGCCATATCCGAAAGCCGAGAGCGGGGAAGGAGATCTGTTGATGGGAAGTTTTGATTCCACGGCCACGCGAATGTAATGAATCCGATGAAGCGACGGAATCCATGCCGAGTTGCGTAGTTGGAGAAAAGGATTTTCATGTATCATGTCACTTGCAGTTGGTGAGGTCAAATGGGTGGAAAAAAAAGTTTTCTTACACACAGTTTACTGTCTTCCATGGGACGATTGAACTTTGGACGGTTAGGTTCACTGACGTCGGCACACAACGTCAGAGCTCTATTATCACATAATCGTAAAGTTTCGGAATCAGTTTCCAGCTACGGTGTCTGGACGTTCGGGCCGGGACCATGGATGATTCGGCTGGTAACCAGACGTGTACCCGTATGCACACCGTTATCGTGTCTTGCTGGAAGTTCGATAATGGAAAACTTGTCCATTTGTCCCACTTCGCATCGAATCATTCGTACGATGATGCCATTGTGACCAGCATTGTCCAACGATGCGCAATGACAAAGCATGCAGTTTTCGGGGGAAAAACGATTATTCCATTTCTATTCCCATTTCTTTCTGCCAATCATAGGTTAAGTTTTATGGGCAGAGCAATGGAAATGTTTTCCTTTAAGCGTAGTATTGCTTGTGGATGAATGGCTTAATCGTAGATTGTTTGTTGCTAAAGGAAGATAGACAATTCATCGGAAAAGGTTTCTTATTGATTTTCGAACAGTTTTGAATGGATGGTTATTGTTGAACAATTTTAACAGGACAAACTCATAACCACTGCTAAAGGCATAACGAAACTGTCTGAGGCAACCCATTTGTTCATAAAAAAAGAACTTCTTGGTGACAGGACTTTTTCTTACCCAAAAAACTCCAAACGGGGTGAAGCTTTGATCCATCCAATGTATGTGTGTGTCTCATTGATTTTTTTCGATCAAACTTTTGCACAAAACTTTACCTGTTGCGCATAACGGTTGAGTGTCACACGTGGGTGTCACTCTAGGGAAAAGACGTATCAAACAGATGCGCAAAAAGCGTATAAGTCATTAAACCGACCAAACAATAGAGACAATAGAATGTTCCCAAACACTTGTTGAACGTATGGGAACGGCATCGGCAGACGTTTGGAGGGAACAAAATTAATTTAGTTCGTGCCATCTGCCCAACTGTGTCAGCTTGTTGTGGCATGCATGACTTGTGTAGTTTTTATTTAATCATGAGAGTTTTCTGGTGATATATCTACCGAAAGAATGGCTTCATTTTACTGTTTTTTTCCACAGTATGAAATATAATTGGTTCTCAAGTGATGCAGATTTTCCTGGCGGAGTGGCTTTTCACGGCAGAGCTGGAATTCATATCCCATCCGGACCGTTCCCTCGTAGTGAGGACTAACTAGCTATCTAAGAAGTATTAGCCAGCTTAAGGCAAAAATAGAGTTTGGTGTAGAGGTTTAAATAATTTATTGAGCGATGCGAGCGATGCATCTCTCATTTCCATTTTGCTTTTAAAAAGTTCGATTCTTATGCTAAGATCGAGTTATATTCACTCAACTACGGTGCTGTTGCGGTATTTCGTAGTAAAGTTTCAACAAGCGTCCTGCTCATCATTAAACTCACAGTGAAACTTCACCGAATCAACCTGCGTAACTTCGAAACCATCTCTAATTTAAATTTTCCAAACAACCGTCTTAATGGCCACTTTAAGTATTTTGATGTCTTTAGTTTTCTCTAACTTGATGGGTGAAACAATTAGCAATTTCTCGTGTTTTTTTTATCAGCATTCCCATAAAACGGTGACCTATTTCACTCGCCGAGCCAAACCGAGCCCAAACCAAGCAGCACCACAATAACCGGCTCAAGAACGAAACGAAATGGAAAACAAAAGCTTCCTAATGAGTGTTTCTGGTCGTGCCGAAAACGTGTCCTGCTTCTTGTATTGTTTTTGGTAGGCAAGTGACGTGAACTTTTTTAATATACCACCGGACACATAATGGAGTGTTCTGCCTCGGGGGGATGGCGATGGTATGGTTATGAATAAAATACTTTGCACGTGAAGAGCGAGCGCGCGGTGCACGCTACGGTTCGTGTAATGTTACATGGCGGTAGGCTCGCCAACGGTTGATCGATGGGAAAAGTTTTGGCATTTAAGGCGAGAAAAAGGCGTGTGTGAGAGAGAGAGAGAGAGAGAGCAAAAGCGAGAATTCCAAGCGAACGCTGTGTGTGAAATTATTAACAGCACCATCTGCCAATTGTTGCCAATTTGGAGAAAATGGTGTAGTAGTGTCACGCATGAGAATGAAGAATTTGCTGCAGAAAAGTACTTTCCTTTGGCAGTGGTTCTAAGAACACATCCAATTTTGGAGCAGAATTCCTTGATCCATCAGGTATGCCCTATTCCAAGTATTTTTTTTATTAGAATTTGGAACAAATTCTACATTTATTTCAAGCATATGAATTCAGATTAGGAAATATTTTCCCAGCGCAGTCTTCCAACTTTGTTACAATCTAATTGAATGATGTAATATTGATTTGTTTTCCATTCTACATTTCCTTGGTCGAAGAACACTTGCACGTGACGGCAGTTCAGGCGGGTTCTCTTGATTCCAGCACTCGCCAACTGCCCCAAACGAGGATGGTAAGGATGAAAGTTTCCCAATCGAGTGTTCTTGATGGAGATCCTAATGGTTGGTTTCTACACTTGCCACACCGGGGGCAGACGTGAACAACGAACCGAACGGCATTTTCAAGCACGTACCCACTCACGGAAACACTTGCGGTCCCGTGCCGTTACGTTAACACCACCGATCGGGAGTTGGATCGGGGATGTGTAAAAAAAAGGGCAAGGTAAGTAGTACTTCCGTGACGCAGGTCAAAAGAGCGGCCGATCGATAGTTGATTGGTCGCGAGAGTCGAGGGGTTCATTCACATGCTAGAAATATGTTCGGATAGAATAGGATTGCTGAAGGACACCAAGGCTGGTTCCCACCGGCTAACAAGATCTTACCTTAGTTATGTTGTGTCGTACGAATGGCATAACTTTAGGCGTTAGGCGCGCTTGTTATTTTCATGTTCGAATGTTACAGTGATTGCAAGTTGGGAGCTACCAACACCATAAATACGCTGATTATGAGTGCTGTCCGGATAAAAAAATCTTTCAGATGATTTTGATGGAATGCTTCACTAGCGGGATTAAAATGCATACACAAGCACCAAAGCTAACTATCGAAATTGACGTTTGGCATTTGATGGGCGCCATTTAGCTTATCCATTAAATTATCCACCACAGTTTGGGTTTTCCCAGCAAGGTATAAAGGAAAACCACTCCTCGATTTGATCCCATCTCCCACTCTGACTCCCGGTCTGCCAATCACCGCCCCGCCCATCTAATCATCATGCCTTCATCAAACACACGAATGCAACCGCTGGGCTGGTGGGCGATAAGTTCAATAAGTTACAGCCGGGGCGAACGAAGTGCACTCTCCCAGCGGGATGAATGCATTTTCCAATTAAATGAAGGCGGTCAACGGTGGTCAACGGTGGTTTGCTGTTTATCGTGATGGCCAGCCCGGAGACCTTCAGGTGCTGAGTGCATTTATTGATCAATGAATGGTTGATGAATGGTTGGTTCGGTGGCTCAACATGCTTGAACGTTTCGTGTGGTATGCTTCGAAACCGCTTAAACACATAATCGTACAACCGTACATCTCGCAGGACGACCACACAAGAGTGTGCTGTAAAGCCCACCGATAAGTGGTGTATTAAAGATGCAATGACATCGCGTTGCAGCAATTCAGGCGCTTTACTGTGCTTATTTACACACATACAGAAAGGAGTCAAAATGTGTTCGCCGCTAATAGGATGGGGCATTAAGTAAACATACGATTGGATGTATTCATCGATAGCTCACATTTAATTTGGATTACAAAAATTGAATCCAACTTAATCCCGCCCCTGCAATCGATTCGATCTTCTCCTTCGTTGTGTTCGGCTTCATCACGTTGACGCTAGGCACGTTCAATTTTCGATTGCGCCGCCAGCAGATGAGCTAACACAAATGCATATATTTATCACGTCTATCTACGTACGATAATACACTTTCCAATCACGTCCGCTCATGCGACGGTGATCATGCGACGGATCAGATTAAATGCGAAGGAGGGGGCTTAATCGGGCATAATTTATGATCGCTGTTTGTCAGACTCATTGACGCCTTAATGCTTGTGACGTTTGTTGTGCTTTCTGGTGATGGTGGTGGTGGTGCGAAATGAAGCATGATATGACGGGGCTGCCCAACATCGACATTTTGATTATCGATGAATGTGAAATCATATGCATATGACTCGGAAACAAGCGATGATGTAAAATTGGGAAAGGTATTAAATTGCAGATGCATAGTCCTGTTTGACAAACTGTTGAGCCGTAACGTTGGAGAACGAATTACAAATGACCTAAATTAATCTCGTTGAGCACAAAATCTTGTTAGTTACAGTCTGATGGAGCGATGGTGTTGAATAATTATTGCGGCAAACAGTGTTGTTCAGATGACTAAATATTCAAAATCACCAACAAAATCAATTTCTTCAACTCTAGATCAACACACGCAACGACAAGCCTCTCGTTTCTGCTTTTTTTTTTCGAAACAATTTCGAGGGCCCACCGATAGGACATTTTTTATGATAAATTACTCCACTGGGTGATTTCAATTATTCGCTCGTCTTTTTACATCCCTGAACAAACCACAAAAAACCGCAACCATTGATTGTACATTCCGGGCACGCCATTTTCCAAGCCTGGGGACACGTTAATTTGACATCCTTTTAAAGTTCGGCAGGGGTGCGCCACGTTTTAGCACGGCGCTCGGCAAGCTAATTGAAGCGGCGTGCCCTTTTCTGCCCTGTCCTTTGGCTGTGATTTGCATAGCTTTTTGTTTACTGCTTCGGAACGTGTTTGTTGTTTGTTCGTTTTAGGGTAATTTTAATGCTTCCTTGTTTTTGGCTCGTTTCTTGAGGTTTGGTCGATCGGTTTCCACGGCAGAGCTTCTTGAAAATGGCATTATTTCAAATTAGTTCCAGTAATTGAATGGAAACCATAAGAAGAAAGTTGTTTGCGTAAAACTTTTCAGACAGCAAAACACCGGAAATATGAAACAAACTTGGTTTACTTAGCACAACAAACAGCACGGGAAAAGGAAAACAATTTTTATAGCATCCCTATTTATAGCATGCTTCTCAGTTAATCGTTTCGATAGAATTATTTTAATCAGCACATTTTTATGAGCAGCAAATTAAGTGGCAAGGCTCTCGCTGTATTCGTCTATCTTTAGTCTGCTACCAGTGTTTGCAAGACATTCCCCGAGACGTGGCTCTCCCGGCTTCAGGGCTCCGAAGAAAGCAAACGCTGCAAACAAAATTCCATGCTGTGACTACTTTATGCCACCGTTGCCGTCTCCCATCCGACAGACCAGCATCACTGACAACACTTTTATGGAATCTCTGGTAGGAAAATCAACCACCCCTGGTTGCGAGCTTTCCGCAGAGCGACAAAACAATTCGATTGCTCCCATTTTTCCTCCCATGGTTGTGATTATGCGGTGAGGTTTCCTGTAGAGGTGAAGTGCTTTATCTGTTTCACATAAGCTCACCACCATCCACCCTGCTGCAAGATCTTTACCACCCCGTGGGATGGGGTGGCCTCCCTACTGGGTGGAAGAAGAAAGTCCTTGGATTGATTAAAATTTTACCCAGCATGAGAGTGTAAAAGCAGAGACAGAGGGGGTTGGGTGATATAAATCACCCAACCACCACCACCACCACCACCGTTCGTTCGTTCGTTCGGTCGTGGGTGTTTCTTGTACCTCGACTTCTTGAAATTACAGTCACTGCCTGGTTGGTATTGCGGAGGCACTAATAAACCGAGTCAACTACGCAAGTTGATTTATGCCCGTAAGGAATTCGAGCTGCCCGAGATGAAAGCAGACGGCCAAGCAGCTCACATTCAATTAGGTACCGGAGGCACGGATTGATGCGAAAAGCTGATCCAATAAATTATGAATGTGAAATATTAAAGAGCGGTGGGAAAAAGGATTTTCATCCACGGCAAGGATGATACGGAGGTTAGCTAGTTGAATTAAGCGTATGAATTAGGAGATGTTTGCTAAGCGTTTTTACTCGTACGGTAAGTTAATATTTTAGCAGAAGATATCTACACGAGGGTTTACTCTGTGGCGTTGAGACTTTATACATTGAAGGAGCGAATCTCTTCTCAACTGAGCTGCAGGAGCAATGGATGACTAAATCGTTTGACTCTTTGTCAAAGCTTCTTGGTCGTAAAACAGCGTAGAGCGTCTATTTCGAGCCAAGTGCACTGAAGATTCTTTGCGTCAACATGCATTCCAAAAATATGGCGCAGTCGGCTATTTGCCAAAAATTTAATCTAAATTTTTCAGAGCTGGTTCTTATACCTCTTCCGGATACACATCGACAGCTAAGTATCAAGTTGAGTTGAGCTTCGAACCAAACCCTGTCTAACGTCTAACAACCAACAAACGCAACTATGTTACTAATCACGCATTCCATCAGATAATCTCCATCGCGCACTTTCATTTGATTGTTGCCACAATTCTGCTCCCATTGCCGAGGAATCGGTGTCAAGCTGCCCATTCGACGATCAATTCAATTGTAATTTCTAATAGTGTCGTGAACATGAATAATGGTCTGGCCATTGCCAGCTCTGTCCAACTTCCCTTTGCCCACCATCCATCCAGCAACGGATCGAACGGAAACCCCAAAAACCGATGCTATTCTCTGAACCTTTGTCTGCTTGTGTGTGTGTTGATGGGGTTCTTCTTAGTCACCAACACGTCCACTGCACTTCATCCACGTGCACTTCTCCGCTGGCGCGATAATTATGCTGGCGTGATTATTCACTCCCATACACGCGCGCCACTTTCTTTCCAAACGGTACATCGATCGCACGCTTTCGTCATAAATAATGCCCACCCAGAAGCGCGCGCGGACATACTACTATGTGTGTGTGTGTGTGTGTCCCACGTTAGAATACATTAAGCATCATCCCCTTATTCATTCCCCAATGGGGTGGAAAGTGTTCCCGTTTGACCTTTTCCCTTGCTGGTGGCCCTATCGGGGAACCGTCCGGACGGTCATGTGAAGAGGAGTGTGTGTCTGTGGGAGTGTTTTCTCAACAATCAACCATCGTCATGTTGCAACCATGGCTCACCCCGACCACCTCACGATGGGTCGCTTTTTTCCAACCCTCGAGAGGTGAAGTGGTTTTTATCTGATAAATAGAAACAACACTTTGTCCGGCGTTTGTGTGGTTTTTCTCCTGTTTTTTTTTGTGAGCTGAACATTTTTCGCATGTGTGTCAGATGCATGATGATTGGGGCTATCTGTTGCAGGTTATAGGGTGTCTGGGGGCGTCCATTCATTCGTGCGATTCCGGGTGGGGTGAGTGAGGTGTGTTTGGATGATTTTTTCTCACGATTTCTCACGTTTTGCCTTTGCGTATGAGATGATTAGCATGAGTTTGTTGCTGACGATCGCATCGAACTATCACAGTGCGAGTGCGACAGAGTTCTGAAGGCATCAATGGTTGATCCGCAGAAAATTCTAGCAGCTAGCTAGCAAAATCAACAGTGTAAATAAATTAGCATTATTTTTACATCTCCCGGTCACAAATTCGCTCCGCTCAGCTGTTTGCCTTTCAGTAGAAAATGGTACAGGAAATAAATGTGTCCTTCTTTTTGGCCGGAAGTTTCGCTGTCACGCTGTCCAAGCATTAGAATTGCAAAACGATACGAGACGAGACGGTGCCTGTTTAATCAATGGAAATGGCATTAGGAAATGGTAAATAGCTCTCCAATTCCTTTAATGCTTCCTGTGGGATTGTTTGTTTTTATGTTGATTTCATGGTGAGCGTTTCTTTGCAATGTTTGTCCTCACATTTATGCATTAGCGTCCTGGGCAAGCAAATACAGCAAGTAAATCGATTTTCTTTAATATATCTGCGTGCGTGTCTGACAGGATCGTTCGTGAGCATTCAATTTGACGTCGTCGTAAGAAGATAAAATGGGAAAGCGAAAAAGAAGAAGAAAAAAAAGATTCCCAGAATCCATTTTGGTTGGCCGGAAAATGGTCGTTTGTTGGCCGTAAATGGCGTGTGCGTTCACATGTCTGTATGCTCAGGTATGTGCGACAAAGATGTCCCACTAATGGCACACCTTTATCGGATAACCTGGAACCGTTGGTTTTTGTTCTTCTCTGCGTGATAATGAAAATAAAGTTTCATTTTGTTTTCTTCTACCACCAACATCATCATATCTCGCCAACACCGACCGTCCGGACCCTTTAAGCGATCGGTTCGGCCGGTCAATAATTATTCCATTAGGACCGCAAATTAAGTTTAGTAATTGAATCCTACCGAGTGATCGTAGAAAGGAAGCAAGCCTAATTAAACATGGCAAAAATGGTGGAAAGGATCGGTAGAAGCGGCTTACCTTTGTTGGTTCGTGTGGTTGCTACCACGGCTGGGCGAGTACTTTTTGCTGTCCTCTTAAACGCTATCTTATCGCTTTACGTTGGTTATTTCATCGCTTTTAGTGGACATTATTTCCTTTCACTCTTTCTCTCTCTCTCTCTTTCTCTGGAGTCACTCTTCACCTACAGCAGCAGGTTAGAGCACGAACACCGTCGTGTATTTTCCGTGCGAGTTGTAAATCAGAATCCTATTTACTCAGAAAAACTGATCGGGATGTCCCGTGCTGTTCTGAGCGTTGTTTCTGCCGAACGATCCCTAAATGACGACACGTGCAACTGACTGCGGGATGACGGAGAACGGAGAAAAAAGCACGAAAGCAACTTTAATTTGACACGAATCACCGGTTTATGATGATTGGAGAGGATAAACGGTATGTGTGTGCGCGCGAATGGTTTCGCCCTATTCCTTGCTATATGACAGTTTTTTTTTCCGACCATTAACAAGGGTCGAAATTTTTGCTGACGTTAGGACTCAACAAGACACGAAAAAGATTCGGGTAAAAGGGAAATCAAAACGACAGAAACAGCTGGTCAACAACGGTCAACGGTCGCTCCTGCATTCCGCATTAAACTCTGCGACCAGAAATTCCCAGGACACAACACGTGCCAAAACACACACTTTCACTCACCAATTCACACTAGCACAATGCACTAGCACAAGGAACCAGCTGATCCGTTGTACAGCCGCTTAAATTCTTGCCAACACTTTGCAAACTTTGATGCTTGTTTTAACGAGAACCGAGGTCGTTACATTTTGCGAACCTGCCCGTCTACGAAACCACTTCACTTCGCCCGGAATTTCGTATTAACTTGATAAAGCAGACACTCGAGCAAACGGTTCACAGAATACTAGCAATCTCCAGCGATCGATCAGGAAACGTTCTTCACCGTCTGACGTCACAACAACGACCACGTTCACGTTAGGAAATTCGTTCCCATTTTTCTTTTCTTGCCTTACTAAAAATCTCACAATTCACGTTCAATATTTACACGTCAGAAGTGTGACATGTGGGCTGAGATACAATCAGTTAAAAGGAACTCTCGGTTCTTCTTGCTACAATGGCTCATACACACATACAAACACTAATGGTTGATTCTTTTTTTTTTATACTTCACAAGATTTTCGGTGTGTTTGGCGAAAATCAAACTGACCGCGGTGCGCGCGTTAAATCTACTTCCGTCCCGTCCGACTATTCGCACACGAATGAACGATAGGTGGATGGTCACGATGAATGGCAACCTGTGGGAATGGGATGAACTCAGCGTCTACTCCACACGAAGAGAGCCGAAAGGGTGTTCATTCTCCCGCGAGTAACTCGCTCTTAGCAACACTAAGCGACTCGGTGACGTATACGCGCGTACAGTGTTCACTCGCTTCGGCCTCCGCTCAGCTTCCGTGCGTGCAAAAACGTTCACGTGCGCCTGAAAGCAAAAGTAAAGTCTTAAGATCTCGCCAATAAAAGAAAACTCAATCTTCGGTACACTTTCTCTGCTCGGATAGGTGCGGATGGCTGGTAGGGTGAGGGAGAGCGGGATGGCAGCTTCGTTGAGCTGTTTTTTTTTTCTTCATCGTAGCACAAGCGACAGGACTCTGACCTGAAACTGGCGTTTGACTGGCGAATGGCTGTGCGTTGTGCGAGGCTCGAGCTGTGTGACGGTAGCTGACACTGTGTCGCCCTGTGGGGAAAACCATTCAATAGGAATGGGGTAAATTTGATTATTGAACCTGTCGGAGTGCACCCCCTGCACCACCCAACCTTTACACTCGCCGCTTCCCAGTGCCATTGCTTGGCACACGGGCCAAAGACAATCAGCCTGCAGGCACCGGCAGGCAGAATCGATCCATTTCCGAATTTGTGTATCCAGGGCGGGTGGGATCGAGTGTGAGAGAAACTGGATTTACCTTCGGCACATTTGCGTGTGGCACATTTGCTTTTGGTTTTGCTTTCTTTCTTTTGCTTTCCTCGATACATTATTGCCACACGAAAGCACACCGGCATGTGAAGCCAACTTTTCTTAAGATACCGTCGCCCGGAAAGACACTCGAACCGGTGTTGTGCACCAGCATCGGAAGACAGTTGAATCGACAACTTTACCGAAGAAAAGTTGCTCTCGCACGCACATGACTCCCTGGCCGTACCGTGTGTTGTTGGGGTGCGAGTGTGAACACAGAATGGAAATGCAAATCTATTTCCATAAAAGTGAGAAACGAACCAAAGGCAAAATCATCGTATCGACAAAGCGAATGGATGGAACACGGATAAAGTTTTGTGTGCTTGATAGCGATTGCGAGGCGCCAATGGATTGCATTTTCCGATCGGCCAGGCAACGCCAACAGAAGTTGGCAAGAGAGCCGACGGGAGAGTTTTCTTAAGGAAATGTAATTAAATGGAGATGAATGGATGTGTGAAAGCAAGCGTGGCAGCTCGGGACGATCGGTATGAAAATGGAAAGTTTATTTTAGATCAACGGCAGCTGTGTGACGAGTTTACTTTAGAGCGATTAATGATTGAAAGTATGTTATTTTAAAGCTGGTCTTTTTTCTTTTAGATTGTTATGTATATATTTACCTATTTTACTGTAGATGTCTTCTTAAGCCTTCTCCCCATGATTGTTCATGAGCTTTTATGTAATATTTTGAGCATGTAGTCTAAGCTGATCAAATAGTATCGTTGGTAAGACATTCGTCTCAAATCTCAACTGTGTTACTATGCTGGAAAACTTTTCTTAGCGATTCGCTTTAAACATTTGTTAAATTATCCAAGTTTATATATTTTATCTTTGTTTACAAATAGATTACATAGTTAATCGTGGCCTTTTACTAGCATTTTCTCATATCACGTTTATTCACCTTCAAGTAAAGATTTACCGTCAGCATCACCGCAGAAGAAGGAGGAATGACTGGACAGAATGCGTGTTCGATTAGGACAAGGAATTTGTACCATTTGCACCACACATTCCACCAACACAGTGGGAGGAATTTTGCTGCACATTTTCCACAAAGGAATGCTCTCAACCGCCAGAAAAAAGGGATCTTTTCACCACAGGGAACATCCCGCAGGCGAGCGTGTTTGTCTCCTTATATGGCGACCAATATTATTTTTCCCTTAAGCAAATACTGAATTCTTGCTTGCTGCCATCTTCCTCTCTCAACGATCAGAAACGTAAAGAAAGAGCCATTCCTTCCCATCCAGCGAAACTATTCTCCCCTAGCTGCCACGTGGCAAACAATACTGTCAATGTAAACAAAGGAATATATTTTTGCTTTACTCATTTAATTTGCAAATCGAAAGGCGAATAGTGAAATTAGTTTTCACAACATCGACCGCCCCCTTAGGCAGCTTTATTAACGCGCACGTGGAAATGCTTTCTCAGCAGACCTTATCGCATAAGGTAAGCAATTAGTTTTCCCGAACGGTGGCAAATATGTAACGCAACACAGCCCTGTCCTGCCCAGACCAGAGCAAATAGTGGTGGAATCCCCAGCGCTGGAATGCTGCTGCTGATGATGATGATGGGGAAATGTGACGAAAGTGCTTAATTGATTAGCTTTTCCCGTTCACGGTCGTTGGCAGGCAGATGAACCGTGAAATGCCAAAAACCACCCGAAAGCCATCAAACGCCATACGTGGCGGAAAAAGTTACCTTTTCCCGCGTGTACCATGGCAAAGCGCGTTCGCAACGGAATAGCAGGATATTGTATTGATCGATACTGCTACCGTACATCGACAGCTGCTCGTTGAGCTGAAGTGTTTTCCTCATCCACCGTTGTGATCGTTCTTTCAAAAATGTAAATTTTATCTGGGCGTTTGGGGTCGGTACGACGGTTTTAGAATTGTGGCTGCCATCGAAACAGCGCTGCGAAAATCCCAACGTATACGACGCGGTTTGGATGAAGTAATAAATCATAAAGACATGTTTAATGGGACGGCGGGCTTCCGGGAATTAAGATGTTGATTCGTACGGTATTGAATTTAGCCCCCTGCTCATGAATCGACACGAGCAAACCTATTTCAGGGTATGGTCGAATGGATTAAAAGATGACTTTTTACTAACGATTTTCATTTAAAGCATGTTTATTGAGCGGAAGAAATGGTAGCCACATTGAATTGAGGGAGCTTTGATCTCGAGATTGTTTGCAATTGACTGTGACACTGGGCCTGTCTGCCTTTCGGTTTAAGTTTGCCAGGAACTCAATTAAAAGGTTTGGCGAATATATTAAACATAACTCAACGATACGAGCCACTCAATAAGACACATTGTACTGGTTTCGAATGTTTATTTGCCGGTGACATTCTATTAATCTTGTTTTTACCGCACGCACAGATTAATGGTGGCTCACATAAATTTCATCTTTATCGCGCTTTCGTACACAGCAGCAAAGTTAATAGATAGTTTAACCCCCCACACAGGGCTGCTGTGGTCACATAGTTTCTTCTACGAACGATAACCATAAATCTTAAGGTAAGCGACCAACTAAAAGTGCTTTCGCAAACACTTTCTCTCATAACATTCAGACCTATGGTTGAATTCGGTTGTTCAGTGAACGTTCTGAGTCGTCTGTTTCGGTGTTGATTTTGCATACACTTGTGTTAATATTCGCGTATGAAATTGTTTATATTTTTGATTAATTAAGTTTATTAATTAGACGAGAAAATTAAACGTTAAATTGTTTACTTCCTTTATCAATTCATTCATTTCAAGAAGAAATTAAATAAATAATTTAATCATCATATTTCTACAGGCATTTTGTTTCGTGAATTTTATTTATTTTCTTATATTTTCAATTCAAAATTTATTTTAATTATGGCAGCATATTCTTAAAATAATTTACAGAAAAGAAAGATTAATTTGATTTTTTACAAGTTTTTTACAAGAACCTATCGGAATTGTTCAGAAACTTACCTCGTTTATTTTATAATTAAATGATTTTCCTTTTCACGTTTTGTCGAAGTGAAACAACACATAATTTTAAATCTCATAAGGCTTTGTTAAAATCAGGTACAAATAATGATGTAAAGTTTTTTACGATGTAAAGCCTCATTTAGATCCATTTTTATCTCTTAAGTATCAAGTTTTGCCTCCAAATCTTATTTTTTTAATATTGTATAATACCATATCGTATGAAATTCAGTCCTATTTTAAATCTATTTTAATTTCAACATTCCGAATAGTCGAATGGTTTCAATGTAGCCTTCAATGTACAGTTGATCATCGCAGTGTTGAGCAGATTCGAATCTCAATCAAGTCTACCATGCTGCAGAACTTTTATAGGAAGCCTACTGTGATAATCAACCCTCCTGTTACTTATACCAATGCAAAAGGAACGACAAACGCTCTCAAAACGACCGAGTTCAACAATAGTTCCGTTTGTTTTACTGTCTTGTTTACCGTGTCCCTGGCGTCAGTGTGTTATGAGAAACATGTGCAATATTTAGATATTTATTTCTGTGGTTAAGGACAACCAGAAAAGCAAGAAATAGAGCAAAAAACCTTTCACACAACAGAACCACCACCACAACCAAACAACTGGGCCATAAAATTTGACCACCGAAGTGTGCGCTACTTAGCCTCGGTAGGTTGCTGCAAAGAAAGCGCACAGCTTCCCAGAAGGGATTTGGTTCCCCGTTTTCTTTCCTCTCATACCCCGACCCGGACAGCTCAGCACGCGCTATCGAACTGCTAGAAAGTGTGGAGAGAAAGTTTTGTTTGCAGAAAACCTGTGCCCCTAAAAGTAGCGTAACCAACTTCGGATTGCAAAAGCTGTACCAGACTCACACGCCCGGGTGGATAAGTTTCGTTTGTGTGTATGTGTGGGTTTTTTTTTGTGCCCTTCATCTTCCTCCATGGTGTAAACTGTCGAAAGAGAACAATTTTTTCCGCAACTTTCCGACCGAGAAAGACCAGCAAAAAGGCTACATTATTTGTAGCGTACGCTGGCTAAGAAGGAAGTCTTACGAGGTGACACGAGCTGGCCGAGGGTACAAGTGTACTGGCGACTGCCGAGTGTACTTTACTTTCTGATGTTAGCCACCACTTTCCGGTCCTGCACGCTTCCGGTCGACTGTGAGACCGGGGCCGGAAACCTCGACAGCGGTCTCGAAAGAATGGAGAGCAGCCTCGGAAGGATGCACTTGCCTGCCGAAGGAAGAAAGTAACAATGAGATGGCGCAAAGAAAAGAAAACATGGTATCAGACCCACATTTTCTTGTTCTCTCTCTCTCTCTCTCTCTCTCTCTCTCTCTCTCTGTCTGTCTTTCTCTTTACACCCGGGAAAACGGAATCGATTTCTCGATTTCTCTTGAGATGATTGAAGCTATTGCGGGCATGCGATGGGCGGAAGCCGTCAAAACGGCCGTTCACGTCGAACGCAGACACACATACACACGCAGTGGGACACTCACCGTTGACACAAAATTCCACTCAAAAAGAAACGTCTAACCCCCTGGAGGGATTCCTTCTTGTGCTGCACCTCCATCACCAACACGACGTTAGCTTAGCGGTGCGTCTCATCGATCGCATCTGGCCATCGTCGCTACCTTTCGGGACAGCTTTCTTCTTCCTTTGTAGTATACAGCTTCCTTCATGTAAGGATTCCTACTTACACATTCGTTCCCCCCACCCCCCGGCCAACCTTGGTGAGAGGCATTCATGAGTTTTCCTTAGCGTTTTCGGGCGCAGGATGTATTATTTCCTTTTGCGAAGGCAACTTTAATTTATTCTCAGCACAATTTCAATCGCATTTAGCCCCCTTGCGTACGCGGTATATGAATTGAACAACGAGCCAAGGAAATGGACCACCATGCTGTGTGCGTTTGTGTGTGTGTGGACGAGAGGTAGTGGACTGGTGACAGTGGACGCTCCATCAGCCGCTCTACGCACAGGAAGCCGCGTGTTATTAAATGGATTTTTTTGTGGAAATTTTTATTACGCCAGATGTTTACATGCAGCATGATTGGAAGATTTAATAATGAATGTGCTGCACCTTCGGCGAAAATATTGTTGCGTTATATTTTGTACTTTTGACGCATAAAAATGTTTTCCTAAATGTTCTGAAAATAGTAGGGAAATGTAATACTATCTAAATGAATAGTAAACTGATGGAGAAATGGTTGCAGATTTGGTCATCTGAGTATTTTTAATTTGATTTAACCATGGAAATGAATCCTAGATAACCACATACTGATTACAAAGACTTACAGTGCTAAAGTAACCTTCCATTCTTTACTTGAGCTAGGCTTGAAAACACTGTATTTCATATATATCTTTTTATTTCTTCGCCATGATCGTCGCCGTCAGCTGATCGTCAAAGCGTCTGGCATGCAGGCACTGAGTCTTCGTCCCATTGTTCTTTAATCCAATCCTATCGGACTTGTTTGTCTGTTGTGACGGAATCGCCTTACAAACCTTGGCAGATATCCGTTCAATCATCCTCGAAGCCTTGGAGTTGGAGAGATTGGATGAAAATCATGCCCCGAATGTTGACGTTCCTCGCTTCATTTGTCATCTTCCGGAGCGATGTTAAACAACAAACAAAAGAATCCGTTACCTTGCACCATATCTCTGTGAGATTCGAACGATTCCGATTGCATATTCGACACTCTGCAGCAGCTTTCCAGTGGATCCGTACTGCTGCATGAATAAGGAGTTTATTACAGTCCGGCCTGGCACCAACATCTGCAAAACCACACATCCTGAACATTTTGACGAACGCAACAACACCATCATTCCATCTTAGTTTGGGTCTAGAATATCTCCACTGATGATCCTTCTCACGGCCAAGAAGCACACTATCAACCACGCTAACGTGGGTAAGAGGATTTTGTCAGTTCCAGTATCCATATGTCACACTATTTGTATAAATTCCCAGCTTCATGAGCTTACTAACAATAAAACAACCATTTGCCATTTGTACCAAAGTGTTATTTATTGAACGGATCTTCTTAAAGCTTCCACGTACCATTTTATTGCTTTTCGCTTTATGTTATGAAATCTTTCAAATGTAATATTGTCCTCAGATTACTATTGCAACGCAAAAGCAAAAGCAACAACATCTCTTTGAGTTATGCATGCACGATTCAATATGCCACAAGAATATGATTACATTGAGGCCCTTTTGTGATTTCTTGATGATTCTTGCGTTTTTGTCCGTTTCACCAATGCTTACTCTCATGAATTCTCGAGCACCCTACCTTGTTCTGGTGTCTTCTTCCACGTGCATGATTCTTGTCTCACCGAACCATCCAAACCGGCTTCACTGTCGACTGTCAGTTTCCAGCTCAGGTTTCCCTTCAATAGTTTTATCATTACCTTTTCCTTTCATCGCTCTACTTTTACCTTTTGCGATTGCTTGTATGTACTTGAAACCGATTCGACGAAAAGAACCGCTGAGAACCATTGAGTCCCCCCCCCCCCACCTTTCAACGATTCTTTGGTTCAGGTTTGTCTGACGTCACGTACACGGAAATAAGCAAGAAAAAATGTGGAGGCTGGTTCACACGAAACGAACGAATTGAATCTAATTTTGCTTCCTTCCTGATTTCCTCGACAACGACAGCAAACAGTGCTCGGCACTGCACTCACAATGTGGAGGCAGGGTCGTACAGAACCGGCGATAAAAATATGCTGTTTTCCGTTTCAGAACTCCACCGTTTTGGGAAACGAATTTCTGTTGTCTCTTTCATTTTTCCAAGCAGCCTTTTTTACCTGTTCGTTCGCTACTGTACGATAATACTATTTCTGATTTCTTTTCGTTGTTTATTTTGTATCCCTTTCGATTCTTTGCCTACCACCGCTGACTCCTGCAAAGCGATTATATTATGGTAATGATAATAATAAAATCATACCCGGTACGTGCTAGAACGCTTGTCGAAAAGGAGGCGCCTGGTGATCGGAGCACTGGAGAAATAGTTAAGGGTATGATGGCATCCGGATGTTTCCCAGAGAGCAAATCAGCTTCTTCTACGAAAAACACGCTTACCAATCAATACCTTTGTGGTGTTCGTAAGAAATTGTATCAGTAAAAATTATCCAACGGTCAACGACAGATGGAAAAAATATTCAAACTGTAGGTTTTCATCCACAATTCCGCTTCCGATTCGTTCCATTTAAAGCTATCAATAAACAAAACCAACCCAATTGTTTCCGGACCCGAACTTTAAGAATGGTTCCCCCTGTTCGTCTGACTTGCACATCGATTATTAACTTTCAAAACTGGTACTGAGAATGATTCTACCCCAAAGGCATCGTTCGTGGGGTTCGTTGGTTGTACCGGCGGCTTTCAAAATTCATACCCCAATCGTCATGGTTCCTGGCTCGTTTTGTGCACTTGTTATCCATGGAACCGTGTGACTTTTGCCACGCCAGCACCATTCACTCTTCTCTTCGCAAAAATCTACTCTTCCCAAGGGATCAACAATACAACTCGGCTTGGGTATTTTTTGTGTTTCTCCATTTTCGGTTTTTTTGCTCTGCTGCTGTCGAATCATTCAATGGGGGATTTTTTTTTTGTGGATGGTATTCAACACGCTGTATCATGGCGCAAGCAGCGACCGTGTGCACTTCTCAATCCGGTATTCAAATCTCGATATCCGTTGAAGCGTTACGGTGGCTTTGTGCTGAAAGCCTAATAGGGAAAACGAGTTCGATATGGTGCTTTTATTTTTGGGGTGGACCGGTTTACTTGTGAGGTTTGGTTGGGTTGGGTTTTTGAGTGCTTTATTTTGAGCACGTTGAAATTTATATCCTTTCCTTTGAAGCTATCGCCCTTGTCATGTACAATTTTTACAACTTAATTTATGCTTTTTGTTTTCTTCATTCTTTTTGCAAAACTAATTTAACTTCGAAACTCTAAATGCTTGTTTTTTACAATTCGTTTTACATTTTTTATCATCAAAAAAGTTGCCTAAAAACAAATTTCTCCTCACACCTTTGCTCATCCTCCTTTGATACCTCGAAATCCATTTAGTCGGTCGCTTTTCCACGTACGAAAGCGCGTGTCGTGGCTTGTGTTTATGGTACGATTACCGAAAACATATGCCACCCAATTATGGTAATTAAGGTTAGGCACCGGATGAATGTGTGAGGTGACACACGGTGTCATACGCATCGGTACGCATTACCACGCGAACGAAAGTATGAACGCGGTCATGAATACATTTGCTTTGCGATTAATCGTTCGTTGCTCAACCATTTCGGTAAACAATCAACCCACCGTCCGGGTTGGGAGCGAATTGCTTAGCTTGGTTCGATCGGTATTAGTTAATACACACTTTCACTATTGTAATGCTCCAAAAGTGATGAGGTACTTGTTGTGTAGCACAATCACTTTATGATGCTAATTCCATTCTGCTGCTCACAAAAGGATTCCCCTTCCGCAAGGGCATTAATAGAGAAGGTTTGGTCCACTATTTTATGCCCGACACACTAATCCCTCCGATTTTTTTACCCACGCTCGTATCGATGTCGAATCAATGTAAAAGACGATCATTTACTTGACGTCCCATTACTACGACCACATTCAACACGGCCAACCACCAGGCGTCTCCATTCACACACAGGCGACCAGGCGTCTCCATCAGCAAGGACAATTGTGTGGGCTGTACGTGCCGATTATGGCGATACGGCCTATCAATGACAAGTATGCATTATCTTCGCATCACAATCACAAACAAAACCAACAAAAAAAAAAAAGAAGGAAGAAAAAAAAAACAGATCCCGTGCGCGTCAACAGTGGACGAGTGGTGTGCTTATCCCACCAGTCTGGACCGGTAATCCACGTCCATCACGTGTTGTTCGAACGGGTCTGCGGGTGGCAGCTTCTCAGTTGGACATTTTAGGGAGCTTTTTTATGTCGTCGGAGGATTAAAAAAAGGGAGCAGTATGATCGTGCGCTCCAAAAAAAAAACAGGAAAATAAAACGTTTATGGTTTTCCACGAATAATGGCAACCGTAAAAGCGGAAGGCACTCGGTTTGTTGCTTGTGTGCTGAACGTTTTAAAATATCGCTTACTCTAGCGCTATACACTATATCGCAAAGTTTTAATCGCTTGCGTTTGTTCCATACAAGTGTATGAATTTGTTCAAATGTAAACAATAATATTCAAACGATCAAATCTCCTTTGTACAATCGGGGGTGTGCACTGTTGGGTTGGGGTGGACCCCTTTTTAGTGGTCATTTCAGATAAGGAGCATGCTTTTTGCATCCCCACAACAACAACAACAACAAAACCCTTTGAACTGCTGCTTTTGTTCGGGACAGCTTTCAGGCTTTTGTTTGTCGAGGCCGAGATTTATCATGGCTCGTTTTTCGCCGAAAATTCAAAACCCTCCACAAAAACCCTACTCAACAACCTGGTGGTGCCGGTGTTTACCGATGTCCAGTGTCCAAACCAAAGCTTCCCCAAAATCGGAAGAAAGGAAATTCCTCATCTCGAGATCAGCATCACCAAAAATTGTGTCCGGCAATTTATTCCGATCCGGAAGAAGATTCACTGCTGCCAGTGGCTGGTGAGGATGATCCTGTGAAGGATGCTTCCTGCGGCGGTGGTGGTGGTGGTGGAGGTGACTTGTCGAGTTGTGGTGGAGGTTTCGATTTTTTCTTCCGTCCGCTGGACGATTTTTCGTGGATTATCTCGAAGCTACCACCACCGGCGGCCGATTCGGTTCCGTGGCGTCGTTTACGTTGATGGCGCGTTTCGGTGCCCGTCTTGCCATCCTCGCTACGATCACTGTCGAAGGAGGTTCGTTGCTTGCGACGACTGCTCCCGCCCTGCTTCGTGTCCGTCGTATGGTGGCGACTGGTGGAAGATTTTCTGGAAAGAGAAAAGAAGCCACGAATAACATGCGGTCCTGGAATGAGACAATGATGAAGGATGGCACCGGGACGATACATGCATGTATGTATATATTTATATCCTCACGGAGGTCACACCAACTGAGGATGAGAATCGTCCGCTGGTGGAACATTATTCCGGTGAAGTTATAATGGAATAAAACTTCGCCGAGGTGGAAACATTGCCTCTCTTCATCTGGTCTTAATCCTAGGAAATGGCACACATACACGTACGAACACACACACACATAATCATCAACATCATCATGTTGTGTATGATGTTAATGCTATGTTTTTATCACAAGTGGCACACAATCATCCTGGCCTGGGTAGGAAGTGAGAACCCTCACTGCTTTCACGAAAGTTGGCGAGATCGCGCCCTATGAGTTAGCATTTATTGTGCGTTCCATATGTGTGTGTGTGTGTGTGTTGCAAGGTTGAATAACCGATGCGTACGTGGACGATAATTTACTTGGCATTAGACAAGGAAGCACCAAATAGAAAGGGAAAAAGAGACACACACGATTGTTACAGGATATCTTTCTCAATTAATATTAATCCAAAATGCCGTCATTTCGGTTCGAGATCAGCCTCGAGGTAAAGGATGAAGAAGAGATGATTGTCCCGGAGATGTCCTGGATAGGAGCAACGGGAGTTGCAATGAAATGGGATTACGTGCGATCGGGCATTAGACCCACCGTACTGTGGAGTAAAATGGCACAAAAGAGTCGCTCCCGGGTATCATCAAAACGGCGGTGGGATTTCAAGGGAGAAGAAAGGAATGACCTTTTTCCGGGAATGCTCTGGGAATCGATTTGTTTTTCCTGAACATCTGTGTGAAATAATATATCATTTCGAGTGTTGCGTGCTGAGAGCCATTTCCTTTACATCTTAAATGCAGTGTTTTAGTGTGTTATTTGAGTGAAAAAAGCTCTCTTCGTTAAAAACATCTTTTGTGGAGAACGCTCCAGGCAAAACTACCCAGACTTGGACCTAGATTTGATAGGATTTAATGGCATTGCTGGTGTTGTTTGACAGATAAGGACCGCTATCCTCAATGACACCTGTCGTTTTATGGATGATGGTTTAAAATTTAAGATTTCTAAGTAATGTTCCACTTCAGTTTGCTCCAAAATTGCCCATAATAGACATTCATTCGAAAAATATATCAATGAACAAAGTTGTTCTGAGACACTTCTCAAGTACTTTCAAAACCTCCCACCGAGTACCATTTCTTCACAAGTTAACATTTTACCTGTCCTTTCCATCCCTTGACCGACGTTCGACGCCTTTACCCGGACGACCCCTTTGTTCGCCCTCTGACAGGTGGCCATCATCATCCGCACCGCCATCACTGTGGAGCGGTGGATCGTCCTCATCCGACTCGGTACCGGGCCGCGGTTTCACCGTCACACCCTTCCGCTGACGCCGCTGCTCGGCCGTAGTCTGACTGCTGGCAGTCGAGTAGCCAGTGTCCTTGCGGGACGAGGACGACCTGCGGTGGGAAAAGTTCAAACGTCAAAAATGATGCAAAAGCTACACGGAAGAGTCTCTTGCAGAAAAGACAAGAGACAAACAATGATGATGATGATGATGATGTTTGACAATCGCTTTGCCAAAGACACACTTGTAACTAATAGAGCTGAAATTGCGCAACAGTCGCGTGCCGTCACGGGTGATTAATTGCGCATAATTAATCGTGCTCACGCCAGCACATGGCGTTATCCTCGTTTTCGGTGGATTACAATGTCCGAGCCGATAGATAGCCTGTTTGGCTTACAAATGGGAAACACTTACCGACTTTTCCGCGAATGTTTCGACTTTCGTCCGTCCTGGTCCGTGTCGTCATCTCCAATGTCCGCCACTTTCCTTCAGAGGGAACGAGAAAGAGAGAGAGAGAGAAAGAGAGAGAGAGAGAGATGAAATGACTAAGAGGCTGTACACAGAAACAGACAACGACTTGCCATCGATCGACTTTGATGAGACGGTTCACTTCCCCAGTTCCTGGAAACGGAACTCAAGCAAACGATGGTGGTATTTTTTTGGTTTTTTGTTATGTTTGTATTATTTCCAACATCGGATTGTGATCTCAGCTCCAACCCAGAGGGAGCAAAACTTTTGAAGTAATACGCTCACGCTCAAATCCTCTTTTTCCAGAACTGTGCGAGCAAAAGCACTTAATTCCACCAGCTCACCAACGCGGAACTGCTTCATTGAGCACGGTTGCATACTTTCCGGGGCAATCAGTGAAACCGCTATAAGTCGCATTAAAAGTGCATCGTTTGGTGCTGCAGTTTGCCATGGGAAGAGGTGAAAAAGGTTTAAAAATCGACACCAGACACAGCAGAAGCTTGAAGTCATCAGGTGCATCGGTGCTTTTATTGTTGCGGAACACGGGAACTTCTAGAAACAACAGTACCAACAGGCACCAACTTTGACTAACTCGTCCCGAAGGATCAATTCCGTACCGAGGAAGCTATAGTGGCAACTCTCAAAGACGAACAGGGTTGTGTTTGAATGTGTGTGTGTGTATGTGTGTGTGTGTGTGTGTGTGTTGGTCATGGTCACAGCTTCGAGCAAGCTATACAAGAGATAACTTATCTTTCAGGAAGTCTCTCCGCATCGCTTCGTTGACAACCGATAGAGAATGAAATTTACAGCTGGGCAGATTTTAAATAATGCTACTACTGCTGGCTTGTGGAGACCATACGTGCCAGTTTGGTGTCTGATAAAAACGAAATCAAACTAATTATTCCAGAACACAATCCTATTAACATAAATCTTTAAACAACTGTTGCGTTGCATGGAGAGTTTTGGAAGTAGAATTACGGAAAAAGTTTCGCGACATATTTCTTCGACAAGTTGATTCGAAATCTGCCGAGAAAGCCTTCCCCCCGAACTGAGGAACTTTCCTTCAAAATTATAAAACTTGCAAAATAATTAATGCGAAAGCTTAGACAAACAATCTCCCGCTTGATATTTCAGGGGAAGAATTCTAGGCAAACATTGAGGGAATTTCTATTCCACGTCCGATCCACTAAACAACTGCAAATTAAACGGTACCGATGCTCGCAAGATTCAATTTGGTGGCGGGCACGGTAAAGTATCTTCTCCGATATCACGTTCTCCGTAGCCCGGAATCACGTCCATGGGGGAGTCAAATCGAATCATAGGTTTGTTTCCTTTATCCGTGCTGCTATTACCATATCGTTGGTTGGTCTTCCGACTGCCAACCGACAGAATTCTTGGTGGATGAAATAATCGATAACGCGCACACGAAAGTGGTTAGCACGTTCTCTCGAACCGCAAGCTTTTCATACGCAACCGGAAACGGTAGGCCTCTTGCCGGCAGACGACAGCCCAGTTTCCGGTCCCTTTTTCTCCCTCTTTATCGGCTCTATCTCCTCTTCGAGGACACCGGAAAACGGCATCGATTCTGATGCCTTTCGCTTGCTTCCCGTGGCCTACATTCATAGGCGCATTACTTCTGTCAGTCGTCGCGTCGTTCTTCGCTGACTCGAAGAAGCGTCAACGGGCGGGATGATTAATGTTTGTTCCCTTTTGGGGACCTCACCACCCACTAACGAACATCCCGTGGGAGGAGGGGAAAGTAAGCGGGAAAGGTTAACGATCCGGCGATATACGAAGATTCGCGCGTCCAACTGACGGAAGCTTTTACATGAACCGGTTGACGGGTTTGGATGCTTGGGTACAGCGAAACAAATGGGATGTAATTAGTGATCGCTATTAGATAAGCGGAAGGTGTATTTACACTCTTTGTCCCCTTCAAAAACACGCTTTGCTTGAACTTGTAACATAACCTTACAAAGCACGATATAAAGCGTCTTCCAAAATGGCAAATAATATTAGTCGACAGTGGTGCAAGTCTGTTACTAATTGGATAACTTTGGTTTGAAAAGCAACATTTAATCGGCTTTTCTTGTAATCAGCAGCAAACGGTGGCACAATTTTAGCATCCCAATCAAACGATACGATGAAGTCGAACTAAATTTGGTTAACCTCATTAAATATCTTTACTCAATGCTTGACGCGGTACGATGACGAATGCAAACTAATTCCTTAGCGGAACAAACGCTTACCTTTTGCTAATTTTCCGTTGCTTCTGTTGCCTCGCGGATAACTGTTGTTCTGCCTTGGCGCGCATCTTCAACCGTTTCTTGTTGGCCGCCGCTTTCCGGTTCTCCGAATTTACCACGTACAGTCGGTAGAGTTGCAGCAGTATCACGAGCGTGTTTTTGCCTGTTTTGTAAGTGGGATGGAGTTAATAAGCGAAGTCGACGTGAGTCTTTCCTCCCATCGGTGGCTACAATAAATCACTCACAGGTGAAGAAGATGTTCATGTAGGTGATGATTTTGTAGTGCACGATGATAAGCAATCGGAAGGTAAGGAACGGTGCGTCCTGCAGCAAAATGTTAAGCGCAATTCCCCACACATCAATGTTACAGCAGGCCACATTGCAGCAGCTCGCATCATCCGTCCCGTCCTGGCCGGCCCTCGGTTGACTGCCACCGCCCCGTGGCTTGCGAGCCCTCGTAGCCGACAGCACGATGGTAAACTGTAGCAACGACCACGACCAAATGCTTAGCGTCAGTAGCACCAGCACCGGTTCGTTCGCTATCTTCGCATCCTTGAAGGAGTCAAAAAATTCGATAATGTCCGCCGCCGTACCGATGTACACGAGCAGCAGCTGGCTCAGCTGGTCCCGGGTGAGATCCCCTTTCGGCAACATCCACCGGCCGATGATGAGCACCAGCATGAGAAACTGCTCGATCAGTGTGACCCACATCTCCGCCGTTAGCTGTATGTCGGGCAGCTGTATCTTGACTCCCAACATCTTGTTCAGGTCTTTCAGGTCCTTCCCGACCGTAGCGGCAAGATTGATGGTTTCGTTCAGCATCTGATCCTGGTAGCGTGTTCGCTTGTCCAGCTTGTCCAGCTCCAGCAGCCAAATGGCGGGAACGATACTGGACAGGTAGAGAAAAACCGATGGACAGAACCTTGGAAAGGGGAGGGGGTGGGGAAAGAAGATTGCAATGAAACCATATAAATATTTATTTTAATTTCTCAACGAATAGAATTGAGTTTTGGCATGGACATGATGGTGCTCACAGTGCCAGCCCACGGTAATTTGAAATTAGCAGCAAGTGAATGAAAAATGTTAAGCTTGCTATTAATTCTAATGTAGAGCGGCGTGTTCGTGGCCCGTACCGGTCGGCCATGTACCGACCGAGTTCGCCCTAAATCAACACGAATGTAGCAACACTGTTTGCAAGAAAAAAAACTTTCCCATTAAAACTGCTTCACCCTAAGGTGGCTTAAGAGGAACGGGTGGGTAACCCGTGGAATTGGGGCCTTGGTGAAATGATTGCATGAGCAGAAAAATTTGGAAAATTGCTAAAACTGCTGTGGATTATGTTTGATGTAAATTTATGTTTCTTCTTGGAAGTGTTCTTGCTCTAGTTCTTGCAGGTTTACAGGTTTAGAATATTGTTATCTATTTTCATTAGAAAGTTCACTAAAACCTTTTATATTATTGGTGTCATGTTCCATCCATTTTTGTAGCACTCTTACGACAGTCAATTGATTCGGGCACTTACTCGTACAGAGTGCAAGTTACACTTCACGCATGTTGTAAATTCGATTTCTCACAACTCGAGATAAGACACCACTTTCTAAGGCACATTTTCCACCGTTTTTATTCACCAAGGACCTACGGCTGCTTTGCCATGTCTCACCAGCGACAGTATACCAAACGGTAACTATACATGACGTAACGACGAGCATCATCTTTTCTTCATCTTTTTTTGTTCCTCGTTGTGTGAATCTTTCCATCTTGAATGAATCCCAACAATAGAGCACCAGACAGACGATACCACACCACCGGAGGGACAAAAAATAGAACCACTTTAACGTACGAGTACGATGGTAGGGATTCATCCCCAAACCAATCCCCAATAACCGACGTGTGGTTCTGCCGAGGACACCACCATACAGGCAGCAGGAAATTAGATTTTACGGTCAGAAATTTTGTTTGCATCTCTTCCACCGAAACCAACCAAGGAGATTCTCTTACCAGCGCCATTCCTGATTCTTCTTGATCGCCAACGTAAAGATGCCTTCGATAAAGAGTACACCGATCGGAGCGCACAGACACCAGTAGATGGGTTCCTTCTTGTTTTGGGTCACCTGCCAGATCGCAATAAACCCGTGGGCGGCAAACAGTATCCTTGTCACGGTGGCTTTGAACGTTGCCAGCAGTTTCGCCATCGTTAGCACTATTATCAACCACGTAATGTCGAAAAAAAGCCTTGACCAATCTCATCAAACGATCGCACTCAACTGACACTGTCGAACGGGACGAACAGTAGTAGCAGCCGTCCTTGGGTCCTAATCTGGGCGGGAACAAGGAAACATGACCAATCAAATCGAATTGGCATACGAATTGTAATCGACACCACAATGACGGTGGCAATTTTGCAATGAATTGCAGAAATGTTCCCAAACGGCTGGGGTTAACATTCTAAACTTTGGTGCATTATTTACTCTGCTAGAGCGAGCACGTGGAACAGTCTTGAAGCCGAAACGGACTTAAAACTATTTCTGAAGCTTGTTCGCTCGGAGGAAACGGGTGGCATAGTGGAATCGGAATCCGCCGTAGTCAGAGCTATACTAACCAGGAATGTGTGTGTGTGTATGTTGTAGCTAGCATTTTTTCACCTATTTTATAATGCTTCAAGGTCTAGGTAAGATACCACGCGAACAATACGGTACATCTGAGAGCTGCTGGGACTTCTTCACAGAAACCAATGTATGGAAACCCGTGTACACTTTGGGGAATTCTCTAAATTCTTTCAGTTCTAGTTACTTGGGAGAATAGGTCCACACTCGGCATATTCAACATCTGGACGAGCAAGAAAGACATCCATAGCTTTAGTACAACAACATAGCATAGCTCATTGACGCTAAGAAGAGAAATTTATGCAGCTCTCACGATTCATGTTAACTGGCCGTCCCATATGAATAAAGAAGGATGTTGACCTAATCGCGTCGTAAATCAGTTTGATGCTCTGAAAATATACTCCATTACAATTCAGTATACCTTATTTGCATATTATTACACATTTAAGCTCCATGATTTATTAAAAAATATTTTTTCTCACATACTTTTGATTGTGTCCCAAAAACCGTTGGGCATTTTCAAATCTACCCACGAAAGCCCAACTGTCAACTGTCATCAGTCAGCTGACAGCCGAGCATGCCATGACCTGCTGCGCTACACCTTCATTCCATCAAAACATCGCAACATATGTAAGCAAAACAAAATTCGCTTTCGTGTTGTTTTCACGTGAAAAAGTGTTTCCTCCCCGTTCATTTCAGAAGCCAGTCTTTCGCAATAGAGATGCAACGCCACCAGCAGTCCAGCAGTGTGCACCGTACCAACTAAGGAAAAGCATTGTGTAGAATGGTGTTGAACAAGACGTAGGTGCCGCAGCAGCAGAAACCCCAAGGATGGAGTTTAAGTACGCCAGCTGGATAGCGCTCAGCGTCGCTGTGTCGATCAATCTGGTTGGAGTGTTCTGGGTCACGACGATGGTTATCGGTTTGGTGCTGTTCTTGCTCGGGTAAGGGCATTGGCTTATCAGCTGTCGTTTGTTTCGAAGCTGTATGTGAGTATGTGCGGCACATTTTCAATCCGTTCTCTATCATCCCCTAGGTTTCTGACCATATTGTACTTACAACATAGCGATCTGGACAAATTTCTCGACAGTGGGCTGCTCGAGAACCCTTTGGATGAGCCGAAATCGTTGGGATTAAGCATCGGTATGTAGAGTAGAGTTAGGCCTAATGCCACGTTAGTTTGGTAGCTTTTTATTTGTTTACCCCTTAACCCGTACGATTGCGAATTGGTTGTTTGAGTTTGTTTTGTTTCGGTTTGCTTTCTTTGTTCGGTTTTTATATGTGTTATTGCCTAATAATGCACATGATCTCATCCCGATTGGATATAAGCGTCGTTGGAATTATAATTTGTTTCATTTATTGTCATCATCTTACATCTTATATGTTGCTCATACGATTGCTTGGATGTTGTGTGTTTGCTGTTTGTCGCTAGCAATATTCTATCGCCTCATCCGGAAACCCCATACTTTCTTCTCTCTTTCTCTTTCTCTCTTTCCCATATCAAACACACATGTACACGCTATCTCTTTCGCTCGTCATCACTTGAATCGAAAAACAAAAATTTAACCAAAAATGTTGCCATGACATGCACCCGTGCACACGAAATCGTATAAAAAACCTGAACCAAACATCAAAATTCCTCATCTCGTTACTATCTGCCGTGACGGAACTGTCACACGCACGGTCGCACGCAATACCCCGGCAACTGTGACCGGTCGGTGTGTTTGTTAAACGTCACGCGCCTTTTGCCCACCATCCCCCCCTCGCTCGAATAGTTTGTGACCCTAAGCCCGGTAATTTGCTGCTCATTTCGCCCAACATCAAAGTGCAAACCGAATCGAACCGTAATGCGAAAGCGCACCACCACCAACACCCGTCCGGTGATTCGTCCGCGACCGGTGGCCACGGTACCCGCCGGCGCAACTTTCTCGATGCCGGAATCGAGCTGCTGTTCAAGAAGCGCGAACCGCGTGCCAGCGGTGCTGAATCGCCGGTCAAGCCAAACGCAATCACGGACCACCTTATGCACCGTGGCCACCATTTGCACTTCCACCAACGGGACCATCATACCATTTTAGATAACAGTCCGGAAGGTGTTGGGCCGACCCATCATTCGACGCTGCCGGCCACCAGTCGGCCATCGCCATCGCCCGGGGAGGAACGTAGCCGCTGGAGACCGTTCGAGAGCATCAAAATACATACGGACAAGCGGGCGACAGGAGTGAATCAGGACGGGGACAAGCATCGCAGTCGAAAAGATGGTAAAGTTTCGGGAAGGGAAAGGGGCTTACAGTGGATTCATGCTTTTATCATTGTGTTTGTGTAGCGCAAGAAGGTGTAGGGAGGTTCGTTTGTCCGACCTTTAGGAGGTAGAGGATACGTAGAGGGACGCAAGATTAGTGCTAGAATAGAAAAACAAGCTAGTGTTCAATTTTGTTCCGCCTGGAAAAAACGGAAAAGTGATCAACTTCTTCATCGATCTTCTCTTTGTCAAACCTTTTCCAGTAGGAAATGTTTCCATCGGCGAAGAAGTTTCGGTAGCATCCACACCACTGTCCTCGTTTAAGTCGTACCTCACTCATCCGGAGATTCTGCTGCATCACCAGCACCACCAGCGGCAAGAAACACCGCCCGGTTCGCCGAAGAAGAAAAAGATACTCAGTGGCAACAAACCGATCGACAAGCTGATCCACACGATCCTCGATTATGTGGTGCGTGATTTCATCGATTCCTGGTACACGATAGTGTCGGACAATCGGGAGTTTTCCGAGTGCAACATACGGACCAGTATCGAATCGCTTATCCTGCAAATCTCTCAACGTGTCCGTAACGTCGATTTGCTGCCTTTGATGACGACCCGACTGATTGACGATCTGGCAAAGCATACGCGCTTCTATCGGCTAGCCTCGCAGGAGGTAGTGAACAGTGCCAATAGCAAGAAATCTTCCACCACCGATCCGAAACGCTCCAAGATCCACGAAAAGTTGTCTCCCCAGCGTCGCAACCTGAAGGTGGAAGGCCATCGGCGAAACAAAAGCGAAACGGATCTTACCTGGCAGCTGGGCAATGCGGCACTGCAGAAAAATGTGGCCAACTCACGCTTCTACAACGTACCGGCCGATGAGCAATCGTTGATCGATCCGGAAACAATGCTGCTGAACTCGTTCTTCGGGTTTTGCGAGGAGTACCGCAGCGAGTGTATGGACCCGGAAGCACTCAACGATTACTTCAAGCAAGTGTCCGAAACGGTGCTTTATTTCGTGCTGCCGGAGGAAGATTTCAACTGCTTAACGTTGCGCACGTTGCTGTGCAATCTGCTCGCCAACAGTTTGCTGAAACCGATGTTTAACACGCTTGCAGATCCGGACTTTATCAATCTGCAGATAGCGAAACAGTTCACCAAGGATCCACCGGCGGGCGAGTTTCTGCTGAAGATGATCCGCCAGTCGACGGATCTGTCGGAGTTGCGGGCCTGCCGGCAGCTCATTACCAAAGAGATGGACGCAAAGTACAAGGATAGTAGCTGCAGTGCGGAGCTGGCCAGTTTAAAGTACACCCAGAAGCTGATCGATTTGAGAATTAGCCATCTGCAGAACAACAAGAATGGTAAGGAAAGGAGGACGTTTAGGTGAACAGTATGAATGTAGCTTTTCTTTACTTTCTCTCTTTTGGCAGACTTTGGCAAAACGGAACGGGATAAAGCGTCAACGAATTTACCACAGCTAAGCCTGGACGATATACTGCGAAAGGAGCTTGCCGTGTTCTACTATCTGGACTATCTAAGTGTTTTAAATCTGCAAAAGTATGTGATATTTTATCTCACCGCTCAAGGTAAATGCAGCTGTCGGATGCTTGTGGTGGGTTGTGTTTTAATTGGAACTTTGAGGCTTTGTGTTTTTCAGAATGGAAAATTAGCACCAGCCAGTGCTACTCCGAGATGCAGGTAAACAAATCGAAGTTGAGCCGCGAGGAACTGCTGCGAAGCATCCGGGAAAAGGCGAGCACTCTGTATCAAGAGGTAATTGTTTTCAACTAAAGGGAATTTAGTTGGCAGTGTCGGATTTTGGCTCTATAAAGATGAAGTTTTCGACGATTGTTCAAGGGTTTGACTACTGAAGAGAGCTATAAACCTATCAATTTCGATTGTCCTCCGAGCTCCTCCTCATTCTCGGCGATGTCCACCGTTCCCGATGTCTCTTTCTGATGTCAAGGGACCTGTTTTTTATTATTGATTGTTCGTCGATGCTTGGATGAGAGTTAATCCACACTCTTACTTGGACAATGATTATTAATTTGTTCGGAAATGACCCCATTTTGTCGTAAAATATCATCCTGGTTAAGTGGAGTAGTTTTTTTTATTAGTTGAAGTAGCTTCTTCAAGATTTATCGAACGGTGAAGATCTGATCAGCGGATCGCTTGCCGTTTCCTCCTCGCTCCTCGCTTTCCTCGCTTTGAATTGTCTATTGCCATTCCTACAAACAGTATTAGAAGACTTCACGGTATAAGATGCAATATCTATTTACTGTAACTACGGCTCGTGTTACTTCAGCTACAATAAAAATATTTTCTTCCCCGTTTCTTCCAGTATCTGCAACCCTCCTCACCGAACTACCTTAACATTGATCCGGGACTAATCGAGGCACTCAACTTCCGGCTGAGCGATCCATCCATCCAGCCGGAAAACACGTGGTTCGATTCGATCTGCAAATACATCTACGAGAAGCAGAAAAACGAGGAAGTGTTCCTAAACAACTTCTACCAAAGTGTGGCCTACAAGCAGTTGCTGCGCGAGCTAGACTTTCACAGCGCGCACGATCAGGACATGCCGTCGCTCGATCATTTGACCGTGTTTGGTGACCGATTGCTGCAGAGTGACAGTGCAAGCGACACGAACAGTGGTGACATTCGGTTCGACGAAACGGATGACGATGAGGATGCCACGAACACGAACGCGTCCAACGTTCAGGGCCCACCGATTACGGTGGACATCAAGGAAGAGCATGATGTGAGGGCAAGTGCCGCTCTTCCGATCCACAAGAAACCGTCCCCATCGAGCTTGTTTCCTACGACGGTGAACACGATCAAGCATGCCCGATCGCACAGCGACTGTACCGGGATGTTTGCGGCCATTAACGATCTCAACATTGAGCAGCTCCGTCAATCGTCCGACTGTTCTAGTAATGATTCGGGCAACGAGGCGTCCACCACCGTCGTGCTGCCAACGAGTCGACGAATTCCGGCCCCACTGCTGCATGCGGACGATGTGAATCATCATCATCAGGGTCATCTGGGACATCACCATCATCACCACCATCACCAGCATCAGTATAGACACAAACTGTCCGCCCGGATCATTAACACGGCGATACATTGCGAGGGCCACTACGCGGTATACGCCATCCAGGTGCACGTGATCGAGGATAACCATCACAAGAGCTGGCACATCTATCGACGCTATTCAAAGTTCCTGGAGTTGAAGAAGTTGCTCGTGAAGCGTTTCCCGGCACTCGAGCGGGTTCCGTTTCCAGCGAAAAAAACGTTCCAAAACACGCAACGGGCGGTGCTGGAACATCGGATGGAAATATTGAACCGCTTTCTGGCGGAGATTTGTGCGAAAGCGGAACTTTCCGAGGAGATGATGGCGATCATACGGAACTTTCTCGAGCCGGACACGGACGATCGGAAGATGCATGGTGGACCGGTTGTAAAAACGGTAATTGCTGCTTCCCATACTGTTTTGTTCCTACTTTTATTTCTTCCTCGTGTGTTTTTGTTTCTTTTCTAGATCGAAAGTCTCAAATCGGGCATGAGCAAGATCCGCAACATGCCGGACACACTGGTCGGTGGCATTTCGCGAATGTTTGTAAGCAAAAGTTCCCTCAAAGAGCGCAGCTTCTACGACATTCAGGACATTCCGACGCTCGAGCTGAAACAGTCCGAGTATCCGGCACTCGCCTCAGCACTAAACCTTCTCGACGAGGTGTTTGATCTGCAGAACAAATCACAATGGTTACGCCGAGGGCTAATAAATCGTTTGCTCGGTGCGCCCTGGGTTAGCCATGCGACCAACAAGCGGATTATCCAGACAGCTAGCAGTCTACTTGCACCGGACAAGCTTGAGGCGATTCTTTCATCAATATTGTAGGTCCAAGTGCTCGAGTTTCTTATCTAATTGAAGTTGTTCTAATTGAAATCTTTCTTTCAAGGAATAATGTCTGGCCGGAAGGGGATCGCTTCAATCCAACCACACCGCTACGCGAGGACAGTACTCGGCTGCGGACAAAACTGGCGGCCAAAATTTCCCTTTTCGCCCTACTTTCCGACGATCTGAAGCATGTGGTCGGATCGGTAACGTGCAACAGTGGACTGTTGAATTTCTTCCAGATGCTACAGAACAGGAAGCTAAACACTCGGCTACTGCTGATCCTGTTTAACCGCTTGCTAGTGGTGATCTTACAGACAGAAAACATAACCAAACACGCCGTACTGTCTGGCCCCGGTGCGAGTGGAGCTACTGCAAATGGTGGCGCTGTGAACGGAACGGACGATACGACGACAACGATACGCATCGGAACACCGGGCCCGGTTGTGTCCGGATCGCGAAAAACTTCCAGATATTCGTAAAGAAGCAGGATTAGCTAGATAGAAAAGATATAGCGGGGGAGGGACAAAGTACCAAGCAGAGAGAACCCTACATTCCCGACAGTATGTGTTGCATGCAGCGATTGAAACGAAACGGTATTACGAAACGAAAACGAGATGCTACTGTATTGGTTTTAGTTGTTTTTTTTTTATCATTTACCCATGTATCAGCCGCCATTCCAATATTTCGTGTTTTATTTAATTTGTTAATGGTTTTTGTTTCTTTGTTTTATAATATTGGCTTTTAATACAAGAGTGTCGCTTTTATTCGGTCCATACGAGCAAGGTTTTTTGTTGTTGGAGCTTTATTAAATATTAGAGACACACAAACATAGAGCTAAAAACAGATGCATAATAGAGGTGCTTAAATTGTTTGCGTGTTGGCCATTTTTACTTTTAAATAAACAAGTTAGTTGCTATTTTTCTTCCATCGCGCTAAACCATTTGTTGCCGGTTAGGAGAAAAATAAAAAAAAATAGGAAATATTATTCTGTGCATGTGTCTGAGGCTGTCATCATTACACTTAGTAGGATTATTATTGTTGTGTAGAACAAAAACAAAGGGAAAAATAAACAAAACAGAAACTGTAAAATGAAAAAAAAACCTTGTCCATTCGGTACTTCTAATTCCCAAAGCCTAAGATCTTACGCTGAGAGGAGCGAAATTCTGTATTATCTCGGGATCGTCGCCGCGGAACCGTCATGTAAGACCCTCGGAGCATTCTCTTTCGTAAAGTTCGTTTGATGCTTAATGTAGGACAAGGCCTTCCAAAAGATCGACTAGGCTCTTCCAAATTGTCCAAAACTTCACTAATCTTGGAACAGCCATCAACGATTTGATGGCACTAATCTATCATAGATCGTGAAACGATCTCTGTTGGGAACATCATAAGGGCCAAACAATCTTGTACGCCTTTGAAACATAGACTTCAAAGCTTTAAAGCTGGTTACGCCCAAGATGACGACGTTCAGAAGGATATTAGGATTTCGCCGAATGCGTGGAAGGACAATTTAAACTGCCAGAGGGATTCTGGGGACTGTCATGAGAGTGGAACCGAACGACCATAAATTCCAGCATAGGATATCCGTACGATAGCGAGAGAAATATTCTTTCCTTTCAGATTGCTCTACAAAACAAAAAATAAAGATAATCAAACCAAACACCATTACACGTTATTTTAAATTATGTTGTGTTTTTTTTTTGTTCTTTTTACTTTTTACTTTGTTTTATTCATAATCATAAAAGATTTGTTTTTGTATCAGCACTTTTGCTACTGCTGCCGCCCGCCGTTTTTTTTTTGTATTTTCATCGATCTGCTGTGTGTGTTTTTGTTTACTTTTTTGTTGCTTTTTTCCTCTCTTTCGTTTTTCTTTACACAATTTTCTTTACCCTTCATATCGCCTGTCCACGGGCTCCAGGTGGAAGGACATGCTACTTAACCGTTTCGTTACACGCTACTACGGGTTTGCTACTACACTACTGGTTGCTACTACATATTACTGATCCTGCTGTGTAGCCTACACACATACACAAACACATCCCTTTCATCTCATCTCATGACATCCTTTTTTTTTAATTTCTGAGAAAAGGAGAGATACAATTTGTGGCTTTTTTGTTTTTCTGCGTGTGTGTTTGTGTGCTTTTGCTTTTTGCTTAAGTAAATCTCTTTCTCGCTCTCTCTCTCGGTCTCTTTCTTATGAGTTTTAGAACGCTTTAGAGCAAAGTTATCATTTATTTAAACGGTGCCGCAACGGTTGATTCTTTTCGCGGAGCGTTCCTGCTTGACGAGGTTCGTCGTTTCGCTAGTTTGCACTTTCTTCGAGAAAGTGGAAGCTTGGAAGAAGTTCGATAAGTGACATACAAAAACAGCTTCCAATAAGCGAAACGATCACACTACACATCACAGGAGGAACACACGCAAACAAACCGCAGCATCATGATGATAAGTTTGCTCTCGCCCTCGTCGTACTACGCTTCACTACACAAAAGATAAAGAAATAAGGCAACTACTAAACAGTAAATAAAATTAAAAAACGAAGGAAACTATCATCCACACACACACACACACACACACATCCACCTACGGTACTCCTTATCCTTTCTTTGTTTAAATGCATCTTAAATTGTTTAAAAAGAGGGGGGACGACAACTTGACCAGATGTGTGTGTGCGCGCGTGTGGCGGATACTATTTTTACTTTTGTTTGTACAAGTATCATACCGTAACAGGATACACGAGAGCACACACTTCAAGTGATAAGACTGACATTTATATAGAGATGTATTTATATGTATGTATATGTTGGTATGCATATTTATAGCTACTACTACACCTGCGCTTGCTTCGCTATTTACAATTTCCCTTTCCTCAAGAGAATACGATTGAAATGTCCATGTTTTTCTGATTTTTTTTGTATGTGTGTATGTGTGTGTCGCGGTATTGGAGCATGCAATTTTTGGGTGTTTTTTTTCTATATTTTTCTTGAAAATAAAGTACTTTTTTCCCTACTTTTATTAGCTGCCCAAGTACCTGTTGCCTACAGTACACACTACAGCCAACACGCACACATGTACACTGTGCCTCTCATATAAACGTTTAAAGTATGTTTATCAACAAAAAAAAAATGAAAAGAACCCTCCGCCTCGCCCTCTCCGCCACTTAACTGTCTAAAATCACCGAGATCCTTTAACTAGGCGCAATAATCTCTACAGCAAGGATTACAAAAAAAACTTTAAGCGGAGGCTCCCTCAGAAAAAAGGTATGTAAGTGTGCGTGTCGGACTGCGTGCAAACAGTTTCAAACTATCCTTTCGACACGCGTTTGTCTTATCTAACTTATACAAAAAGGATCTTAAAATCTAGTAGGCTTTTGTGTGTGTTGATGATGCTGCTAGTGTATGTACGTGTGTGTGGTGAGAGAAAGAGAGACAGAGCAATAGAACTGAAGTAGTTTAAGGCGAGAAAAACAAAATCTCCGCATACACGCACACACACACACACACACACGCACATGTTGCGTGTTGCTATGGGGATACTATTTGTCCTTTTCTATCATCCCCTAACGACTCCTTTAACCACACGAAGAACGACAGAATAGAAGCTTTAAGAACAAAACAGATCCTGACCGATCGTGTGTCTTCTTCGTGTTCTTCACACACACACACACACACATACACACAAACGCTGCTTTGCCTTTAGGTGTGGGTGGAACTATTTTTCCACCTTCCCAACACCACCGCCCATCAGCAAATGTTCCCCAGACAGAAGGCCACCAACAACTCCACTACCGCCACCACCGCCAGCACCGCCCGGCTGATGCGCATAGTTCCGGATCTGATGCAGGGAGATGAGCTGGTTCGGGAATCCGTTCGCAGCGGCCGCAGCCACCGCAGCCGCATTCTGGTTGATCGCTTTCTGATTTTGGAAGCTGATCGCGTCGTACAGGTACGAGGGTGGTGCTGCCCGCTGTTGGGCGGCTGCCAGCTGCTGCTGATGGTGTTGATGGGCCGCCGCCAGACTGTTCAGATGCGGTGGCATCACGTTGATCGGTGTGAAGGCGGACGAGTTGGCGGATGAGGAATTCGATTGGTTGTTAACGTGCTGCTGCTGCTGCTGAGCCTGTTGCTGCTGCTGCTGCTGCTGGGAGTTGTGCCGGATGACGACCAGATCCTCGCCGACGTCGTCCGCCGAGTTGGCGGAACTGCTGCTCCCGTTCAAGTTACGATGATGCTGCGGATCTGGAAAGATGGAACAGATAAGAAGCTACCATCAGGCGCTATCGCACCGCACTGTTGTTCCGTTGAAATTGGAAAACCGGGCGCACACCACACCACCACACCACCACTTACCGTTCGCGGCACCACCATTGTTCGCGTTGCCACCGGCACCGCCACCACTGTTTGCACCGTTGTTCGCACCTCCACTACTGCTGAAATCGTACTGCTGCTGCTGCTGTTGTTGCTGCTGCTGCTGTTGCTGTTGCTGCATGGCTTCCGCTAGACTTGCGGCCGAATCCGGACTAACTTTGGGCCAGTAAGGGTGCTCCAGGCCAACGGCTGCAGCAGCTGCTGCCGCATTCCCTACCACCATCCCTCCCATCCGGTTCAGTCCCAACCCGGCCAAACCGGCCAATCCAACGGCAGCTGCATCCGCGACCGCTGCCACCGCATTCGCCACACCGGCCGCCACACCACCAGCACCACCGTTTGGACTTCCGGCGCCACTATTATTCGCGTTACTATTCGCATTACTGCTGTTATTATTATTATTATTATTACTTCCAGCAGCTCCGGAACCGGCCGAAGAGTTGGCACCGCTCGCTCCCCCACTACCACCACTAGCTCCTCCACCACCACCGCCGGCACCACCACCACCAGCCGCCCGGTTACGACGCTTTTCCTCCTTTTCCGCGTGCTTCTGCATGTGCTTCGCCAGGTAGGTTTCCTGCGTGTACGACTTGCCACACAGCTGGCAGATGTGTGTCTTCAGATGCTTCGAATCCTTGTGCTTGGGGATGTGCTCCAGCAGGGATGCTTCGTCCGTGAAGCATTTGTAGCAGGAGTTACACTTGAACGGTTTGTCCGTCTGATGGCACCGCGAGTGGGACTGCAGGTTGGAGAGCTGAGAGAACGCTTTCGGACAGCCGGGATGCCGGCATTTGTACGGTTTGTCGCCGGTGTGCGTTCGGATGTGCTGCTGCAGATGGGATAGTTGGGTGAACTTGCGCTGGCAGATCTCGCACCGGTACGGTTTGATGCCAAGGTGTATCCGCGTGTGCTGGGACAGGTAGCTCGAGTTGGCGAACGACTTGGTGCATTGGGTGCATTTGTACGGTTTGGTTTCGCGCATCTGTAGCGTTCCGCCGTGCAGCTCCAGGTTAGCCTTGGCGGAGAAGATCTGCAAGAGAAGAGAGAAAGAGAGGAAGAGAGCATTAGCAATTGGGATTTTAAGTGTTTTCTTAGATTTATTGCATCGTAAAAGACATTAAAGTAGTTGAGTGGATAGTACTTCTGCTTCTCACCACAACCATGGATCGGCCAATTGGCCTTCCTTTGCTGTGAAAAGGGGGGGTGGAGGACTAAGTTAATGACGTCTGTGCCGAGAGTTTTGCTATACGAGACACCGAAACGACGTCTTCGCTCTACAATTTAGGTACTCGAGTATCACTTGTAAACGCGGCAAGTTATAGTTCATAGCATCAGTATTACTCATAAGTGACCTAGAGAACTACTCTGGATGAAATTAATCAATCTTAATTTGATGATTAGTATGCGAAAGGGAAGATCAATTTAATCACTAATTAGACTGATGCCGTAGCTCGATAACTTGGGGAAGATAATTACTAAAAGGCGTTCATTTCATCCTCCATCTTTCGCAAATGATAGATAAATTTTGTTTCAATGTGTATTCTACATGAATCGGGCAAAGTTAACCTACTTTGGATAAGGGTGAAGATCGTTCCTGAGCCGTCGACGGTTGTGTGACCGCTGCCTCGCAACACGCTCAAGCTCTTACCTTCTTAAGCTCATAGAAATCAATGATCATTTTAGAAGGTAAAAGATCACCATTTTATGAAAATGTTATACTAAATACAATATTTTTATAGCAAACATAGCTACATCTGGCAAGGTAATAAATTTGGGCCCTTAAAGTTCCTCAACTATGCCTTCAAATCCAGCCCCTCACTAGCCCGCTCACTTAATCCACACGGCCCACCAACCATCAACAACCTTAACCTTGCCCAGCGCGCGCGCAAGGTGGTTTTGGTGTTGGTTTCCTTCATTCCATCGCTAAATCGATTATTAACAACTCCTCCTCACACACACTTGCCATCCAACTTCGGCTGAAGACAATGTCAAGGTCGACACAATGTGGTTGCCGGTGGTTCCGAATTTACTTCCCAGAGCACACCGCAAGTTCGGAGTTCTCTTCGATAATGAATGTTATTAGTGGTGTGGAAGAATGCGTATTTCGGAATTCTTGTCTGCGTTTTCTCGTGACAGAATACAGCGAAGTTGCTAGACAATATCAACTATTCTACAATTTCTTACTATTGCCAAGCAGAACTAAATAGCAGCATATTTGGGGTTATGGAGGGGTTTGTTGTTTTCCGAAAGTGACTAGTCATCCTCTCCGTTTGCTGTGAAGCGTTTGTGGTGTGGCGGAATGTAATGCTCTTAACGAACCGCTCCGTAACTTCCCCAAAACTAACCACATGCCATTTGAGCCAAGGTCGCGTCAGTTCTTGCCTAGTTGAGAGAGTGGAAAGTGTGGAGGTAGTAGTAGGCATTGGTAACGTTGGTAACGAAGGTTTGCAAACTTCCTGCCTTCTGTTTTGTTGGGGCTGATCATCTGACTAAGCAAAGAATTGGGCGCGATAGCGATCGACAGTTAAATGGAGAATTGAAGGAACTGATCTCCAAGTCTCTAGAGTCCAGTCTACTAATCAGCTGTTTTAGTGCACCGTTTAAAGAAACCTTCAAGAGGTCATGGATAAGATGCAGATAAGCAGGACGTTTTATCTCGTTTCCTATAAACACACTTCATATGGCCACTTCTCTAAGTTCCCGGGTGCAATTACAACGTAAACAACAATTTTATGCCATCCTCTCCCCGGAGGCTTGAGGTTTAATGGTTAAGAAGGATTCAAACAACGTGTTTTGCGTGTGTGTACCGTAGCGGGGCTATGATTTGCTCTCTTCCGTCAAGTGCTCGATCGCGTCGTCGTTCGTTTGCAGCACCCGTCTCGTCTAAAACTTCAATTTGTCGTGAAGAGGCCAAGAAGTGAAAAAGCCATCCCCATACAGAGAGAGACACACACAAACAGCAAATGCAAATTGTGCGTCACACCGTACCAAACATCCATTTAGCTCTTGAGGAGCCGGAGAAGTGTCTTGTTGCCCCAAACGGGAAGGCGAAAGGGAAGAAGACACGGGGAGCACTTTTTGAAGCACTGGCCGCAGCCAGCAAACTTGCTAAATGCTCTGACTGCTTTGAGTGATCGTGGACCTTGTTCCTCAGGTTCTCCTGTGTACTTGTTGCTCGTCCAAGCCGTGTGCTAAAAGACGATTGGTCAAATTTGTAAAATCAAACATAAACAAAGCGAAATATGATTACAAGACGCACCGAAAAAAAGGCCCTCCCCAACAAAGGCAGAGAGGCAGAAGCAGCATCAGTCTTATGGTGAAGCAAAAATAAACATAATTCTCTGTTTGTTCTCGCATCCAACGTGTACCCTTTGGTGCTGACGAGAATCGGACCGACAAAAATGAGGACAAAAATGAGGGTGAAGGGTTCAAATTAATTTCACAAATTGCGTGTTTTGGAGCAAAAGCACACACACACACGCTTGGTTTTAAAATTTATAGGTCCAGTCAGAGAAGAAAAGACAAAACTTAGTCCGGCATACAACTACTGTCCATTGAAGTTGAAGGTAATGAAAGAATAATATTCGCCTAACTAACTATACCACGCATAAGACGACAAGAAGGTTTTTCGGTGTGCTTTTTGGATGACTTGAGATTTGGGACAGCAAAGGTCCAACTCTATGGAGAAGCTGCAGAAGCACAGAGCGCATGATTCATAGCAATGTGACTAATTCATTTGAATCATGCTTAGTTACAACTTTTTATCTTTAATAAGGAGAAGGATTTATGGAATTATTAGGCCTGATTATTTCATACAAACGGAAATGTCTTAACACAGGCATGTCAATACAAACGGAAAATAAATTTGCATTATGAAACCGTTCTTGTGACAGACAAGTTTCGTTAAGCATCGTTAAATCGTTAAATCTTCAAAATCAATCTGTCAAAGTGATGAAGCCAACAAAAACCAAGCCAATAGTGTAAACAAATAGTGATGATGAAAGAATGGAAGTTCTTAATAAACAACATCGGTTCCTTCGTCGTATGATCGATCCTTTGGAACTAACTAATCAAGCGTGAGTTTTTCTTGTGACTTTTGTATAAAAACTTTTTGATATGTTCTCGTAGTTGTTCTTTGCAGATTTCGGATAAATTTTCGTATATCGAAGAAAAATTTCTTCCATATTCTTAATGAGATTGAGCCAAAAATTCCTCCGATAAGGGCAAAACGACTCACGCCAAAAGAAATGTTGGTTGCTATGCAGCGGTTTCTTGCGGAGGGGAGTTACCAAAAGGGAACTGGGAAAGATTTTAATACAGCAATTGCTCAACCAATTTTCTTCGTGGCATTTACCAAGTGTTTAAATATTTTGGAAAAAAAAGTTGGCGCCCCAATACATTTCACTAGAAATAGAGCCAAATGAGCAGCAAGATGCCCGACGATACTTCTTTCCCGTCCTTTTCTTAGATAATATCCTATCTGAAGTAAAATACTCACATTTTGGTTCACTCACAACTGCTTAAGAAAACGAACTGAAAACACTGAACCGAGTGAGTTTGGCGCCTTTCCGTTTCGAATAGGTGACGGAAAACAGTTTGACGAATACGAGTCGCCGTTTGTGTTAGAGAATACAAATTCTTGACAGTGTACAGTGTAAAGCCCTCGTGAAAGTTGTAGTCCCACAGCAGAAAAAGATCTCGTAATGTTTTGATCTTAAAGCAGGATATCATATTCCTCGCAAGCTTCTGGTTAGTTAAATGAATTCTTCAAGAAATATTGTTTCTAATCTGACAACAGCAGTAGTTCTTCATGTAACTACTAGGCCACGCCGACCACCCAATGTCTTACTAAACTTGCTGATGATACCAAGTGGTTGAATAGTAAGTCCTCACTACGGGGGAAAGGTCCGGATGGGATTTGAACCCCAGACAAAACAGAACGCTATATCGAATCTCAATTTTTAAGGTATCTCTTGAGGTTCTCAAGTGCCAAAATGCTAGAAAAGGAGGAAGAAGCTCTCGCCATAAGTCCACTGAATAATAGAGCGATTTCTTCTCTTTATCCCTGTCCTTGGGAAATTGAATTTTTCCACCTTTCTCTCGATCCAAATGCACCATACACAAGATCGCGTTGTGACAGTTTCTCATGGAGCAACGGTGGTTCGCAAGCAAGTCAACCATCTCTCTCCATCCAAGCAAACCGTTTTCCTTCATGGAAATGGGTGGGTAGTGGTGGGGGTTATAATTTTTTCACATCTTATGAAAGAAAGTGTGTGTTTGTGTGAAGGATACACAGCATCTCGCACTAAAAGGACCGTAAATCCATCGCCTTCTTCGATTGGATTCTATGATTCTATGAAAGTGAAAAGAAAACAGGGAGAAATCGTGGCGCGCGATGTGTATGTATGTATATATTTCGTATCGTTTATTATTTTTACTTCTTACTTCACCAGAGAGCTGCAGTTTTCCCACCCACAGCCACCCCATCAGCTTGTTGGAGCTGCCTGCCGGGCGGATAGGGAAGATTGTTCGTCAATTCCTATCAATTTCTCTAGCTCGCTCCAGCGCACAGACTCCATCATCCCGGGGTCTATGATAACACCGAGAAGCAACAAAACCAAATCAAAATAACCAACGGACACAAGCACGATGCGGGCCACACCGAGCATCGTCGGGGAGATTCCCTTCCACGCAAGGGCCCCACAGTGTGTGACACATCCAGCGCCAACAACAACAACAACGGTGCAACGGAGAGACAGAATGAGAGAGAGAGAGAGAGAGAGAGAGAGAGAGAGAGATGCTGTGGGATGGATTTTGATGTTTGTGCTCCGCTTGCACAGACTCCTTCCCTTCAACCGGGTTGGGAGACTGGGTGATGTTTTTGTTATTCTTTCATTTTCTTTTGCTGCTCTTCAACTCCCACACTCTCACTCTCTCTCTCTCACCCTTCTATGCTTCTCCTTTTCACCCTGCAATCACACCCCGTCGATTGCACCGAAATGTTGTTTTTGGCAGACGGTTTTGTTGTTTCTGCTGTTGTTTTGATGGCGTGTGTATTATTTTTTACTTCCTCTTCTCCTGCTTTCTTCCCCGTTTTAAGCCTTCGTCTCTTTGGATCAGCGATTTTTGGACTCCACACGGGAGTGCGGGAGGGGGTGGTATGGTATATGCTTTTTTTTTGTGTTGTATTTTATTTGAATCTTTTTTTCTCCTCTTTTCTTTGCTCTTCTGTCGATTTTCAACAAACCTTCTTCACATTCCATACTATGTGCTTCTCCATCCATCGAGGTTGAGTATGTTGTTTTTTCTGCTCTTCATTTTATTCCTATCCTGGTTTGGACGGGGGGGGATTGGTAGGTTTTGTAGGTGTGCAAAAGGTGTAGGATTTTTGGTAGTTTTTTTTTGCATATAAACCGTTCACCCCCGTTTGTTGTTTTTATTATTTTTTTTTTACTATCCTTCACCTTCACTTTGGTTTTATTTTGTTTTTTTTTTTTTGTTCACTATCCTCTGGATGGGAATGCGTAAATCATGCTAAAAATGAGTTGCATACGGAAATATGCAGGAAAAAGAGAGCAGAACAGCAACCGCCATTCGAATTTGATGCAGTTGCATACTTGTGGTGGGCTAGGCATGGGATGTTTGGTGGTGTGCAGAATGCAAGCACACCCATCCCTCTCACCCCACACACGTTTTTCCGTTGCAACAGGATTAACACACGAAAGAGGGTGGAAAATGCATTTTTTTTTTCTATAGACTCCAACATTGTTACACAGCGAAACGTCGTTGGCATAATAATGGAAAACGAAATTATTCATGTGTGTGGTTTAAACTGTGTACATGTGTGGATGCACAGCAAACAAAAATGTATGCATCAGAAGATTTTAAAGACGGATTAAAGTGTCCCTTTCGTGGTGTGGGGCCGTACACTTTAATGCCTTTTCCCACACCGCAGGACCTTCTTCTAAGGAGCAACACTCACCTTCACATCAAGATCGTCCGATTCTTCACTCTTTTCCCGCTTGACGGCTAGTGCGGTGGGTTGAATTTTACCCTCCTCGGTGGCCAGCAAAAGTTGCCCAAATACTGGTGCCATGATTTTTTGTTTTTCGGGCTTTTATAGCAGGATGCACTTACGCACAATAGAAATCACTTTGTGTTTTAAACACACGCACACACGCGTACGATAATTTTTATTCCTTATCGGATAAGGATTTCACCGACTTTCTTTTGCTCTCTTAAATACTATAATATTGCACTTTTTATCTTCTTTTTTTGTATTCCCGAAAGAACGATGCTTTCAACCACTAATCATCACCATCTACACCATCATACGGTCATTTCTTTACGGCCGTAAAACTTTACCACACGGGTTTGTTATTGTTTCTCGTCGTTTTTTTTTT